>NC_140949.1:36182780-36587780 GCF_014529385.1 Adiantum capillus-veneris | reverse complement strand
ATAAAGCATCACTTCTTAAAGTTTCTAAGGGTGGGGAATGGTTTTGAAGGCTAAGAACCTGGCAGAGTATATAGAGAATGACACATAGAATTTATGTGATTTGCCTCCTGGTAAAAAGGCCATTGATACGAAGTGGGTTTATAAGTTGAAACGTAAGCCAAGGGATGGTGAGATTGATCACTACAAGGCTAAACTTGTTGTAAAAGGTTACACATAACAGAAAGGCACTGACTATGAGAAGAGACTTTTGCTCCCACTTGTCATATGCCTATTGCTCATTTTCTATGTGCATTACCAGCTCATTTTGGATGGAATATTAGACATTTTTATTGCTTTCTTCAATGGTGATATATTTGAGGATGTATATGTAACACATGCTTGCAGTTTTCTCAAGACACAATAAGAAAATAAAGAGTGCAAATGTAAGAAAGCTTTGTATGGGTTGAAGCAATCTCCTTGTGCTTGCTATGAGAAAGCTGACACTCATTTGGTTAAAAAAGGCTTTTGTAACAGACCAACTGAGAGCACTTTGCATGTCAAATGTGATGGTGATGTATTTCTCATCATTGTTTTGTATGTAGATGAGTTGATGATTACTAGTCCAAATGAGACATACATAGATGAATTCAATGCTGAATTGAATTCACTTTCAAGATGAAAAACTTAGGGCTTTTGTATCATTACTTGGGGTATAAATTTTAAGCATTGTGATGGAGGGATTGCTTTGTGTCAAGCAAGATACATGGAAAAATTACTACGTAAGTTTGGACTTAAGGACTTCAAACCTATTGTTGCTCCAATGGAAAAATGTTTGTAATTGATTCTTCATGATGCTCAAGATCTTGCTAATGTCACTCTTTATCATGGATGCCTTAGTTATGTATGCAATACAAGGCCAGATATTCACTTTGCAATCTCACAAGTCAGCGGATTTATGCATAGCCTAGGGTCTAAGCATTAGCAAGTTGTTGAAAGAAACTTTACATCTTGGGTTTTTTTAATCCCAAGGGGGATCATTGCCACCATATTTGCATGCTTGTCCAAACTCAGATTGAGTTGGTCGTTTATGACACACGAGTGTCCACAAGTGGTTTTTGTTTCATGCTCCAACAGTTCAGGCATATCATGGACAAGCATCCAATCCTCAATCCAAACCAAATTGAGGTTTGAACATGAGATTTGTAAGGTTGTCCAAATCTCAAAGACTTGGCACTCATATGTTTAGGACTCTTAATATCCATAGAGGATGATGAAATTTAGACAATCATATGAATCTCAATCTCTAATCAATATTGGATAATCGTCCAAATCTCAAACTCAAGCTTCAAAGACAACTCGGTCTTCTCGAAAGATGTATATGTACCTTGACTTGAGATAATCTCTTGAGAGTTAATTTTCCATCTAGCATAATCTCTTTTTTTGTCTTAAAGAGATTTGGATAGCAATTCAAAAATAAAAAATATTGAATGCAAATGAAATTCCTCATTCTCAACTTTATATGTATATTTCTTATATTTGATTGTTTGAGTAAGAAGCAACCATCTGGGACCACTTCCAGTTGTGAAGCTGAGTACAAAATAGTCTTCACAAGTACGGTTAAGTGTGTATGGCTCAGACGATGTATGGCTGATTTGGGCGTTAGATAGGACACTGCCAACATCATCTACTCTGAGAGTCAGAGTGCATTGGCAGTTGCGAGGGCGAGAAACCCAATTTTTCATGCATTCACAAAGCACATTGAGGTGCATTATCACTATGTCAAAGAGAGACCCTCGGCAAGAGAGATCAACTTGGCTTATGTGCTAGCACAGGACAACCTTGCCTATCTTTTCACAAAGGAATTGCCTCATGAGAAGTTCAAAGGTTTCCACAAAGCTTTGGGCTTGCTTCCCTTTGTTGATTGATCATGTTCTCAGGGCATGGAACTTCCCTATACACTATGTGTTAGCTCTATTCACCGCATCACGCCTAGGGGGCATTTGCTACCATATATGTGGTAGTGATGTGTGTGAACACACTTAGGACTGTCAGGACACTTTTTCTCTCACTAGGAGGTTTTTTTCGCATACATTGTATGTACATCCATCATTCTAGGGTTAACTTATCTTTCTATTCGCACACTAATAAATATACTCTTTGTTGCGTGCCTTCAGCTTCTTCATCTTCCCAAGTTTTGTGTGCATCCTTGCATCCCTAATTCCAACAGTCGCGGTGTTTTACTCCATTAGTATTTATTCTACGGCCTTAAGAGGCACAACACACGAGAGAGAGAGAGAGAGAGAGAGAGAGAGAGAGAGAGAGAGAGAGAGAGAGAGAGAAAGAGTTTCTTAGTGTAGCTAAACATAAAGAGGATGCAATTGAATGTAAACATAGTAGTTACCTCAGTGCAAGCCGATGGGAATGAGAAGGAGAACCATGAAATTTTGCATTATCGAAAAAGTGTGTTTGCATTGACTGTGATTTATGACACATTCGTTTTACATTCATTGGTTGAACAACATTCTCTCTCTACGACTAAAAAGACCAAATTTGAATCCAAACGTTTCCTAGGGCGACATGGGTATGTTACCATATACATGTGGTAGTGATGTGTGTGAACACACTAGCTAGGACCGCCAAGGCATTTTTTCCCTCTTTAGGAGGTTTTTCCCCCCGTGCATTGTATATACGCCCATCACTCTAGGGCTATCGATCTTTCCATTGCACACTAAGTAACACACTCTCTATTGTGTGCTTTGAGCTTCCTTCGTCTTCTCCAAGCTGTGTGCATTTCTCTGCAACCCTAATTCCAACAATTGGTATCAGATCAGGTTACATCCTCCTGGGCTTAGTCGCCAACTGCTCCAACACACGCCTGCTCACTTTATACGATTACAGTGAGGTTTGGCGAGCGTTCGTAGGTCAACAAATATTTCGTGTGAGCTCATAGAGCTCACTCTGCTCAGATTTCTAATTCGGGCTCATTTTGGCCTCCGTTTCTACTACAGGCAGGTCTGCATAGGCAATTTTGTCATTTTGTACAAAATTTTTTTCAGTGCCGTTTTCTGCATAACAAGTGCCTTACAGTCTTCTACAGTTTGGGCTATATAGCACGTGTTGTTCTCGCTTCGTTTCTCCTATTTTCGAGCAATTTTCACATCAGGTGCAGCATTTACCATGGCTGACAACAACACAGATGTCTTCAAGCTGTTTACTGTTGAGGACAGGTTGGATGGGGACAATTACCCTATGTGGGCTTATATGATGCAACACGTTCTTGTGTCAAAGGGCGTTTGGAATATTGTGCAGGGCATTGATGTACTTCCTGGTTCTGAGGATGTAGGCGATGTTGAGGATGTTGCAGGTCTTGCTGCAAGAATTGCTGCTATTAGAGTTTTTTTGCCTACGGCACAACAAGCTCGTTGGGATGTAAAGGATGCGCAGGCTCATGCATTGATTGCGTTGTCTGTGAAGCGCACAATTGTTCCTCATATCCGTTCAACAAAATCTGCAAAACAACCTTGGGATATTTTGGCTGGTCTTTATGCAAGTCGCAATGAGGCTAAAACTGCTTTGCTGCGTAAAGAGCTGGAGTCGAAGATTATGCATGAGGAAGATCATATGGACACTTTCCTTGCTAGTGTCAAGGATATCAATGAGCAACTTATTTCTGTAGGTGAAGTCATTTCAGACAGTTCCCTTGTGCATACTGTTCTTGATGCCTTACCAGATTCTTACCAGACTTTTGCTAGTACTTGGAGACTTATGAACCAAGGAAATCCAGAAGTTGTCAAGTTTGATGCATTATGCACATTGTTGTTGCAAGAGTCACTTTCTTGAAAAAACAGGATTAGACAGCGTGCAGTTGAAAAGGCTTTTATTGCTTCTCAAAGAAAGGGTGGTAACAGCAATGAGCCACTTCTTATGGTTCTGTTGCGAGTGGCAAAAATTCTGTACCCAATGCTTCTGCTGTCAGCACTTCATCTGGCAATTCTGGTGATAAGGGCAAAAAGAAGATGCGTTGCCATTATTGTAAAGCTAATGATCACTTGATCAAGCAGTGTCCTAAGTTGAAGGCAAAAGAGGCTAAGAAGAAAGAGGGTGGTTCCACTGCAAATGCTCGTTCCACTACAAATGCAGCCATTGTTGAGTCTTCTGTGAAAGGAGACTGTAATGCTGATGTTGATGCAAAATGGGCTTTTAGTGCAGAGTGTACTTACAATCCTATTGTCCATGATGCATGCTTGTCAGTTGCTGCACAGTCACATGTGTGGTATTTCGAGAGTGGTGCTACAAAGCACATTACCTCACATTGTTAATTGTTCACCTCTCTCGAGTTTGTCCCTCATGGGAATTCAGTCACTTGTGCCAACAATGCCTCTTATCCGGTTCAGGGACTTGGAAAGATTTTGCTTACTGGTACTAATGAAAGTACTTTCACACTTGTTGATGCACTTTATGTACCTGGGATCAAGAAGAATCTTTTGTTTGTATCTGCACTTGCTAGACTTGGACTTGTAGTCAAATTTGTGGATGACAGATGTACAGTTGATGATCTCAGTTTTGCTGATGAAATCGTTGCATCTGAGCTTTTGTGCCATGGGCTGTATAAGCTCACTTTGTATGACAAGTGTGTACAAAATTTTGGAAATGCACTTGCAGATTCAAGGGCTATTTCAGATGCAAAGCTTTGGCATGCACGTTTTGGTCATCTGAATTTTGCCAGTTTGCTGCGTTTGTAGAAATCTCATATGATTGCTTCTTTGCCGCCTCTTGAAGCACCCGTCAAACATGTTTGTGAAGGCTGTACTTTGGGTAAGATGCAGCGTTCTAAGTTTCCAAAGGATGGTTCAGTTCGGGCCACATGCAGGTTGCAGCTTGTGCATAGTGATGTTTGTGGGCCCATGCAAACTCCGCCCTTGGGCAATTACCTTTACTTCGTGACTTTCATTGATGATTACTCCAGGCATGCATGGGTATTTCCACTTAAAGCGAAGTCTGATGTTTTTATGTGCTTCAAACAATTTCTGGCTATGGCTGAAAATTTCTTGAAATGTACTATGGGCACCCTCCGTTCCGATCGATGGGGGGAGTATATGTCTCATGAATTCAATGCATTTTTTGCTAGTCGTGGGATAAAACACCAATGTACAGTGCGTTATACACCTCAGCAAAATGGTGTTACTAAGAGGAAAAACAGGTCACTTACGAAAATGGCACGATGTATGGTCAAAAGTCAAGCTTTGTCGCATTCTTTTTGGCTTGAGGCCATCATGTGTGCCACTTATGTACTAAACAGGTGTCCTACGAAAGCTTTGCAGTCTATTACTCTATATGAATCATGGCATGATAGAAAGCCTTCTATTGAGCACATACGTGTTTTTGGCTGTTTGGCATATGCTTTGGTGCCACAAACACAGCACAGAAAATTGGATGATAAGGCTGTCAAATGTATTTTTGTTGGTTATAGTGCTGAAAGCAAAGGTTACATGTTGTATCATCCACAAACAAAACGTATTCTGGTTTCACGGGATGTAGTGTTTGTGGAAGATTTTGTTCAGCCCTTGTTGTCATGTACTAGAGACAGTAATGTAAGCTCACAGGACATTTATGACACTTTGTTGCCTCTTTTTAGTGGTGGAAATACAACTGTAAGTTCCAATGAGGCAAATGTACAGCTATGGGGGTTTCTGAAAATGTTACAAATTAGCCTATTACTGATGCAGATGTACATGATGTACTTGATGAGGAAAGGGCTGAAAATGAGCAGGCTAGAGGTATGCCAAAATGACCAATGCACACTTTTTGTGACAGTAAATTGGATGCACCTTTGTCTAGTCGTACTCGTTCAGGCTCTCGCCATGCATCTTATGCATCGGATTGTTATGCTTTGGCTATGTCTAGCTTACATAATGTTGAATAACCTCTGTCTTTTAATGAAGCACAGAGTTCAAAAAAATGGATAGTTGCCATGCAATCAGAATATGATGCACTTATAGAAAATGACACATGGACTTTATGTGATTTGCCTCCTGGCAAAAAGGCCATTGGTACTAAGTGAGTTTACAAGTTAAAACGCAAGCCGGATGGTGAGATCGATCGCCATAAGCTCGACTTGTTGCAAAGGGTTATGCACAACAAAAAGGCATAGATTATGAAGAGACCTTTGCTCCCACTTGTCGTATGACTACTCTGCGTTTTCTATGTGCATTGGCAGCTCATTTTGGTTGGGATGTACATCAATCAGACATTGTTACTACTTTCTTGAATGGTGACATATTTGAGGAAGTTTATGTAACGCAGCCTCGCTGTTTTGTCAAGAAAGGACAAGAGGACAAAGTGTGCAAATGTAACAAGGCTTTGTATGGGTTGAAGCAATCTCCTCGTGCTTGGTATGAGAAAGCTGACACTCATTTGGTCAAACAAAGCACATTGTATGTAAAGCGTGAGGGTGATGTACTTCTCATTGTAGTTCTTTATGTAGATGATTTGCTGATCACTGGACCAAATGAGAGACATATTGCTGAATTTAAGGCTGATTTGAATGCTACTTTCAAGATGAAAGATTTGGGGTTGTTGCATCATTATTTGGGCATACAGTTTAAGCAGTGTGATGGTGGTATTGCCTTGTGTCAGAAAAGTTACATAAAGACATTGCTATGTAAATTTGGACTTAAGGATTGCAAACCTATTGCCACTCCCATGGAAACAGGTTTGAAGTTGAGTCTATATGATGCTGGCGATCTTGCTGATGTCACTCTTTACCAAACTGTTGTTGGCTGCCTCATTTATGTATGCAACACGAGGCCAGATATTCAGTTTGCAGTCTCACAGGTCAGCAGATTTATGCATAGCCCAGGGTCCAAGCATTGGCAGGCTGTCAAGAGGACTTTTTGCTACCTTAGTGGCACTTTACATCTTCGCTTGTTTTATCCCAAGGGAGGATCATTGGCGCCATATTTACATGCTTTTTCGGACTCGGATTGGGTTGGTTGTTTTGACACGCGAGTGTCCACAAGTGGTTTTTGTTTCATGCTTGGCAGTTCACGTATATCCTGGTTGAGCAAGAAGCAACCTACTGTGGCCACTTCGAGTTGTGAGGCTGAGTACAGGGCAGTCTTCACAGCTACGGTTGAGTGTGTATGGCTTAGATGCCTTATGGATGATTTGGGTGTTAGACAGGACATTGCCAACACTATCTACACTGACAGTCAGAGCGCATTGGCAGTTGGGTGGAACCCAATTTTTATGTTCGCACAAAGCACATTGAGGTGCATTACCACTATGTCAAGGAGAGGCTCTCAGTAGGAGAGATCAGCTTGGCTTATGTGCCAACACAGGATAACCTTGCAGATCTTTTCACAAAGGCATTGTCTTGTGAGAAGCTCGAAGCTTTCCGCAAAGCTTTAGGCTTACTCCCCTTTGTGGACAGATCATGTCCTTAGGGCATGGCACTTCCCTTTACTCGTGTGCCAACTCTCATTCACCGCATTACTCCAGGGGGGATTTGTTACCATATACATGTGGTAGTGATGTGTGTGAACACACTAGGACCGCCGGGGCATTTTTCCCCTCTTTAGGAGGTTTTTCCCCCCCATGCATTGTATATATGCCCATCACTTTAGGGCTATCGATCTTTCCATTGCACACTAAGTAACACACTCTCTATTGTGTGCTTTGAGCTTCCTTCGTCTTCTCCAAGCTGTGTGCGTTTCTCTGCAACCCTAATTCCAACAGGGTCAACACAAAGGCATAACTTGATAGGCAAAGATACCCCATTCAATTGCAAATGTTATTTATGATAATCCTTTGAATAAATAGTCATTCTAAGTGTGGGAAAACATCCAAGAAGCTAAAATCATTCTTGCTCGTGAGTCCTCTAAGCCGTATTCAACTATTAGAAGAGGATAGTATTGTTGAAATCATAGCTACGTTCACCACCTTGATGTTTACACACACTACAAAAATTGGAGAAACCCATTTTATGTACTCAATCTCCTAGATAACTTTAGCCATTTTGAGCATGTATATCTCCTCCTTATCTTTTGAGCATAGTATATATATGGACTTTGTCAACTAGCTCTTGAATCTTCCCTCATTCAAATAGTGTGTTGACCAGCTTCTGGATCAATGATGTCTTGTAGAATGATAAGGATGAGGAGATAAGATAAGTTGAGTTGTAAGATCTATATGGTCCTCTCATAATGATTGATCATTGTATGGAAAAGCTTATCTAAGAGGCCAAATCCTAATGGAATGTGTAGGTGTTTGGAGTCACTTGCAAGAATCCTCTTCCCCTTTTCACTTCTTTTTATTTTTTTCATAATTATGAATGCACATCTCTCTCTACCTCCATAGCTAGTGCACAAAAAATCAACACCCTTGAGATCGTTATATGACCAAGCAAACACATCTTTGTATTCCTTAAAAAGAGTTTTGATAAAAGATTTTTCTTCCTCTAAAAAGAGATCCGTTGCAATATATGTGGGCTTTGGCTTTGCTCCATGACTTGCCAAATTGATTTTCTTTGCATACTCTAGACAATTGTATGTCTTTCAAGTTCAACTCTTGGTAGTTGAACCTTACTACGTATGTTTTGGATGTGTACTTCTTGTTAGCAGGATGGTACACTCATCCCAACATTTTTTTGCTCCTTCTCACTCTCAAACTCGATTGTCCAAACTTATTTCATAGTCATATTCACATCTATAGATTTCACTTTTTGATCATTTTAGTTTCATCTTGATTTGACTTAAATTTTTGTGTCGCTTCAATTTTTGCCTTGTCACATCAAGGTTTTGTTGATTGTGTCATGTAACACGTGATACTTTGTCCTCTTAACACAATTGTGTAGCACGGATAGTGTGTCGTGCTCTGTACAGTGGGTGCTCCTCAGTGCAATGTGCGTAACAATCTTGCTCAAAACAGACTGAAAACAAAGGAACAATAGACAACAACTGAGCTCATAGAGACACAACAGCAGCAGACCACAACATATGACTCGACTATCTCAAAGAACTGATACAGACTCTGGCGTGGCAGCACACTCAGCTCCAGCCCATGACTCACAGGTACAATGGGGTGTCGAGGCTCAGTTGTGTAGGGATGGTAAAGACGTGTTGTGTGTATATACTCGCTACTCAAAACCACGACACTGGACCCAACAACTACTACTCATATGTACCACCATAAAGAGCCACCAACGGCTCATAAATGTCAGCCATCTAATCTATCTCCAAACTGAATGGTGGTGACCTAGGTGGCCACGATGTCCACTAGACCAGTTTGTATCTCACACTGCCACGTGTCGCTGCCTAGCCCAGAGAGTCCGTGCAGTGTGAATCAGCCTAGACCAACTGTACTAACTGTGTGTCCTGTGAAAGTGACACTGTAGTCTGCTACAGATTGCCCGCCCCCACAAGACCGCTCACCATCTTGGTGAGAGGAATACTGAAAAAACTGTGAAAGAAAACCACTAGGTATTGCATCCATACATCTTTTCTGAAGCAAGTGCTAGGCCCAATACCTTATATGCCTCAAAAGTGGAGTTAAAAACTTTGCACTGATTGCAAATTCCTTAAGCCTTTAAATATGCAGGAATCCAGTATGTATGATTGCATAGTCCAATAATTTCCATTGGCAAAAGAGAATAAGGCTCTACAACAAAGAGATAAGCTCAGTTTGATTCTAGTGCATCTTTATCCTCCATAACCATAATGAGAGGAAAATGACCGGGTCCATGCTTGCAATTGCAGATGAACCTTGCCACACTTTTTGCAACAACACTCTTCTCGAAAAGAGGGATGACCATAAGCTCGAGTAACACCGCAAATAAGGTTAAGCTCCATCATGATGGCAGAACGAAAATCCTTCACAGCAACAGGATGGCAACCATGTGAATGCTTGAGAGCCACAAGGAAATGATTATGCTGATTATGCAATATGCTAATGGGTTGATCATGTGGGGTGGCTGGCTGAGGCTGAGAGGGGTGGGGAGGGCTAGATAAGGGCGAGGGGGACTAGATAGGGGCGAGAGGGGGAAAGGGTAGGGGCGAGGGAGAGACTGGGTGGGTAGGGGCAAGGGGGGGCTAGATAGGGGCGAGGAGTGGAAGGGGGTGGGTAGGGGCGAGGGGGAAGGGAGGGGGTGGGTAGGGGGTAGAGGGGAGGCCTAGGTGAGTAGGGGGTAGAGTGGATAGGGGGGCAAGAGCAGTGGAGGGGGAGGGGCGAGGGCAGGATAGAGGGTGAGGGTGAGTGGATAGAGGGCGAGTGAGTGTGAGGGGGAGGGTAGGGTCGAGGGGATACGAGATAGCAAACAATTATCTTCAATGCAAGGTATAGCCGGAAGAGAGGGGATAGGAGACAACAAACATTCATCTTCAATGCAAGGTATAGCCGGAAGAGCTCGTGTTCCACTGTAGATGAATCCCGTGGTCCACTGGCTAAAAGAGGAGATGCTACAAAGCGCAGTAGCTGATGGAGAGCATGAGGAGGTATCATGAGCAAAACAACTATCATGAGCAGGGAATTCATAAAAGTTGAAAGCAACATCCTTTTTGTTGTATCCCGTCTTGAGGAAGCTAGACACAGAGGAGAGCTTTATTCTGGTCGAAGAAGCAGGCACAAGAGCCCATGGGGCTGATGGTGAAGGGGGGTGAACTTCTGTAGAGGGGATTTCTTTCCGCTTCTATGATTCTTCATAGGCTCACCAAATTCTAAGGCTTCCACCAAGGGTGCATCAGGAGTATTCTCTGTGACCTGCAACCTTTGAGCTGGCTCAAGTGACTCATTAGGTTTAGTTACTGTGGAAACATTGGAAGAGGGTGTAACTTCAGGCCAAGAGTGAATAGAGACTCCATAACAAGGCATAGATTTGGTAGCATCCAACCACTCCAACAGATCCTCATCTGACCCGTCCGGTGGAGTAGGCTGTTCCAATTCAAGGCTGGTTGCTAGGGACAAAGAACTATGTTGCACGACAGGATCCATGCCTCCTTCTAGGAAAATTGATTGCATCGGGGAGCCAGAAGTATGTATCCACATGGCATCGTTTCCCCAATCATGAAGTGCTTTAGTGTGTCGCAGCCATGGTCTGCCGATGAGCAAGGTAAATCCGCCCTCTACCTGTGGAAGACGAACCACAACAGAATCCAAACTAAAAGTGAAATTTTGTACCTGCAAAGGCATCTTTTCCACTATGCCCACAAGGTATACTGTCCTCTGGTCGGCCAATGTTAATGTGAAAGGGGCAGGTTGAGTAGGTTGCAGGACTAAAGCCATCATAGTGAACTCAGGCATCATATTGATGCCAGATCCACCATCCACAATTACTCTTGTAAATTGCTGCCGCAAGACAGACACTGTCAGGCGAGGGCTTCTATAATCAGTGAGGGGAGCAGCGGGATTGGATATCATATAGGACTCTGATGGTCGCACTGGGAGGTGCCCGCCACTAGGGCTTGCTCCGGGGTAAAGTGACTGAATAACAGCAAGGGTGTCACTTCTAAAACCCGCATCTAGTCGCACCATGTCATAGAGGGACACTTGTTGGAAGGTGTTCTTCAAGATTGTCTCTGTTGTAAGCTTTTCCTGTTCTACCAGTGGTTTCTCAAATACCTTGATCTTATGTAGTTCAGAAACCGATTCCAAGAAAGCTGCATCAAGATCGGAGAGCAAAGATTTGAATTCTTGCTTGCCACTGGGTGATGGCTTGTCAGTAGCTGAAGGCAGGGTATCCACTGTTGGAAGAATGTGTGGGGGAGTTGAACATGTTGGAATACTAAGGCCGAGAGCAGCTCTCTGGACCCGCGTGAGGACACCCGATGGCTCCTCAACCAATTACAGCTTATTTTGAGGGGTAACCACGTGGGTAGAAAGGGGCGCCTGAGGAACGGTGCTAACTGCTATCAGATAGAGCTTGCGAAAGGTAAACTCATTCTGGCTTTGACTTGGGTTCGAAGCCGTGGATGCATGAAGTTTAGGGCAATCCTTATTGTAGTGATCCTTCATTTCAAGGCAATGACGACAGGGAGGGGCCCCTTCGGGCAGAGGACATTTGCTTTGGTAATGACCATATTCCTCGCATTTGTAACACAAAATGGGCCGATTCAATGGGCGAGTGGAAGGACGAGGTGGTCCTTGCTCCTGGTGCATGGAGTTGGAGGTGGAGGCATAGAAGCTGTGAGGTGGGGAGGGAGCATGGGTGTGATAAAAGCTATGAGAGGAAAAAGTGCACTGCATACCTTGCATAGGAGGGGCTCACAATAAAGGTGGCATGTGGTGTGGATGGCCATAGGGAGAAACCATATTGGATGCTGGTGCTGGCCCTTGTTGAAGAGTAGGACCAAGACTTTGTTGTATTTGTCGCAATCCCTTGAGGTAGTAGCAGTCCTTGTCTCGTGTTCAGACTTTTCACACAAGTGGCAGTAAACCCGAAGGGGGCATTCCTGTGGAGGGTGCCCTGGAGAGCGGCATGAGCTACACCAAACCATAGCCTTAGTCTCCTCCTGAGACTTGAGCTCTTCTAGCTCGCGCTTGATCTGTTCCAATGCCTCATGATGTGGAGGCTTCTCCTATCTAAGAGAGAAGGACCTCTCCTCTTGAAGAGCTCGCTGTAACTTTAGGGCTTCTAGTTCCCTGCGTAAAGAAGTTAAAGGATCAGAAGAACTTTCCAAAAACACTGAAGGGGTCTCTACCTGAGGAGAGTTGGTGAACGGCTTCCTAGCTCCCTCTATCCTAGTAGCAACCGCGACAAACTCCTCCAGAGTGGCGTCGGGTCAGAGACTCTCTCTGAGTTTTTGATGAGAAGTTTTGGAAAGAGCCTTCTCCATCCACTTCTTAACCATAAATTCACCGAGTTGCTGGGGAAGCTTGGCAACCAGAGACTTGGTTTTAGTCATGAGTTCTGCAAAAGTCTCCTCTGGCTGGAGCACCATGTTGGCTAACTCATCCAACACCTTTTCCTGGTAGTCACCTGGCCTAAATGCTGCACAGAATTGTTGTCTTAAAGCTGCCCAAGTTGCAAAATGGTTCTCTGCAAACTAACTGTACCATTTATCTGCTAAGCCATCTAAGGTAGATGGAAAGAGTAACAAATACGCATCTTCCCTGTTAAGACCACGACCTCTACAGAGAGATACAAACCTCCTTGCATGATCGTCTGCATCTTCTGAGGGAGTGTCATGAAGGTAGGAAACTTGATGTTTACCTTGGCCAACACACTGGTCAATGCCTCCATGGCCTCTTGCTCAGGAGCCTCTTGCTCAATAGCTTGCTGTAACAAAATAGGGGAGAGCTTCACTAGGGAAGGTGACCTGGAAGATGTCGAGCTTGATGGAGGAATGGACGAGGCTGTATGTGGAGGTATGGGTGATGAGGTTGGTGGACTTCTCCCAGATACAAAGGGTTGACGCCTTCTGTTGTAGTACTTCAAAGGACTTAGTAGTGCGCTTTGACGCTCAAATGACCGCCTTGTATGTGTCATGCAGTGACCACAAACCCAACCAAACTTTCAGCAAGAAGACCCTTAACTCGCTGAACACAAGTCTAGACTCTACTAAACCAGGCGAGTGACTAGACCACCTGGCTGGACCAGGGACGAGGAGGGACTAGACAAGGGACGAGGAAGGACTAGACCAGGGACGAGGAAGGCCTAGACCAGGACGAGAGCTGGCTGGACCAGGGCGAGAGAGGACCACACCAGTTGGACTTGGGGCAAGAGAGGACCAGACCAGCAAGCTGCACAGCAAAAGGCAAAGTAGGCGAAGCTAGGTAAAAACCACCTAGCTTCTCGATTTGTACCTCAACAGAGAGTGAGACTTCAGTTGAGATCCCATCGTGGTCGCCAAAATGGGAGCACCTGTAGCACGGATAGTGTGTCGTGCTCTCTACAGTGGGTGCTCCTCAGTGCAATGTGCGTGACAATCTCACTCAAAACAGACTGAAAACAAAGGAACAATAGACAACAACTGAGTTCACAGAGGCACAATAGCAACAGACCACAACATATGACTCAACTATCTCAAAGAAAGAAATGATAAAGACTCTGGCGCGGCAACACACTCAACTCCAGCCCAGGACTTACGGGTACAATGGGGTGTCGAGGCTCAGTTGTGCAGGGATGGTGAAGACGTGCTGTGTGCATATACTCGCTACTCAAAACGACGACGCTCGACCCAACAGCTACTACTCATATGTACCACCATAAAGAGCCAACAACGGCTCATAAATGTCATCCATCTAATCTATCTCCAAATTGAATGGTGGTGACCTGGCCACGATATCCACTAGACCAATCCGTATCTCACGCTGCCATTTGTCATTGCCCAGCTTAGAGAGTCCGTCGAATGTGAACTAGCCTAGACCAACTGTACTAACTGTGTATCCTGTGAAAGTAACACTGTAGCCTGCTACAAATTGCTAAAGAGTCATGCCTACACTTTTTTTTTAAAATCATTGTGGGAGGTGAAACGACATTTCTAGGAAGTTTCACTTGAGGCTACGTCAAATTTTGATTTCTAATAAAGAGACCATTAAGATCATCTTGGTTAAGCTACATCTCATCTTCTTGATTTTGTTATATGCAATCTGAGTACTTACTCTCTTTCCTCCTTTAGAGATTAGCCAAGTACAAGCTATTATGTAGACCCTTTTTAGAGGAGCTTGGTTTTTTCTTTTCCCTTTTTAAATGAGACATTACACTTTACACACTTTATTTGATCCACTCCCATTATAGGCACTAACTGAAGCAATGGAGTTAGGGTCTATCACAAGAAGTTTTGGACAAATTCTCACAATATTTCCCACATTGCGACTTACCTCAACATCATGAGCTTCTATGAGGGAGGCGCTGCATACCTAGCTAGGTACGATTGGGGGCAGGGGACCGCCGCCCCAGTGGGGGGGGCCAGCGGTCCCCTGCCCCCAATCCTACCTAGCTAGGTATGGGGTGCCTCTCGAGCAGAAGCTCATGATGTTATGCATTGTATGAAAAACATTGAGAAAGACTCCATTTTCCTACAAGAGGAAATTTCTAAATCTTCTTGTGTGTAGACATTCCTATAGGCCCTATATCACTAATTTTTAAAAACAATGATAGAAAGCCGAGAGTTATAATAGCCACTCCCCACGATGAATCCTAAAACTAATTGTTGAAAACCATCTCATTTTCTACCATTCATAATATATAGTCAATTTAAAAATAGACAAGTTTACCGATAGGAGCTAGCTCGGTTGATTGAGTACTTGTCCTCGATCCCCTAGATGATGCGTTCAAGTGCGGCCGAGTGACCCAGTGAATGCCCTAAGGTGTCCTTAGTATCATCGCCCATTCGAACGTGGGTACTGGTTCAAAAAAGAAATAGGCAAGTTGAATTGTTCTTGTCAATGAAATAGTATTGTCCCTTTACATTGGGAATGGGGGCGTTTTGAAACTTGGAACGGGAATGCTTGTTGAGAGGAGTTCCAAACCAGAAGCTGTCGTGACGATAAGTCGAGGCGCGAGGGAGCTATATGGGCCTGCGGGCAAGCACCTACTACTACTACCCAACTGGGAAAACGCACAGAAACATACGCCAAAAGAACACCCTTTTTTTTTGGCTGAAGTGGAGGTACATAGTACATACTATATCTTGATTCTTGCATCTTCAATACTCTGCATCATGTGCTGAATCATATGCCATTGTCTGTAATGCATTTGCATCTGCAGGAAAAGGTAACACCGCACCCATCATCCCACCACATGGACCTGAGACCTCCTTTCTCCGTGGAATAAAGTAAGAACAATGAGGGATGAGCAACTATAGACCACGACCTTACTAACTGAGTCTCTTTGGAGTTTGATTCTAGGCCTTGTGGATGGGCACAATGGTGTGCATACTCCACTCCACTCATAGCCCTTCTACAAGTGCTCCATTCAATATGTGGGCAATGAAAGGGGCAAGAGTGTCAGCTTCATAGATAAGGCGCTCACTGTTCATGCATGTATGATACGCTGATTGACCATCACTGCAGTGAAGAAAGTGGATGTAGTTGGGTCTGGCTCTATTGCTTTGTATTGGTGGCTGTCTAGACGCATGGTAAAGTCTAAAAGCTGATATGATTGAAGGCATAAAAACTGATTAAATGCCACTAGAATTGCCTGCACCATCCATGAGTGTGCTTGGATCAGCCAAGCTAGGACTTTTCTACTCCAAATATCTTGGCGTGTGAAGTGATTAACCAATCTGCCAATTGTTTCTGAATAATTGACCATCGAAGGGGCTTCGTATTTTAAGTGGCCAATCACATGGGTCTCATGTCACCAAGCCATATACTTGATGCCAGTCCTCGACTCTCTCACACACATACACGTGCACCCATACATGCATGTACATTGATTTCTATCATTGCGTAGTAAAGTTATGTTTCTTCGACAAAGATCATGTTTGTCAATATGTAATTTCCTCCACTCGGCAGATTCTGTGTCATGACTGAAGACTACGTTCCTGTCCAAACCACATATGCCATACGACAGCAAGCCACAACATGGTTGTAAATCCATCAGTCACTGCAAGCAGCATGAAAAAGTAACTATCTTTACAAGGTAACCTGTTTTAATAAGTGTGCATATGGGATGCAGAGACTCACAACCTTCTTACAAGTAGATTTGCACAATGCTAATTTACATTGACAGTGGGATAATGGCAGCAATGCATTTCAATGAAGAGGTCAATTTCTTCAAGAAAGCAAAGCTTAGAAACGGGGGGATCCAAGGACTAGGTAGAAGGGAGAAAATAATGAGGAGCCTATGTTGAATTTAAATGCTCAGCACGGTGAGGAGCTTGCAAGCTTAAAAAAGCCGCCATCACCATATAGAGCAAATCCTGCCTCTAAACAACAAAGTCATGGCATAGCATGTGTGCAGGGAAGGGCTTTCTACTCTGAAGACCCAACACTTCATAGCCGTTCTCATTTACATTGTAGTAATCTGCAGAGCCATCCTCTTCTCGTCTGTTTGTCAATAGGTGCGGTGTGCCCCCTTGCGTCGCATAGTGTTGTTGGCCACCTGAAAATGTGAGTCCTTCACAATGTTGAAGACCTAGAGTGAGGGAAACACCCCCATTAGCAGCATAGCTGGCATTACCAAAGTTTTCGTGGCCGTATCTGTTCATGCCATTCAATTGATATGACCCATAACCAGCTAGATTCAATTGATCCGCTTGAACAAAACCGCTGTGCGTAGTGACACCATACGGCTCCTTGTAACTATCCTCTGGCCTGGTGACCTTGTTGTCGACGTCAATGGCACAGTCCATACTTGCTTTGGTGGTTTTGTACTCTGCTGCTAACAAGGAAGGTACATCCTGAGATGCAGGCCGCAATTTCATAGCTCCTTGTCGCATGCCCTCCTTCTCTTGAAGCAAGAGATGATCAGATGGAGATCCTGTACTAAGGATCCTACCTTGAAGCAAATCTGACGAGTAGCTTGCCACACCTTTCATATCACCAAAACCTTGGCCTTTTTCATCAGACAACTTGGGCTGTTTGAAAGGCTTGCTAAATTCACTGCTTGTCGCATCACCACTCATGCCTGCCATCTCTCCTTCTCCCCCGGAATCTTCATTACCGCCGCCTCCTTGGTCCGCTATCTCAGCTTCTGCTTCCTTTGTTTCCTCAATATACATTTCCTCCACCATAGGTTTCCAGAGGCGAACTCGAGCATTGATAAACCAGTTGGAAACCTGCAAAACCCTCAGTTCTCAGTGGGTAAGCTACTATGTTAACCATCAGTGTAGGCAATCCGCATTGTCTATGCAAATTTAGCAAAGCTTGGTTAGCTTTTAACAATTTAAGCACCTTCATTGCCAAAATGATAGGATGCCATTTAAAAACAGCAAAGGATTTGTCCAAATTAAAAGCCAATAATGTAAATTTTTTTGAGGTTTCTTCAGTCAAAAGGCCCGGCCACAACCTTCTACAACCACTCTTAACAACATCTACAAACTCAGACTTTGGTTCTACAATAATACAGACAAATACGCAGACACTGACCTGATTGCGGTTGAGTCCGGTTTGCTTTGCAAGCATTATTTTATCAGCATCTTTTGGATACCTATTGAAAAAATAGGGAGATTCATCAGTAACACCCACAACAGATTATTGTCAAAGTCTGTCACAAAGCAATACAGCCACAGGGAAATTCCTCCCACAATGCCACAAAAGGGAGCTTATGTTTGCATTAGATTAGACCGTCTCTTGAGGAATGCTGATTCACTACACTACATGTAAGTGCAAAACAACGTGATTTGAGTTCCTGATGTGAAAAGGTAAGCTTATGATTTTATGCAGATTATAAAACAATTGTGTACAGCACTCAAGGTTCAAAGACAGCTGAGGAATTTATACACGCTTGCACAAATAAGGGAACAAGCAATCACTGACACTTATTAGCAGATAATGCAACAAATGACCAGCCTGTGCACGAAAGCCTACCATAATCTTCGCATGTAAATATACATATTGACCCTATCATTGCACAAATTGCCTCAAAAACATTTTCAGGCAGATGCGAAATCATGCAATGATTCCGTGAAGTATTTGCAGTATGCAAACTTAACAATATCAGCTGAAGAGTAAATGTTAGATAAACAGGCTTACGGGTGAAGGAAGTGCTCAAAAAGCCAAGCTCGGAGGATGGACACCGAATGCTCTGGAAGGCCTCTTTGAGGCCTCCAAGCTTGCTGCTGCATCATTCCAAGCTGCCGCAATGCGCGCTGCTGTCGCAACTCTTGATCAATGAAGCGTAATTTTGAAGTCTGCCCCCTTGTAATACCAGAAACCTCTTCCTCACCAAGTGCTTTGCATGTGGCTTGAATCTGCCCAGTGATGGCATCTCTGAGGCATCGGAAATGCTTGGAAATGGTTTGGAGGGCGAGTGCTGTGTATGCAGCAGCCGCGCCCAAACCAGCCGCAGACTCAAATGATGTTGCTACTACTTGCATTTGATGGTAGTACTGCTTGTACCTCCGATCAACCTATAAAAATAGAGGCAAGCCAAATGAACCGTTGATATAATATACACAAAAGAGGCTGCAGCTGTAAATTGATTGCCAAAAGAAAAAGGTTGCATCTTTGAATGCTACCAAAGTAGCTTTTTAATGTATGCTACCAAGTAAAGGAACAAGATTTCTACTCTACAAGGTTACCCCAATGTGATCACGTAATGTCACACATTTCTTAAAAAAACACAGCTGGAAAAATTCACTGGACAACAACACTAACCTCATCCCGCATTCCCACAAGTTTCGCCCGCTTTGCTTGGAGCTCTTGCCTGTCTGCTGATGATAGCTCTACAACTGTCTCTGCGAGATTTTCTGAATTGCCTGGCATGCTGGTGGAAGTAGTGGCGGTGCCAATGGCCTCGGCCTCTTTCCCTCCATTCCAGCTTATTAGAGCCGTCTTTGGTGATTCCATCACAACATTCACACTCTTCATGAATGAGCTATCATTGCCTGAACTCAAACCGGTCGTCCATGACTGCGACTTTGAACGTTTCAAAGTACTGCTTTTCAAGCCCTGCCCAACACTTACAACTTCATTCAGCAATTCTTGTGCAGGCTTTAAGTATTTGGACCCATAGCTTCCAACCGTGAGATGGCTTGCAAACAAGTCCACATGTCGATTATCTGCGGCATTGAGCTGGGGATGATACCCAGCTCCCAACATGTTTTCACATGAGGGGATGGTAAATGAGCCTCCTACATTATTGCCGGTACACTTATTGGAGGGAAACATTCCCTCCTTGCTCAAGCCATCTGAGCCTGCGTTAGACAAACCATGGAAAAAATTGGTGGTAGGCTCATTTTGTTGTATTGAAAAGGAGTGCAACTGTTGCATAACTGATGGTTGCTGTGGGGAGAGGGAGAGGGAAAGAATGTGACCAGCACTTGATGGTGCTTGCAAGTTGTCCATATTCACACCATGTGCTGTCGCAACATTGTTTGCAAACAAAGGTGCCTGCTCATGATATGTCGACGCATTTAAACTTCCCACACCAAAATGAGAAATGTCAGATGTAGAGAGCTGTCCTGGCTTCATTAAGTTAATGTGAGTGCCAATTTCCTGATTGCTTTCACCAACGTGGCCAGAAGGTAGGAATGAGAATTCGCTCCCACCACCCCAATTGTACCCTTGATTGCTGGTCCTCTTTGAGTAGAGATCCGCTGATGTATTTTGATGGCTTAGCTCTGTGTTAGACAAAGTTGCCATGTGAGATGGGTGTGAGTATGAGGTTTGGTTCACAGCTGAAGGAAGAGTAAATCTAGCAAAGTGTTGTTGATGTTGCTCTGAGCTCCCAAGAGGGCTACCCTGCCCACCACCAACAGCCCCTGTTCCAGTATTATACAAGACCATGTTTCCGGTATTTGATGAATCTCCATAGCCGGTAAAGTTTGAATTCATGAGATGAAGAGTTTGCAAAGCCTCTGATTGAGCATTGGGCCCAGAGATGTAAGCAGACATGTTGGGCGTAAAGTGAGCAGGGGAGGAAGAATCTGAACCAAACATAGATTCACTAGCGACACTCGCTAGTAGTGCTAGTCTATCAACAGTAGAGTGAGATGTCTCTTGTTGGGCCTGATGAAATCCTCGATTTTCGAGGATACGTCGAGCAGTGGGAGTATTGGTCCAGTTCTCTGTCTTGATGGATGTCACAGTTGATTCACCTGCCGAAATACTTCCGTCTCCGGGGCTCTCAGACTGGCCACCCACTTGTGCTGTGTATAGGTAGTGTGGAATGGTTGCGGAATGCATTAACAGCTCAGTCGCATTTGGGAATCCAAAAGGAGTTGCTGAGCTCATATGGCTTCCTTATGTGACAATATAAAGGATGCGACCGGGCGTGTGTTCTGGTATATGTTTAATGTTTATGCAGCCTCCTACGTCATGTCATTACTAGCTTACTTACTCCCTGCAACAACATATGGCACACATAAGATCTTGGCCTTGAAACATGATCATCATTCATGAGGCATCAACCACCATAATAGTTGTGAAGAAGCTAATACACTCAGAATAGGTCAAAACAGAACACCCTGTTTTTCTCTTCTCAACAACATTGTCACCCACCCCACCAAGAGGAGAGGACTGAGCAGGACTTAACACTTGCATATAACCAACCCAGGTAGGAAAACAACCTTTCTCTTCCAAGGAAAACCATCACCCATATCCTGTCATGGCAGGAGAGTGGGCAGCACTCATATCATGGTCATAACAGAGGGAGTGTATTATGTGTTATCAATCCTTTATGATGTTAAATGTCAAACCATTTTCTAAGCAATTTATCTGTTTTTCGCAAATCATTATATCAACATATATCAGGGGAGGGCCAAGAACTGGCTGTGGGACAGCCGCAGCCGCAACCACAGCAACAGACTAACGCAAGCGCACACCCGTGAATTTTCAATCATTGGAAAGACCACAACAGAGGTGTCAAATGAACCTCAAAGCAGAGCTTCCGAGAAATCTCTACGCCTGAAAGTGATTAGCCCTAACAATAATCTAACAGCATACAAGACGCAGACTCCAAAAAAAATTTGTTGGTAATTGTGCGGAGGAAGAAACAAAAACTTTGGAAGCAAGGCGGCAGAGCAAGCTAAAGGCAGATGAATTACAGATAAGAGAACTCAAGGGGAGGGAGAATCATACTTGAAAAGATGAAATTGATGGATGGAAGGCAGGTAATTGAGTAAATAAAAGTTATGCAGAAGGCCTGGAGGGTACCTTGAACTCTGTGTTATGTTAGAGCGAGAAAATGAAAGGTGTGTACCTTGCTAAGTTTTTGAAAAAGAGCCATAATTCCACAGTGAGGGGGAGCTTGAGAAGCAGGAAGGCACATCATGTGAATGCTTTCTAGGTAGCTTTCATGAGGGAGATATGTGTGCGTGTGTGTGGATGTGAGCGTTTGTGTGAAAAGAAATTTGGGAAGGGAGGCTATGGAAGCTTGAATGTACTCAAAAGGCAAACTTCTCTTCTCAAACCACTAAAAGGAGTGCAGGAGGGCGGATGGGTAAGTATGAATGTACACATACACACACACTTACACACAGAGAGGGTACTGCTTAGGAGTCTCTATCTCACCGGGGAAACAGAAAGAGAAAGGGGATCCTTCCTTGAAAACAGAGAAGAAGCCCAAAAGGAGGGGGATCATGGAAAGCTTCTTATCTCAGGTGTAGTGAAGAGCAGCACATCATCATCAAGCTCAATCATCAGCCAAAAACACACACACACACAGAGAGAGAGAGAGAGAGAGAGAGAGAGAGAGAGAGGCGCTTACAAGCAGCCAACCCTAATTGATTTGATGGGCAGAGCTTCCAACATTAGAATTTTGATTACCCACAGAAAGGGAAGGGCACCACGGTCTCCCAGGACTTGTGATGTGAACCTCCTGCCCCTTTTACTCGTGTGAGTGAGGGGGATGAAGAGCAGGGCATGAGGGGGAGGGGGGCAAGGCAAAAAGGGGGCAAACACCTGCCAGGCCAGGACTCAGGAGGATAGAGATGGAGGGGAGATTGTGTATATTTCTCAATGCTCCTGTCATGTGGCTTTTTGAGTGTGAGGGAGAGAGAGAGAGGGGGAGGGATGTCTGTGTGATGTGGCACCTTATGTGTGTGGGGGTGGGATAGAGAGAGAGAGAGAGTGTGTGTGGAGAGATTTGGTCTCCTTCAACTTGATTGTATAGTATGTGCTCCACTCACACTATGGGTGTGTGAACTTGTGAACTATTTCTCTCTCTTTTCATAGTCCCAAAGTTTGAAATGAAGGAAGAAAGATTTTTCAAGAGACCACCTACCCTCTAGGCTCTTAGACTCTAGAGAGAGAGACTAGTCAATAGATTAGAGAGAGAATCTAATTAAGACATAAAAGGAGACACTGGTAACACTCTCTCTAGAGTCTATGACAAGAGAGCCTTTTGAAAGCGGAGCTTAGGGCATGGTCACGCGAGGTTTAGTTATTTGTAAGCCTCGATAGCTTTGACGATGGCAAGCACGGCAAGTCAGAAGGCGACGGGCAAATACGTGTAGTGAGAGAGAGTGTGAGGATGCAACGAGGAGAGAGAAACAAAGGGCAAACCGGCAAGAGACGGGTTTAGTTTTCTAACTATGCCGAAAAAGGCATAGTTAGCCTACGAAGCCGGTTCACTCTTGCAAAAAGCTGATTCGTGTCAGTGGTTATCGGCTCAGCCTATTGAAAACTAAGCCTCGCGTGACCATAGCCTTAGTCTAGTCTATAATTTCACATGAGTGTATTGTCTAGTCCCTCTAGAGTTAGAGGCTAGAAAGTTAAAAGCCCCTATAAACCCTAGAGAGAAGTGTTGTAGCTCTCTCAAGTTAGAGTAGATTCGCACGGGCAAAAGTAGAACCTTTGTCACACATCATCAATTTCGCATGTTTGTTAATTGGAGCCATCACGAAACGGGCAACTTGTTCAATGGGATTCCGTCGAAATATGAGCAATGTTTGTTGCCAAACACAGAGTGGGGTTCTACCTCTATCCGTGGGGATCGGTCCTTAGTTTCATCTTGCTTTAAGAGAGGTGTACAACAAGAGTCCTCATGTTTGACATGTGGAAAGGATTTCTCTAAAGAGTAAAAAGAAGATAATTTCAAGGGAGTGAGCGAAAAAGATTGTGAGGTCTATTAAACAATGGACAACCAACATGGCCAAATGGTAGGTAGAGAGAGGGAAAAAAAAGAGAGTGATTGAAGAGGACCAATGATATGAAGAAAAAGTGCTGGTGGTGGGTGACTTTTGATGAGGAGGATGGTTTTGTGTGGGGTGGTTGAGAGAGATGTTGGGTGAAAAAGATGCTTTCTTATTGTTTTCTTCAATGTGATCCACCAACAATGACCTACAAAATATGCATTGATAAGGGAGGTTTCACACAAGTTTTTGTAAGCCAACTCTTTTGTGTGTTTTATAACTTGTCTTTCAAATAAAAGAATTACTTCTCTCATTTCAATAATTATGATGGAGTCGAGAAGTAGTACTCTTTTCTCTTGCATGCGCCGAGGCATCTTGCTTATATGCCGCTATGACCCAAAATCGTAACGACATACTACTAGTAAGGGATGTAGGCGTGACCACATCGTAGGTTAGGAAGAATCGAAGTCCTATGAAGAATGGGTATCAAAAATGTGTTTCCATTATCTCATGACACCATTGCATTAGAGCTTGTTGTCTTTATATTGAGATGACACCTACTCTTTAAACCATGTTCATCCTACCCACAATTGACCAAAATTTTGAAAATCATGAATCTAGAATAAACTAAGCTCAATGACATAGAGCCAATTTTTGTATTTTAAACCATCTTTTACAGAAAGGTTATAAAAGAACCACGATGGGTTTTTCACAATAGCCTTCTATTAACAAGCTATTCATGGTGTTTGTTTCAACTTTAGTTCACAAGTTCAATAAGGCAAGCTTGTTACACATTATGAGACATTACTCTTTGGGGACATAATGGCAATTACTTGGTTACATATTGCAAGTGTGTACTTTTTCAAAGTATTAAAAACAAGTGAAAGGGTCACATTGGCTTTCTCAAAACATTAAGAAAGTGATAAATCATTAAGTTGAATTTAATTGGAATCACTCTTCAAGAAGGGATTGTCTTAGTTTTAGCCTTGAGCCTGTTGAAAATTGAGACTAGTTAGTTGCAAACCATGGTAAAGGGAAGAAAAACCGATGAAATATGTGAGAAAATAGTTCAAAAATCTTATGCCTTCTAAAAACATTAAGAAAGTGATAAAATCATTAACTTGAATTTAATTGGAATCAGTGTTCAAGAAGGGATTGGCTTAGTTCAACCTTGAGCCCGTTGAAAATTGAGAGCCAGTTGCAAACCATGGTAAAGAGAAGAAAAACTGGTGAAATATGTGAGAAAATAGTTCAAAAATCCTACAAATTTTAAAATTATTGCTAGTATTTTTGGTTTGCTTCTTCGCGAGGAAAAAACTCAACTGGCGGTCGCTTAATAAAAGAGACTTTCCTGAACACTGACTGGAATTAAGCTATAGAATGCAAGAAAAGTCAAGCCATGTGAGGGAATGAAATGAAAGGTGAAATAACAAGTGATAAAATCACGAGGCCTGCGTTTGAGAGCGCCAATGGAAGGTTAAAAAACTACCATTTTGAATTGTGTGTGTGTGTGTGTGTGTGTGTGAGTGAGTGAGTGAGAGAGAGAGAGAGAGAGAGAGAGAGTCACTCTCCAATAAATTGCTATACTACAAGTAGATTGCAATAGCCATGGATACACTTGTACATGTATGTGTATAAGAATAAGAAAGTGCGAGCTCAGATGCACAATACACAGAGCCATGGTGCTCTACACATGATACATTCCCTCAACGGGTTTCCAACTACAATCTTCTAGCTACCCTCTCAATACACTTCCAACTACCTTCTGCTTCAATGTGGTTGTTGCTATTGTTTTTGTCTTCTCTTTCTTTTGCTCGTTCATGGGCTTGGCCATGGCTACCTACTCTCGGAATGTGGAGATAGCATACGTTAGCTTTGTTTGTGCCAATGCTCTTCGACAATCCGAATCAACTACTATTCAATGAGGACATGCTTCACCACACCCAAAACATCAGCTTGTAGACATGATAGCTATGCATGTTGCACACATATATGGGGATAGCATGTATCCATACATCCTAAAAGCTATGTCTTCAACCTGACACTCTTTCTACATATTGAAAAAACACACACCCTCAATGGTTCCTCATCCTCAAAAGAGGACCTGCATTGCGAGCTTACATACACACTACTTCAGAGAGAGAGAGAGAGAGAGAGAGAGAGAGAGAGAGAGAGAGAGAGAGAGAGAGAGAGATCCACTGCTTCAACTTCCTAGCCTCAAGAGCTAATTAAGCTCCCATAATTAATCGATGGAATGCACATATCCCACCATTTCACTATTAAAATTTCATCTCTAATAATGTCATTCCCCCCTTTAGACTCTCTCTCTCTCTCTCTCTCTCTCTCTCTCTCTCTCTCTCTCTCTCTCTCTCTCTCTCTCTCTCTCTCCCCCCATTCCCTTGCATGCCTTCCCACCTCTTCTCTCTCATTCATGTACATCTTGTGCATGCGTGTATTCTCTCTTTCTCTCACTCGTGGTATAATGGGTTATAACTTATCTTGGAAATTTAGACATCCCCCTCTCCTTTTGTACCTCAATGTGCTTATCTGCCATTTTCTCCCTCTTTTGGCTACTTCAATTCAGTGCTCTCTCTCTCTCTCTCTCTCTCTCTCTCTCTCTCTCTCTCTCTCTCTCTCTCTCTCTCTCCTTCCTTTACTAGTGATGTGTATAGGTATAATAAGTCTCTCCAAGTAGGAAGTTGAAAACTCACCCTGCATAACAATTCCCACCTTAGATATCCAAGGGGACCAGTGAGTAATTGACTTGTGGAAGCATCTTCTTAATTCTCCCGATTGCAAGGCCTCTGTCACTTTGTTATATTTGTGAACTAGTTCGCCCGTTGTGCCTCCAAGTTTCAGGACAACCCACTGAGGGGCAAGCAACTTGTCATACACTTCCATTCCTTTCCATTGTCCACCTTAGGAGCCTTAATCAAGATAGCCCATGCTTGGTCTTGCTTCGTGATTGCTACCATAAACTTGGCACATTGGGCCTTCGCATGAATACAAGGGTTAAGGATCCTGATTCCTCCTTGCTCAACACGTCTTGCAATGGAATCTCAACTTGCCCACTACCAAGGCATCGAATCTTTAGAATTATTTTTCCACAGGAATCTTTTCATATGTTTTAAGAACTCTTTCCAATTGCATTTGGCCATCTTAAGCAGAAGAGAGTTGAAGGCTATGTAAGGGAGCATGGATGAATCGATCACCTTCACACGACTTGGAAACAAAAGAAGCACATACTCCCATTTACACATCTTGCTCCTAACCTTATCAAAGACCCAACAGAATCGTTGCTTATGGGTAATTCCCACCCGCAGCGGGGTCCCCAGGTGCTAGAACACCTTCCCCTTAGACACTACCTCCCCGGTCCACATTGTCAGATCGATCGGATCGTTCTCTGAGTGCGAGATCCGTCTAGATTTACCAATACTGCACTTTGACCTAGATGCAATTGCGTACGTTTGCACAATCTCTAGAGCCTTCCTAACCACTTGAGGGCACACTTTAAGGAATAGAAGGGAATCGTCTGCAAATAGATTCACAAGAAGTTTGTCATTATTAGGAAGAGACAACCCTTGAATCTCCCTCTAGCAGCATTGTCTTCAAGCAACATTACCAAAGGATGAGACCCAATGACGAAAAGAAGCATGAATAAAGGGTAACCTTTCTTGATTGATCTTTTGACCTCAAATGCACCCACCCACAACTCTTTCATTAAACAGGAGCTCAGAATGGCTACCAGCACCAAGGGTGCTAACCAAACAACACATCCGTGGCCCAAAGCCCAACACTTTCATTACATCTTCAATGAACGACCAAGTGATCTTGTCAAAGCCTTTGTCAAGATCCAGCTGCATCAGAATACACTCTTGTTCAGTGAATGTTGCATACTCTATGCCAACCATGGTGGCCATAATGTTATCATAGATTGACCTTCCCTTGATAAATCCATGTTGGTGGGGAGTCATAACTTTGTCCAAGAGGGGCAAGAGCCTTAGGGCCACGGATTTGGCAATAATTTCATAGGCCACTTATATCATGGGGTAATGGGCCGCCAATGTTTTAGCTGGGAACAACAAACTTGTTTGGGGATAGGTTTGATTAGGCCCCTTTTAATGCTTGAGTCTAGAACTCCCTCAGTCAGGGCTTGGCTAGCCAATCTCGTGATTGGGGACAGCTTAGAGAATTCTTTGGAAAACTCAGTAGTCAAATCGTCCCACCCAAGCGACTTCTCTTTACCTAGAGATTGTAATGCAAGAGAGCATTCCTCCTCTATGAACCCCTTTTCCAAAAGGTTGGCGTATGAGAGGGAAACTATTTTTTTAACACTTCCAAGAAAAGTAGTTATGGCTTCCTCTACCTTCGATGAGTGGGACTCATGCTGGCCTATGATTTGCCATAAGCGATCAAGCAGTAATTGGGCCATTTCATATGGGTCATTAATATCATTTCCTCCCTTATCGGTGAGCGAGTGGACAAGGCCTCGATTTCTCTTTACTTTAAGGGCCATGAAGAAGTGAGCTTGATAAGCCTCCTGCGGTAGGAGGAAGGTTTCTTTGAATAGAATCCTGGCCTTCCTCACCTCCTCAAGCTGTTGTTTAGCCAATTCACATTTAAATTCAATCCACTTTGTATGCTCATCTTTAGAAGCCAACCCTTTGCGTTTTTTATCTGTTAACTGCTCCACTTCGTCGACGAGCTGCTTTAGGCGCTCCTCACGGAATTTCTTCCTAGCTTAATGAAAATCGTAGTAGGGATCTATCTGAGAGGCAATTTTTGGCATACTATAAGCTGGTGTACATGAATCCTGGCATGCTATTCTAAGGGCCCACTTCCCACAAGTCCGTTAGCACCCACTTCTCACGTAGGCTCTTTCATTTGGTCCTTTCAGAACCGTCTAACATGTTTGAGGATCCAGTTTGTCTTTTCTCTTCTCCACCATATTAAAGTCTCCCACTAGTAGCCATTCCCCTTCAACATGGATATCTATCAGATGATCCCAAAGTCTGGCCCTTTTCTGACATGGGATTAGAAATGAGGTTATGGAATGGACAAATGGGTGGATGTCATGTGGGCTGAAATGGTGGGTATGGCAGGGCCTAAAAGTAAGTGGTCAAACTTGAACCCTTTTTTGAAATATAAAGAGAAAATTTCTTATAACTTCAAAAAAATGATATTTTCTCTAAAAAGTTGGGGTAAAAACCAATCCTCTCTCTCTCTCTCTCTCTCTCTCTCTCTCTCTAGTTGATGTCAATTTCTCCCCCCTCTCTCCTAAAAGGGGGTCCCTCCAAAAACATGTTGATCATCCCCCCCCCCCCCCCCCCCCCCCCCCCCCTTCTCTCTCTCTCTCTCTCTCTCTCTCTCTCTCTCTCTCTCTCTCTCTCTCTCTCTCTCTCTCTCTCTCTCTAATGTACCATCTCTCACTTCTCTTTACACCACCTTGCAAG
This sequence comes from Adiantum capillus-veneris, assembly GCF_014529385.1. Taxonomy (NCBI): domain Eukaryota; kingdom Viridiplantae; phylum Streptophyta; class Polypodiopsida; order Polypodiales; family Pteridaceae; genus Adiantum; species Adiantum capillus-veneris. The sequence goes on along the minus strand of NC_140949.1, from coordinate 36,558,673 downwards.
TTGCATCTCTTTCCTCAATGTCACTTTTCCCTCCCAAAAAGCTATGCATCAAAAATTTGAACCTTTTTTCCCTCCTAAGGCTTGTTGCATTCTCCTCAAGCTAACCTCCTATTGAAGCTCTCCATTGCTATATGAATCTCACTACACACCTCTACCTAAAGCTGAAGATCTACAACATATCCCTCTGCTAGATCTTCCCATTTTCTTTCCTCAACAAGTTTTTACTCCTTCTCCATTAAGCTCTCTAGAGTGGATCTACTTCCATCTGTAGCTTTTTTACATCACCTTTCCCATTTAGCCAGCTTGCAGGTGGAATATCATAGCAGTAAGTGGCATTGACCGTCTTTGTTTACCTTCTAATCTTGCTCTTTATGTAGCTGAGAACATGGATGTGCATACATTAATCATAAGTGTATGTGTGCAGGTTGTGCTACTATTCCCCATAGCATCATCAGGTACTCAGTGACCTAGGACTGTTATTGACTCCATTTCTTGCAGCAATGTACAAGATGACAGTGGATGTTGGGTGACAATTGATGACAAACGATTGATGGTGACAATGCAGCCCAGCTCAAGAGGTGCACACATCGCTTCTTGGGCACAACACTTGAAGGGAAGAATCATGGAGTTCAAGCAAACCCAAGATAATAAGCGGCTTGTGAAGATGCAACATGTGTATGTCACTAAAGCTAGAGACAACTTTGGCTCTATTGAGGTTTCTTGCAAACTGTAATTTCACTGCTCTATCAAGTTTCTAGAATTTATATTTTATATTTTCACCTTCTACGTTGCTTTTGATGACTGTAAGATTTCCATTGCTTATTCATGCTTGCAAATGTTTTCCCATTCGATTTTTTACAGTGGGAGCCAATAGAGTCATTCACAAGGACCTTTGAGGCCATCCACATTGACCTTGGCCAGTTACTCTATCCTTGTTTCCCATTCTATGAGCTTGCCTCACGTGAATTTGTTTTTTATAACCATACTTACGTCATGCCCATGCAAAATGGGTATGGTAATCTTTCTTTGGTTCACTCACCAATCTTGTAGAGTCTGAATGGCCTTAGCCAGATAGTACCTTGATGGCAGCAACCAAAAGGAGAATTGAGACGGATGTGCATGCAGCAATGAAGTGCACCTATGGTTCCCACAAAGCAATGATAACATGGTTTATGTCTCTTCATGTGTTTGTGTATATCTTTTGATTGTAGAGTGTTCACATGACACCAACAATGTGAATTTGCAAAGGGGAAAGTGCAATAAATGGCTTCCTTGTAGTTGGATGGGAGACCAAGGTGGTCAACCACCAGGGAAATAGAATTAAGTGCTCTGTAGTTGGTGAGAAATTTGTGTTCATATACCATATTGTGAAGCAAAGACTATCAATGGTCTTTCCCTACAGAAGATGGAAGCTAACGATGGGAGAATGGGAGGCATTAGACTCTGATGTTGCTGCTAGAGAATCCGTTGACCTGCAAATATGTCTCCAACGATGTTGTGCAGGAAATCTTTGTGAATAACGATTGGCTCCTCAATCATCTTCACGAGTCTCTCGATCTCTGATATACATTGCCCAAACAATATGTCTTTGTAATCAATGAGAAGGTTGTTTGGTTTAGAAAAGAGAAGAGCCACTTTGTGAGGACATTGCGTTTTGGCAATGTATTTTTGTAAAAGCTTGTAGCTAATGCAAATTTCACTCGCATTAATGAATGTGGTGTTTTGAATCTTCTCTCTGAGCATATTTGTTCATTTTCATGTTGTTCACGATTTTGATTGAAATGTTCAATTTCATTGATTTGGAGCGTGAATGCCTTCAATCTCGGTGCCTTTTGATGCTTTGTCACATGATTTTGTTAAAAATTGTAAGTTTAAATTAATTTGATATTAATTTTAAGTTTTTTTTTTAAAAAGTGACCTTAGGTATACAAGTCACTTTATAGGTTTTTAAACTTCATTTCTCACATTCACAAAATCTACCTATAAGCTCTCTTGCCATCTTCTTCACAAACGGACCCATGGCAACGTCTTCTGATGCACTTCTCGCACAAGTGGAAAAGGTAGGCCTTGTAGATCGAGCACATGAACTAGTTAGTGTATTCGAGGGGATGATTGGCATGCAAGACACTGCCAACCTACATGTAGAGGGGTTCCAAACCTTTCTTAACTACATGGCGATACACATGGAGGAATATGCCATAGTGTTCGAGGGATCCGACATGACGTGGTTGCCAGTGGATTTCCTCAAACACCTCTATGCGATTGACAAAAACTTTTGCTTTCACTTGTTGAGGTTTTTTAAAGGACTCACTGAACATGACTACAAGACTGAGGATGAGGATGACCTCATAGATTTGGGCATGGGGTGCATAGGCACCCAATTCATTTCTTGGGACATGGTTCTGGTCTTACTTATGCTTGAGGGCATGGAGAAGGGAAAATCAAAGGAAAAGGCCAACAAGAGACCCCCTATGACCATTGTGGAGGGGTCAAATGAAGTTATCAAAGAGGTTGATGAGAAGATCGAAGAATCTATGACACTCGTCCTCTTGCAAGAGCCCAGCTCCATGAAAGATTGGATGATAGAGGGAGATAGGGTGTTAGAGGAAGTCCCTGACCTCCAAATTCTCACTTTGCATGCAGTGGTAGTGGAGGGTCGTCATTTTTTGTTCCTTGATGACATTGCTAAAACACTAGGACTTAGAGAAGATGAGTTGCTCTTAGTGCTTGCTATCTATGCGGGCATGAAGGATCAAGTGAAAGGAAGAGATGGCCAAATTTCAAATTGACTTTGAAGACCAAAGTCTCCCGGCAAGCCTCTCCTTCCTCCCCAATGAGAACAAATAGAAGTTGGTGAAAACAGTGGCAAGTACCCTAGTGGAGATGAAATCGTGTGCCTCCTTTAATGAAAGCGTCTTGGAAAGCGCTTTCCATCCATACAAACCACTGATTGCTATGTGTGGAGATGATCGCTCCAACATAGACCTTACGAGCAAAAATCTTGAAGAAATGGATGAAGAAACCAAGGTAAACATTTTTTGACCTAAACGAGTGTTTATGTTTCCTTACAAAAAAGTCCTTTAAAATGTTTTGCAGACCGTATACCATGTTGATAAGTTCATGATGCAAACTGGAGGTTCTTGCAACGTGCCCATGGGTAGGGATAGCTCCTTGTGACACTACCTAAGCCACCTGGGACCGTCGATTCTTTGAGTTGCTCACACAGAGTTCTCAAGCATGGTGTTGTGGAGCTGCTCAAGTGCAAAGTATTAAGTGCCATGCTAGCCGAAGATTCCTTCACCCTTAATGCTAAAAAATGTATATTGGTGGATTGCGAGGTGGCCTTGTATGCCTTTAGAGGCAAGTACCTTAGGTTGGTCATTTCCCACTATGCCCTAAGCCTAGGTCAAGGCCAGGTGACAAACCCATATGAAATTGTAAAAACCCTTGGAATTAGGTTATTCATTCTCCCCATACCCACAAATGTGATTCACAAAAAAACTTACTAGTCATGATGTAATTCCCAAAGCAATAAATAATATTTTTGTCTTTTGTATTGTATTTTGTCCTTATTTTGTACTTTATAATTTTTTTGTTCATATTGTCAAAAACATTTCATTATCGCAACGTGTGCACGAAACGACCACCACAAAATCTCCCAGTGGTCAGGGGGACACCGTCGGTCAACTTTTGTCAAAACCGGACAACAGGGGGACCGCACGGGGGTGGTGGGACGGGAATGGCTGGCGCAAAAAAAAATCCTTTGCACTGAGCCATTTTAAACCAAGCTATCCTCGGATTCTACGAGGGTGGTAGGATGCCCACGACGCATCTAGCGCAAAAAAAATCCCTGTGTGCTACGACGAGCAGGGAGCCAATTTGATCCTATGTGCCACGGCGAGCAGGGAGCCATATTGACCACGTCAAAATGGCTCCCTGCTTGCCATGGCACACATGTTTTTTTTTTTTTTGCATTGATCGTCCTCATTGGGCACCGTCGTGCATTGATAGCTCCTTGCTCACCATGGCACACAAGGATTTTTTTGCGTCAGCCGTCCCCATCAGGTGCCACTATGCGTCATGGGTAGCTTGCCACCCCCATGTAGTCCCCCGGTTGCCCGATTTCAACAAAACTTGATTGACGGTGTCTCTCTGGCGTTGGGAGTGCGTGATTGTAGTAGGGAGTTTAAATTTAACAGCTTGAAAAATACAAATACTGAAAGAACACAATGTACATAATCAATGTTACAATTGCACAGAATGGTAGAAATCCAAGTCATTGATATTATATGAAAAGATTAAAAATCTCATAAAGAGAGGTTACATGAGATGAACTAATTCTTATGTAGCACCCTTCATTTTGCAAATTGATTGCCAGGGCTATATCTGTGAATTTAAGGTTACTCGCTTTGCGTGCACCATATAGGAAACACCATCTTGAAACAAGTGCACCAAAATGTCCTTGACAGCGTCCTATAGGACCAATAAAGTGGCACGCTATATCCAGGTTATAGAATCATTGTATTCATCCATTATCTCTCTCACCACTCGAGAGAATGCCGCCTTTGGTATGATCGGCTCAGTGCTCTTCTGATACTTTCGAAGCTCCCACAAGGTGCCACTATTCTCGGCCTCCATCTCTGTTTCTTCTATGTTGTTGGCAGTGGTGGAGGAGCTGGATGTGTAGTCCATTGGGAGGTTCATTTTTATACTTTGTCCTCCTCTCCTCTTGGGCCCGTTTCTTTTCAGTGTGAGCTTGTCTTTATTCTTCTTTGCACATTGTTTTGCTCTCTGAGGAGTCTTTAAAGGCTTCGAGCTCCTAGCTTTTTCTTGTTAGACGGCTCGAGCTCTATCCTCTAACACCTTCTTCTCTACCTCTACCCGTGCTTGTAAATTAGCCACATGGGCTCTCTCGGCTTTGGCACTCTCACTCCTCCTGCTCCCTTTGCCTCCTGCTTTCTTTGTGCTTCTCTCTCAGCTTCCTCTTTCTTTTGACGAGTCTTCATTTCTCTTCAATCTCTTGGCCTTTCACACTTCTGAAATGGTATCATCTGGTTTTACCTTGATCACCTTTTGTTTGAGCTGCATGCCAAATTTCCACGATGTAGTTACGGTGATTGCTTGAGCGCCAGGTGGTGTGACAACATGCAGGACCTCTTGATTTAGCAGTGGACCCCAATATTCTTCTTCAATTATTTTTGTTTCTTGTGTGGCTCTCTTTAAAGATGATATTGGTGGGGGATCCAACAGGGGTATGCGGTTGGCATGATTTAATGGTGGGAGATCATTAAAAATCTCCCGCATGGTGGTTTGATCCTCTGGATTTGAAGGTTGGGGAGGCTATTGGGCGTCTGGAGTGGGTTGTGATGTTTGGTTATCCACAAGTGATTGCTTTCAATGTTTATCTCATGCACCCTTTTTTGTGTCGAGTTCTTCAGTGTAGATCCAACCACTTGGGGTGCATTTACAACTCCGTGTTGTTTAGTGATAAGCAAACACCCCCCCCCCCCCTCCTACACATTATTTTGGTTTCTTTATTAGCTATGACATGACACACACGCCATAATTCCTCCCAAGTTTACATCAATCACAATAGACTTAGCAATGATCGAACTCTTAAGCTTCTTAAAGGACCCTTATCAGTTGAGCCACCATGACTAGGTATCCCCCTATCTTATAAGCATGCTAAATTCCTAATGTTCATTGCAAAGCGATCCCTTCATTGCTACTACTTTATGCCAATTATAGGTATAAAGTAGATTATGTAGATTATAGGTAATGCTAGTGAGATTTTTGGCATGTGGGTTGCTAGCTGGTGTAGGTAATGCTAGTAAGATTTTTGGCATGTGGGTTGCTAGCTAGTGTGGGATTGGGCATACAAGAGACGCTCATTGCAAAGTAGATTTCAAGAAATTGGCTTTTCAAAGTAAAAATTGTGTACTATGTTCGAGCACTATAGTGTCAACTCAAGGGAGTCGCATACATACTAGGCCTATCACAATAAGAATAAAACTGCAAGGAAGGTGCCACTTAATGCGTGATGCTCTCTCTTCTCTCTACGAGGAAGAGACATCAAGAAAGATGAGTTCTTTCTTTGTTACCCTTTCTTGACAGAATAGTGTTTTCTAATTAGTGTTTTCTCTCTCTCTCTCTCTATGAAGAAGGTATGATCGGGTGATACACCATCTTTCATTGTTGCCTCTTCTTTGAAAAACCCCATTATTTTTTGCAACATTCGTTTTGTGGTATATACATATACATACACACACACACACACACACACACACACACACACACATATATGTGTGTGTGTGTACTCTCTCTCTCTCTCTCTCAGAGAGAGAGAGAGAGAGAGAGAGAGAGAGAGAGAGAGAGAGAGAGTCAAAGTAGGAGGTCAGCAAGAGTTTTGGAGGCAAGGGCATGGAGTAGGACACTGCAATAGCCAGGATGAGCAACAAGAGATGCACAAGAAGCCTAATTATTAAATAAGTAGGGAAGCATCCCTTTGGATTAAATAAGTACCCATCCCAAGAAGTAGCAAGTACGTGTAGTTATTGACATGTTATTGACTAGTGATACAATATCGAATGCTTAAACAATGTCAGGAATAACACAGTGGCCAGTGCTCGAAAAAAACCTAGGTTTAGTGTAATCCCACCTACAAAATTTGAAATTTACCTCTAAATTTTATATTTGAAGGTGAGAAAACCTACAAAATTTTGAAAAAACTTAGTGTAATTTGGTGTAAAAACCTTCAAATTTTGTCAATTTATCTCTGTTGTTCACATATGTAGGTTTGCCAAGTTTTTGGGAAAAAGTTTTTTTCGTCAGTGGCATTCTTTTTTGTAGTAGAACGCACTTTTTTGTGTGTGGTGATACAATGGGCATCCGTGAACACTACAAAGGTCCAACAAAATAATATCTTCTTAGCAAGTGAGAGACAAGAGGATAAAGAAATATATGCAAGTGTAACATCTTCATCTCTCAAAGTGGAGGTTTAGTAATTCACATTGTCAAGAAAAGGCCAAGCTCATCACGGTAGTATGATTTACACTACTAGAAAACTTGTGGGGCCTTGATTTATTTGAAATTGTGAAGCTTGCACTCTTAAGATGAGTTCAGACGAAGGTAGCGGCAAAAAATGATCGTTTCACATGCCGCTTTCCCCCTCATTCACATGAGGTAGTGGTAGTTTTAGTATGATTTTCTTTGTGGGTCTCTCAACCAATAGGTGCACCTTGATGGTTTGGCTCCAACGCTGGTTACAGTTGATCAAAGATTCAAGTAGCGATCTTCGCATATCTTGGGGGTCACCCAAGGTTTTGTGGGTCCGGAAGGAAGTTCTCCCCTTTTGCTCCAATGAGAATTTGACATAGTCTGGCTATGAACGATCCCGCTCCTCTTCCGCCAGGTCATGCGAAACCAACCTTATCTACATGTTCTCATCATACCAATTAGTCCCTTTACATTTTTCCTCAGTCTATCCCATGCACTTGTCCTCTCACTTATCACTATCCACTCACATTCAAGACCTCACATACCTCACAAAATCCCCAACAAACCATTGAATAGTAGTGAGAAGTAAACCACTGAGTAGCACTGAGAAGGAAACCTTGGGTGTTCAACTAAGCATGTTCGCATCAGAGCACAAACTCCCTTTACCCCATGCACTTGTGACTACCCATGACCCATGATGCAAGGAATTTGTGAGTGAAGTAGACCAAGAGTGATGCTAGGCTAGCTCAACTGAATACGACACACATGCATGCACAACCCATCCAAGAAACAACGTGTCTAGAATGAACCATCTCACGTCTGGACCCTATGCTTTTTGGTTTAAGAATCTTTGAAAAAATATAAACCATGTCCCACTTTTGGTGGTGCTCGAAGTTGCATGTCCATGTCTCTGTGAAGAAATTGAAATGTTGGGCACAATAATTACATGTCCTTTGTGGAAGGGTTGGGATCGATTTCTTAGAATGACATATTTAAATTGGAACGTTGTAACTTTGAAAATAAAAAATATGTACTTCATACTGTTACTCTATTTATATGACTAGTAAGGCGAAGCCCGCCTCTTTCTCTTTCTCTCTCTCTCTTTGCGTCCCTGTGCTCTCGGAGTTGCTGGCCACACCCGCCGCTTGAAGGAGCTTCTGACATGTGGCAGTGGGAGGGAACCGGAATTCCCTCCCCCATTATCCTTAGTATAGATTAATTCTTTCATATTTGTGGTGACTCCATTGATATGATTAGAGATGAGCCCCTATGGGCTTGTGTATTTAGTAGAATTAAATGTTTTTTTTTTTGCAAAACTCACAATGGTGAGTAAATTATATTGAAGTATCCAATGGCGAGTAGATTATATTGGAGAGGCTGCTACTCCCATCTCCGTTTGGAGGGCAAATGGCAGCTATAACTTCAGCTTCAACCAGCGTGTGCCCTCTCGTCAAGTGGTAGGCGCCGATAGGTTCTGTGGCAACGAGGGCTGCTCTATGCACGGGCTTGGCTCCCCTTTTAAAGCGTGAAACCTCACATTGCCATGGTGGTGATGACGGATCTAGTTCCCTGCGGCGGCGGTCGGTGGTATTGCTGTGACTCTTCTTTTTTGTCATGTCCTTATAGCTCCCTCAGATGGAGGGCTGTCTCTTGGTGGCAACTTGGGTTGGGCTGTGGCATCCTATCTTTTGTTGATGCGAGGCATGCGGGTGATGGAGGTTGCACCTCCCCCCTTCCATGGCATCTATGATTTTCTCCTTTACTTTGGCTTTGTTGTTGAGGGTGGCTCCCTTCTCAACCGATGTGTTGTTTCTCTCTTAGGATGTGCTACCTCACATTGGCATGGTGGTGATGTCGGATCTGGTTCCCTGCGAGATCGGTGGTATTGTTGTGACTCTTCTTTTTTGTCATGTCCTTATAGCTCCCTCAGATGGAGGGCTGTCTCTTGGTGGCAACTTGGGTCGGACTGTGGCGTCCTATCTTTTGTTGATGCGAGGCATGCAAGTGATGGAGGTTGCACCTCCCCCCTTCCGTGGCGTCTATGGTTTTCTTCTTTACTTTGGCTTTGTTGTTGAGGGTGGCTCCCTTCTCAACCGATGTATTGTTTCTCTCTTAGGATGTGCTCTTATGTGTTTGTTGGTAGTGGTTTTACAATGTAATTTTTTTGGCTTTGATTAATTTACTTCACTCACAATCGTGAGTTCAGCAAAAAAAAAAAAAAAGATTATATTGAAGTATCCAAAAAATTACAACCTTCTGCCATGCTCGTACCAAGCCATGGCATCTCCAAGCGGCCATAGATACAAGGGATGACACAAGAGCCGCCCTACGACAAAGAGAGGGCCCACACCCTTAACCATGTATCCGTTACTATAGCTTCCATGGCCGTGATCCACTCATCCGATTTCTTCTTTTTCCCAATGGCAATATCGCCCCTCTGCTTTCTTGTATTATCTCTGTGAAACTGACTCTTTCCATAGCGTTTTCGAAGACCCATCCATTCCTAGCCTACCAAACTTGTTTGAAGTTCCAGATTCTAACGATTTGAGTTACTATCAACAGTGCTTGACTCTTAAAAACCTTCCCTCCTAAGAATACTTCGTTCTTAAAAGAATGTACCCATTTACAAAAAATTCTTAATTTTCAAGACACAAAAGGGGAATCCATGTCGATTCCCCTTAATGCACCCCCTCTAATCACCAGGGTGCAAATGATGATGATAAAAATTCTCTCATTCTCCATGACTAAAAGTGGAAGGCTTGAGTAGCTAACAAAGTGTCACAGCCTTCGAGGTGGGTATGTGTAGATAGAGGAAGCAAGTCAAGAATAGTCTTGCAAAAGATGACTCTATGCCAAATAAGAGAGTGTTTGACTATTTTTGAACTAAAGATTCCATGCTAGCAAGATTGAGAGTGTGATGCCCACAAGGGTATCATGAAAAAAGTATACTAGTTGTCCACACCAATAAGACCAAGCTTGTGCTCCTTTTTAGGGGGAAAGAGACCTTCTTTGTAACTCACAATTCTCATTTGTTTTCATACTCCCAAGCTACTAAATACTAGAAATTGGGTGGCCCTTTATTAAAGATAATGTTTTGAGACAAAGATAGATGAGACAATTATAAACACACACAATGAAAGTTTGTGATTAGGATTTTTGCAACGTGATTAGCTTGACCTTGATTTTGATATGCTAAATAGACGGCAATCGACTATCGAGGCAATTTTATATAGACTTGATAGCTGAGGTTGGCACCCTGAGTGCCCAACAAACAAGAGGAGGAGCTCTCCAACATTGATTGATGTGTGGCTAAATGTGACTGAGATTGTTTGCTTCAATCAAGGGATTCTTGACATTCTAATCATGTTGCATGCATATCCTATGCTCACTTTTCACCTCTATATTAATGTATGAACATCTTTCCCAATCTCACTTAAGCAATTTATACCTTGGTCTATGCATAGGAAAGATTTAATCTTCTTTTTTATTTGCTATACGTGAACAAGAAGAACTTGTTAAAGAGCTTTTCAAGAGGTTGGTCTTTTAGAGGCACAAAGAGTGAGGTAGCAACACTTACCTTGAAAGCTCAAGCTAACATTCTTGTGCTTATTTCCCAAGTCCATTGTACTCAAGCCTACTACTTTTTGAGGTTTACCTTGGGAAATGAGAAAGGCAATCCTTTTAGATGACTTTTATTTATGTGGGGGGTTTATTGTTTCCTAACTATATATATATTCTAGAAGAGCTTAGAAGGGAAGTGCTGAAATTGTCACATTTGGAAAGATTTCCTCTTTCAGGTTTTGTCCACATTTATCGTCGACAACTAGTCAATAGCCTGTTCGAATAGTATCATACGGGTCGAGGGTTCAAGCACTACTATGGCTATCTCCGTCTCTATGTGTGGTGTGCGCTGTTGGGTCTATACGTGTCCTCTACAAGTGTAATGAAAAAAAAGCACCAAGCATTCAAAATAAAGAAAAGTTTTGTCCTCATTTGTTTGGATGGAACATATGCTCACCATTCTATCAAAAATTTTGAACCTGAGAAGCCCACTTTAGCTAGAGCATATCTTTTGAGCATCTCCCACTTTTACACTCATGACATTGCCTTTACTCAAGAGTCAAAAAGTGTTTCAACTTTTGGTACACCCACAGGACAACCAATTACGATCACATTTTTTGTTGGCACACGACTCCCGTGCTAGCTTTACAAAAGGACTTTTCTATGCTATTTGGACTGTACATGTTTTGGATTACATAGCTTTCAACTCTTGTTCCAATTTTTTTCTCATGTGCATTTGCAAGGTGTGTAAAAGGTTTCATAATTATATGGTCAAATTTTAGCAATTACTTGTACCCTTTTACACATATATAAACAAATGGATTAGCTCTCTCTATTTATCACTATCAATTTATATGTAAATACACTCACGATGTGTATGCGCGTGCACACACACACACACATTGCAAACTAATCATTCAATTGCATTTATGAATAGGGGAGAGAGAGAGAGAGAGAGAGAGAGAGAGAGAGAGGAGGAAGAGGAGGAGGAGGAGGAGAAAAAGAAAAAGAAGGAGAGGAGGATTTGTCAAAGGAATAGTCCCAACAGACCTCGAAGATCTATTTGGCAAGTCAAGAACTCAAGACCGTGCGCGCGCGCGTGTGTGTGTGTGTGTGTGTGTGTGTGAGAGAGAGAGAGAGAGAGAGAGAGAGAGAGAGCTATTTTTGTTTTTATCCTCTCATGTTTTCCCAACCAAAACAAAAGTGCAAAAGTTTATTCATCAAGACTAGAGCAACAAGGTGGTAGGTGGGCCAAAATGCCTTATTAAGTGGAATCTTGCCAGGATGCCATGACATAAGAAGATACCCTCAATGTGAAGAGGGCCAGTTCAATGAAGCGAGAAAAGTGAGAGAAGGCACGAGCGAGAGAGAGAGAGAGAGAGAGAGAGAGAGAGAGAGAGAGAGAGAGAGAGAGAGAGAGAGAGAGAGAGACGTATGTTTCTGCATCTATCAAGGCACCCAAATTGTGGGTGGGCGGTTGATTCAAAACTGTGGTACATGATGTCTTTGTGGATAACTAAGTCTTTTTTTTGAAAGAGCAAGTTTGATCTTTGGCTTTCTTCTTGTGTTTTATTCTCTCTCTTGTTAGAGGACATTGTTCTCTCTCTCTCTCTCTCTCTCTCTCTCTCTCTCTCTCTCTCACACACACACACACACACACACACATTAGTACTACTAATCTATCATTATGGATTTTGATTTTAAATGCAGTAAGAGATACTTTAGTTTGTCTTATTGTATTTTTGAATGACCCAAAATACATCATTAACAAATATTCAGAAGATCTTGGCCACTCTCATTCCATCACCCTTAACATTGGAGCAACATAGTCTAAGCCATACATCACCACAGCCATTGAGTTGGTGGGCCTCTAGCTCAAGATACACTTCAATGACTCAACCATCACCACCTAGAGCTATGTTAAGGTTATCACTTCCCCATACGCCCTTTGAACATGCCCATCAATACCACTTGCTCACACAATAGCCTTGCTACATGCCATCATAGGCTCTAGGTTGTGAGCTTGTGCTAGATCATTGGCCATTGGCTTCTCTGTGTTGGCTACCAACTCTTCCTCTTTGTTGGTTTTCCATTTCAAACCCCACCTTATAATCTAACTAGCCTAAAAGATCCCACCCCTATGGGGTCTATACAAAATTTACATATTCATGCCTATCAACAAATAGCACACTTAAAGACTTTACACCAAGCACATACCCAAGCTCCCTACCTTTGTCATTGCACAAGAAACCACCATATTACCATCATCATGAATCATAGACTTTTCCGAAGAATTGATTCCTTTTGCATTAGCAACTTCCAAGAGGAAGATGGCCATTGGACCACCACAGTGTATGCAACGTGCATGTGGGTGACAATGTGACCAAGCACACGAGGTGTGCACAAGGTCTCTCATTGCCACAATGGTTTGTAGAGCCACCATTGGAAGGGACGAATTATAGACTTCAAGTAATCTAGTGATGGAAGCAAGATACTAAAGGTCCAACATGTTTACAAACCTACTCAAATGCTGCATGTGGAGAAAGATAGCCATCATTTTTCTACTAATTGTAAGTCTCCCTTTCTACTTCAAATATTCTTGCTCTTTATTTTTGTCATCACTCTTGCCTATGCTAACTTGGTTGTTGTATGCTTATGATGTTGCAGACATCTTCCCGTCAACCTTTGTAGAATGGGAACCTCTAGACACTCTAACAGACACTTTTGAGGCACACCACATCGAATTTGGAAAGCTCATTCATATGGGCTGTAGTGCATTAGAGCTCACAAATGAGGTCTTTTCTATGCCACAAAGTACGTTGTTTCATCATCAAACAATGGATGGGGAAGGTTGCATTCAATGCCTGCACCTACCCTTACTAGCCTAGAATGGCCAATATTGGACGCATCAATGACATTTATGAGTCACAGGCTAGAAAATTATGTCTACAATGCAATGAATTAAACATACACATCAAATCATGCAACCATCACTATTTTCATGCATTTGCGCATGTTTGTGTTTTTGTTCAATGTATGGAGATGTACATTGTAAGACAACTATGTGGATTACAAAGGGGGGAGAGAATCTAGCCGCTATTCTTTCCGATGCTTGGGAGTCATCCCTACAATCATCAAGTGCATGGTAATTGTAGAGAAATTGGTGCTGCAATACCGAATTTCCAAGCAACGGATCTCCATTGTCTTCCCATATAGATGTTGGGGGGCAAATGGGAGGCTTTAGATGCTGACATGATTAATGAGGAACAAGTAGAGCTTCATGTTTGTGCGCAAAGACATGATATTTGGGGTATTGCAGTTAATGAAGATTGGAGCTTAGCAGACCTTCAAGAATATTTGGCCCTCTGATTAGAATTGAGAGGTGACTATACTTTCATTCTTGATGGAAGTTGAGTGCACAAGAGAAAGGAGAGCTCATATATATGCAAGGAAATCCCTTTCCCAAGGTACATATCCATAAAACATCCCCTAGGAATGTAATCTATACTTTGACTAATGAAACTATTAGGTTTAAGGTGGATGAAATAGAGAAGCATTCATACTAATAGCATGCTAACTACAATGCTAATTACACAATGGAAATTTTCTAGAGCATAGACACAGAATGCATTTGATTACTTGGCAAAAAATGAGTACAAAAGAGGTGCTTAAATAGCACAAATGATGTAGCATATGCTGACCTCATGCACGACAACTTGGAATAACCTATTCTAAGAGACAAACTCAAATTTTCATATTCAAGGGGTTTTATTCATGCCTCCATGGCTCTTACATGTGATTTTATGCTCTAGAAACACCCCACATGGGATAGCCTATGACCAAGGCCTATTTTGGTAGCATTGCACATGCCATATGCCACTTAGGATGCCCTGTAGACTAGGGACATGCTCCATGATGACTCTTAGGACAAAACCCACGAACCTTTCAATCCTCCACTTGGGGTTTGGACTAGATTGATAGATTGAAGATACAACCCAATATCCACACAAGATGACACTATTCACATAGGATGACAATATCCACACAAAATGACAAAGTATCCCCTTAAACTAGAGAAGGCACAAATCACAAAACATCTATCACATAAGCGCCATATTCTCCTTTGCCATGAACGATGTTGTTTTTGTCTTCTTCTTCTTCTATTGATACATGTGGCACCCCTAGCATTGTGCTTGCCTCTAGTGCTACTACTAATTGTTGTTGCTTTAATCCTTTGAATAGCATTTGGAAGGAGGATGGCCCTTCTTCCCACATTTTCTACAAAAAAAATTGATATAGCAATCCCTTCCTACACATCATCTTCTCCCACAATTGCATCATTTTTTGACATTGGATGACAATGCACAAACTAGGGATGATGTTGATGTTTCTCCTCCCCTAGAGGGTGATGCTGCATAAGCTTCTCCTGATGATTTCAATGATCCCTTTTGTTTCTTTTCTTCATTGATGATGTCTTGTAGTGTTGGGCTTTATCTTTCTCCTTAAGGATGGTGACTAAGTGGTAATATGAAGGTGGAAGTGCACGCAAAATGAAGAACGCTTTGTCAACTTTGGAGACTTCACAATTGATGTAGGTAAGTTGAGTAATGTTCCTCTTAAGCCTGTTAACCAAGCTAGTTATGTCCTCCCCTACACCCATGGAAAGTTTGTAATGTTTCCGTTTAAGGAAAACTTTGCTCCTTTTAGCTCTTACCCCAAAATTTTGCGACAACCCATGCTTCACGTGAAACTTTGCATCCATCAATGAAATGAACATAATTTTCATGAACGGAGGTGATGATGATGCCTAGTGCTTGCTCATCTTTTTGTACATTTACTACAACCATTGCTTTCTTGATTGATTGGTTGTGGTTTGACTATTCCCCATAAGGTTCTTTTCATCAAATATCCCCTAAGTTTGGTTTTAAACTACCATGCTTGTGTAGGATCTCACCATGAGAGGCTTTGTTAGCAGGCTTACCCAACGGGCGCCCTTTTGGTCGGCTACACCATCATAGAGCCACGAATTTTTGTAATCACACTATTTTTTTGAGAAAGCCTTGTATAAAAAGAGGAGTCGTGATTATTGAGCCGCTTTGCTGTAAACTCTATTGTAATCTTTTTGTCCTAAGCTAAAAGCCTTGTAAGCTAGCCACTGGCCAAATGAGAAGCCTTAGGTATAAGGTTCAATTTTTCAAGTTTGAACACAACCTTTGTATCATTATCTAAAGTTTGAAGAGCTCTGAGCGTACGACTGAGAGCGGCTACTCTGAAGCACATTGTAATCCATTTTTCTTAAGCTCTGGTAATTTGATTCTGAAAAGTGCATTGTGTTCATTGTCTCTTTCTCTTTAATTTGAGTGTATTCATTCTCAGTTTTGTTGTGGTTTGCGAGACTGCCTACATGTGAGCTAAATATGTTGTTATGAGTGCAAAAATGATCGTTTTTTAATGTTTCGACCATAGGAAAGTGTTCCTAGACCATAGGGCGACCTTTTTGGATAGTTTTGTTGCAGTTTTCAGTACCTTGATCATGATGGATCATGATTTTAGTACCTTGTTGGATTGATCAGACTTTGTAGGATAGTGTCCGTAGGCCTATTATATCTCTTCCTAAAGTTTTGTTTCATTTTGAGTTCATTTGGTCGACAAAACGGCGTGAAGACCTAGAGCAATGAGTCAGGACATAAGAAAATTTTCCAAGGGAGAAAGTGATATATTTTTTAGTGTTGATGATAGATTAGTTTTGTAGGTTCACTTCTTGAGATCGACACCCTCAAAGAGTCACCGTGTCCCATCCGGGTGGCTTCCTTGAGTATTGACATTATGTTAGTGCCAGACAGTTATGTTGAAGACGTCCAATTGTGATGACTCGCTAACATTGGTGCCGTTTTTGGTGAGTGATCCTTAGGTGGTGACTACCTAATCAAATTTGTAGCCTTCTTGTTTTTAAATTTTGATACCCATTCCATTTACACCTTAGCAGTCAAGGCTAGACACGGGGTTTAGTGCTTGGTAAGGGCTAGAAGTCGAGGACTTGCTAGATCTACTATAGATAGGCATAGAGAGTTGTGAGTGAGATACACAAAGCATTTCATTTTGCATTTTTCTCAATGTTTTAAAAGTACCGTTCCACCATACATTTCACCTTCAAATTTGCATCATTTTGTTAGTTTTGGTTCCTAGGAGTAGGTTAAGCAACAAATATTACCATCAAATTGGCTTCAAAAGCTCAGGGCGAAATTTGTAGAAAATCGTATTTTGGTACAAGAGACCATAATTCTAAAAGTTGTGAAATTCGATGGTCAATGGTTGAAAGCTGATCAAAACTCAAAAATTTGGTGCAAAAGGGGATTAACAAACTCACAAGGAGCAAACTCAAAAGTTTCATCCTCATTGGTGGAGGAACATGGACCGCGATCCATGTATCTCTCTCACAGTTTGACCAGAGACTCATACCAATGGGTCAAGAGTGCTTTCTAGCAACATGATCTACTATTTTGGGGATATAAAATGATATAAAAAACTCACTCAAAATCAAGAAATTGGACACCACTTACAAGATCAGAATTTAGGGTTTTTTAACTTTTAGAGATCCAAATTCAAAATAGGTTAGAAATTGATCTCAACGGGGTGTAGGCAACCACCTTGTCAAGTTTCACGACAAAATATTGTCAAACATGGAACATGATCCATGTACCTTTTGAGCATCTGAGGATGCAATTTGAGTAGTAGGCAGCTAATATCATTTGAAATATCTTTCTCTAAAGTCACCATAGCAAAAAATTGCAAAAAGTTGGTCAAATCACCAAAATATTAGTAGCTAGTCAAAATCCTCAAGGCAGGCACAAATTTTTTCTTTTGATTGGCCAAAACTTGTTCAATCCAAAACAAAGTTTGGGAGTAGATTGATGACACTATAAATAACCAACATACCAAATCTGGGCTCCAAATCTGATGGAACATGGATCGCGATCCATCTACCTTTTTTTATTATTTGGGTAGAGACTATATCAACTTGTAGTAGAGAACATTACAACAAAGTTTCCAAAAGCAAGGTAGCCAAAAAAGTTCAAAAAGTGTTGGAATTAGGGTTGCAGAGAAACACACATAGCTTGGAGAAGACGAAGGAAGCTCAAGGCACACAATGGAGAGTGTGTTACTTAGTGTGCAATGGAAAGATAGATAGCCCTAGAGTGATGGGCGTATATACAATGCTCGAGGGAAAAAACTTCCTAAAGAGGGAAAAAAATGCCCCGACGGTCCTAGTGTGTTCAGACACATCACTACTACATGTATATGGTAACAAATCCCCCCTGGAGTGATGCGGTGAATAAGAGCTGGCACAGAGTAAAGGGAAGTGCCATGCCCTGAGGACATGATCAATCCACAAAGGGGAGTAAGCCCAAAGCTTTGCGGAAAGCTTCAAGCTTCTCACAAGACAATGCCTTTGTGAAAAGATCTGCAAGGTTGTCTTGTGTTGGCACATAAGCCAACCTAATCTCTCCTGCTGAGAGCCTCTCCCTGACATAGTGGTAATGCACCTTTGTGCCAGCATGAAAAACTGGGTTCCTCGCAATTGCCAATGCGCTTTGACTGCCAGTGTGGATAGTGTTGGCAGCAGTGTCCTGTCCAACACCCAAATCAGCCATAAGGCGTCTGAGCCATACACACTCAATCGTAGCTGTGAAGACTGCCCTATACTCAGCTTCACAACTCGAAGTGGCCACAGTAGGTTGCTTCTTGCTCAACCATGATATACATGAACTGCCAAGCATGAAACAAAAACCACTTGTGGACACTCGCGTGTCAAAACAACCAGCCCAATCTGAGTCCGAAAAAGCATGTAAGTCTGGGGGAAATGATCCCCCCTTGGGATAAAACAAGCCAAGATGTAAAGTGCCACTAAGGTAGCGGAAAATCCTCTTGACAGCCTGCCAATGCTTACACCCTAGGCTATGCATAAATCTGCTGACCTATGAGACTGCAAATTGAATATCTGGCCTTGTGTTGCATACATAAATGACGCAGCCAACATCAGTTTGGTAAAGAGTGACATTAGCAGGATCGCCAGCATCATGTAGAATCAACTTCAAACCTGTTTCCATGGGAGTGGCAATAGGTTTGCAATCCTCAAGTCCAAACTTACATAGCAATGTCTCTATGTAACTTTTCTGACACAAGGCAATACCACCATCACACTGCTTAAACTATATAGCCAAGTAATGATGCAACATCCCCAAATCTTTCATCTTGAAAGTAGCATGCAAATCAGCCTTAAACTCAGCAATATGTCTCTCATTTGGTCTAGTGATTAGCAAATCATTGACATAAAGAACCACATGAGAAGTACATCATCCTCACGCTTTACATACAATGTGCCTTCTGTTGGACTATTACGAAAGCCTTGTTTGACCAAATGAGTGTCAGCTTTCTCATACCAAGCATGAGGAGATTGCTTCAACCCATACAAAGACTTCTTACATCTACACACTTTGTCCTCTTGTCCTTTTATGACAAAACCGCGAGGCTGCGTTACATAAACTTCCTCAAATATGTCACCATTCAAGAAAGCAGTAACAATGTCTGATTGATGTACATCCCAACCAAAATGAGCTGCCAATGCATGTAGAAAACGCACAGTAGTCATACGACAAGTAAAGGTCTCTTCATAATCTATGCGTTTTTGCTGTGCATAACCCTTTGCAACAAGTCGAGCCTTATGGCGATCGATCTCACCATCCGGCTTGCGTTTCAACTTGTAAACCCACTTCGTACCAATGGCTTTTTTTCCAGGAGGCAAATCACATAAAGTCCATGTGTCATTTTCTATAAGTGCATCATATTCTGATTGCATCCAATTTTCTGAGTTTTGTGCTTCATCAAAAGACAGAGGCTCCTCAACATCATGTAAGCTAGACACAGCCAAAGCATAACAATCTGATGCATAAGATGCATGGCGAGAGCCTGAATGAGTACGACTAGACAAAGGTGCATCCAATTTACTGTCACATAAAGTTTGCACCAGCCATTTTGGCATACCTCTAGCTTGCTCATTTTCAGCCCTTGTCTCATCAAGTAAATCATGTAAATCTGCATCAATAATAGGCTGATCTGTAACATTTTCAGAAACTCCCATAGGCTGTACATTTGCCTCATTGGAACTTACATTCGTATTTCCACCACTGAAAAGAGGCAACAAAATGTCATAAATGTCCTGTGAGCTTACATTACTGTCTCTAGTACATGTTAGCAAGGGCTGAACAAAATCTTCCACAAACACTACATCTCGTGAAACTAGAATACGTTTTGTTTGCGGATGATACAACCTGTAACCTTTGCTTTCAACACTATAACCAACAAAAATACATTTGACAATCTTATCATCCAATTTTCTGCACTGTGTTTGTGGCACCAAAGCATATGCCAAACAGCCAAAAACACGCATGTGCTCAATAGAAGGCTTTCTATCATGCCATGCTTCATATGGAGTAATAGACTGCAAAGATTTCGTAGGACACCTGTTTAGTACATAAGCGGCACACATGATGGCCTCAAGCCAAAAAGAATGCGGCAAAGCTTGACTTTTGACCATACATCGTGCCATTTTCGTAAGTGACCATTTTGATGAGGTGTATAAGGCACTATACATTGGTGTTTTATGCCACGACTAGCCAGAAATGCATTGAATTCATGAGACATATACTCCCCCCTCGATCGAAACAGAGGGTGCCCATAGTACATTTCGAGACATTTTCAGCCATAGCCAAAAATTGTTTGAAGCACATAAAAACTCAGACTTCGCTTTAAGAAGAAATACCCATGCATGCCTGAAGTAATCATCAATGAAAGTCACGAAGTAAAGGTAATTTCCCAGGGACGGAGTTTGCATGGGCCCACAAACATCACTATGCACAAGCTGCAACCTGCATGTGGCCCAAACTAAACCATCCTTTGGAAACTTAGAACGTTGCATCTTACCCAAAATACAGCCTTCACAAACATGTTTGACAGGTGCTTCAAGAGGCGGCAAAGAAGCAACCATATTAGATTTCTGCAAATGCAGCAAGCTAGCAAAATTCAGATGACCAAAACGTGCATGCCAACGTTTTGCATCTGAAATAGCCCTTGAATCTGCAACAACAGCATTTGCAAAATTTTGTCCACACTTGTCATACAAAGTGAGCTTATACAGCCCACGGAACAAAAGGCCAGATGCAACAATTTCATCACCAAAACTGAGATCATGAACTGTACATCTGTCAACCACAAATTTGACTACCAAGTCCAAGTCGAGCAAGTGCGGATACATACAAGAGATTCTTCTTGATCCCAGGTACATAAAGTGCATCAACAAGTGTGAAGGAACTACCATTTGCAGCAGTAAGCACAATCTTTCCAACTCCCTGAACCGGATAAGAGGCATTGTTGGCACAAGTGACTGAATTCCCATGAGGGACAGACTTGAGAGAGGTGAACAATTCACGATTTGAGGTAATGTGCTTTGTAGCACCACTGTCAAAATACCACACATGTGAATATGCAACAACTGACAAGCATGCATCATGGACAGCAGGATTGTAAGTGCACTCTACGCTAAAAGCCCATTCTGCATCGACATCAGTATCACAATCTCCTCTCACAGAAGACTCAACAATGGCTGCATTTGTAAAGGAACCAGCATTTGCAGTGGAACCACCCTCTTTCTTCTTAGCCTCTTTGGCCTTCAACTTAGGACACGACTTGATCAAGTGATCATTAGCTTTACAATAATGGCAACGCATCTTCTTTTTGCCCTTATCACCAGAATTTCCAGATGAATTGCTGCTAGCAGAAGCATTAGGAAAAGAAGTTTTGCCACTCGCAGCAGAACCATAAGAAGTGGCCGCATTGCTGTTACCACCCTTTCTTTGAGAAGCAATAAAAGCCTGTTCAACTGCACGCTGCCTAGTTCTATTTTTTCTGGAAAGTGACTCTTGCAACAGCAATGTGCATAATGCATCAAACTTGACAACTTCAGGATTTCCTTGGGTCACCAGTCTCCAAGTACTAGCAAAAGTCTGGTAGGAATCTGGTAAGGCATCAAGAACAATCTGCACAAGGGAACTGTCTGAAATGACTTCACCTGCAGAAATAAGTTGCTCATTGATATCCTTGACACTAGCAAGGAAAGTGTCCATATCATCTTCCTCATGCATAATCTTCGACTCTAGCTCTTTACGTAGCAAAGCAATTTTAGCCTCATTGCGGCTTGCATAAAGACCTGCTAGAATATCCCAAGCCTGTGTTGCAGATTTTGTTGAACGGATGTGAGGAACAAAGGTGCACTTCACAGACAACGCAATCAATGCATGAGCCTGCGCATCCTTAACATCCCAACGAGCTTGTTCTACCGTAGACAAAACAACTCTAACAGCAGCAGTCCTTGCAGCAAGACCTGCAACATCCTCCACATCGTCTGCATCCTCAGAATCAGGACGTACATCAATGCCCTGCACAATGTTCCAGACGCCCTTTAACACAAGAACATGTTGCATCATATAAGCCCTCATAGGGTAGTTGTCCCCATCCAACATGTCCTCTTAAACACATCTGTGTTGTTGTCAGCCATGGTAAATGCTGCACCTGATGTGAAAACTACCCAAAAATAGGAGAAACGGAGCGGGAACAACACGTGCTATATAGCACAAACCGTCGAAGACTATGAGGCACTTGTTATGCAGAAAATGGCACAGATAGAAATTCTGCACAAAATGACGAAATAGCCTGTGCACTACTGCATGTAGTGAAAACGGAGGCCGAAATGAGCCTGAATCAAAAACCTGAGCAAACTAAGCTCTAAGAGCTAGCCCGAAATTTTTGTCGACCTGAAAACGCTTGCCAAAGCTCACTGAAATCGGAGAAAGTGAGCAGGCGTGTGCTGGAGCAGCTGGTGACTAAGCCCGCAAGGATGCAACCTACTCTGATACCAATTGTTTGAATTAGGGTTGCAGAGAAACACACACAGCTTGGAGAAGATGAAGGAAGCTCAAGGCACACAATGGAGAGTGTGTTACTTAGTGTGCAATGGAAAGATAGATAGCCCTAGAGTGATGGCCGTATATACAATGCTCGAGGGAAAAAACATCCTAAAGAGGGAAAAAATGCCCCGGCGGTCCTAGTGTGTTCACACACATCACTACCACATGTATATGGTAATAAAAAGTGGGTCAAAAGTAGGCAAAAGCTTTACGACCAAAAACCACCAAGCAGACCTAGGGTTTGACTTTTGGGTGACCAAAACGGATCCAAATCACAAAAAAAGTATATCTGAGACCAGTAGACCAAGGGCAAGGTGTATATAATGTTTAAGCAAGTTCTGACACAAAGGTACATGGATCATGATCCATGTTCCTTTGTCACAAATTGAGCTTAGACTTGTACCATAGCTAGAGCTAAGCCCAAGGATCATACTGGTCTTTGCAAAATTGAATTTGGACTTGATTTGTGGATTTTATAACCAAAGTGAGAATTTTTGTCAAAAGTGCGATAAAATTTTGTTGGTTTAAGATTTTGACTAACAGAGTGGTTGTAAACTCATAGCCACCAAGTGTTTTGTGTACAAATTGCAAGAGCTAGAGTGCATGGCTTAAATTTCTTTCTATTGGAAGATTTGGATGCATCAAATAAGGTAACAGGTTAGGGTTTTGCAATAGTGTTTTCTTGATGTATTTACAATCAGGTAGACTATATTGGAGTAGAAACCCTATTGAAGGAGACTAGGTTAGCCACATTTCAACTGAAGAACCAAGGACCTTTGCCGACCTTAGAGCCCATTCTGGAAGAGAGTCTTTCTGATACGTCTTCAAAGAGATCTTACACCTACATAGCTGAAGGGTTCAAAAGTGTGAGTTTCAAAGAGGGAACAACTATGGGAGTGAACCATCCCAACCCACACCCACCATGAAACTATTGCACTCAAAAAATCAGTTTGAAAATGAACAAGGTGCAAAAATTTACAAAGATGGTATGGATAACTACCATGTGAAGTTAGAAGAAAGACCAAGTGAGTTCAAAGACATAGTGCATGTGGACCACAACAGTGATCAATACTTCAATAATGAGGGTGGTGCCATGCACTTAGTTTTGCAAAAACCCAATATTATGGACAAATGGGGATTAATAGGCACCAAAGTTAAGGTTAATGTCGAGCCTAAAAACAAGCTGCCAAAGATGGACATTCCTAATACGAAGCTTAGGCAAGTGAATATGGCAACTCGAGTCAACATAGAAAATACACATGCGGGGTTGTAGAAGTATGATAATGGAGAGAAAATTCTATAGATACTATAAGTGTGATGAGTCCAACATTGGGGAGTTATCGAAGAAAAAATGTTTATATGTCTTTACATACGAAGAAGGGAGAGATACCCAAGTGATTATGCTTGATAAATATGGACGAAGGTACTCTATTGTAGGCCGCAAGAAGCTGGCAATATATATGTACTTTGGAGGACCTCTTTATCAGTACTGTATCACTCCTAGCACTTATAGGCCAGCTCAGAGACGAGGCCAAAAAGTACAAGAACAAATCCTGTGAGAACTAGGTTGGACGATTCATCTAGTCAACCACACTTTTTGTACCTAGACTTTTGGGATCCTTAAATTCGAGGGTTCCAATGACCACACGTCGGGGTAGTGACACTCCAGACTCTATCCATACTACGAGAGTTCTAGACACCTTGATCGAAGCTAGGGACGTACAACCCGATGAGAGAGTGATTAAAAGAACTCCCACCAGAGTTCCTAGTGGTGGATATGAAGCGAGAGATGTTGGTTTAGGAGAGCCTAGAGTAATGAGAATGGTAGCTAAAACACGACAGATGCAACCATCTCAAGTGGCAAAATGTGTGGCCAAAAAGTGCAATGGGTCAAGGATCCATATGCACATGTTTCACTTTTTAAGCAAGTCTTGAGCTGATCAAGTCACGGATTTCCACACTCAGTATGAGGGATTTGGGTTGACCTTGGAAGGAACAACATTGACTTGGTTATAGCCATTAAATAGTAGATATATCCTAAATATCGAGCAACTCTTATGAGAGTTTGCAGAGGAATTCTCCACAAAAGAGGAATCAAGTACAATACAGTTTCCCATATCCAGGCATTTAAGCAGAAAGAGAATGAAAAGGTGAGGGAAGCTTCCCTTCGCTTCAAGCAATATATTGAGAGATGTCAAGTGCGAGAGTTATTGCAAGATGAACAATTGTTAGTTCTCTTCATAGAGGACCTGAGAAACAAAACTCTCATGAAATATTTTCACTTGAAGGCGTGTACCACATTTGAGTAGGTCACTAGAGAAGTGATGTACCTAGTTGACAAATGCAAAACTCGAGAAGTGATTACAGGAACAATACATGAAACTAAATAGAGTGTAGGCCCAATTGATAGAGCCTATGATAGCATGTTCAATCAAAGAGGAAGCATAGCTAGGGGTAGCCACCTCAATGAGGGAACCAAGGGTAGAAATGCAGAAACCACCTACAACAAGGAAAGAATGGGTGACACTAGGACAAGGAGAGGTCCACATGAGTCACATCTACCAAACAACTGGTTTGAAGGTTTAATGGAGAAACATCGGCTAGAAGAGAGAGAGAGAGAGAGAGAGAGAGAGAGAGAGAGAGAGAGAGAGAGAGAGAGAGAGAGAGAGAGAGAGAGAGAGAGAGAGAGAGAGAGGGTGCTGAGCATAACCGTAGAGTCAGACCACTCAACTTTCAAAAATGGGTGAAAAAATATAGCGGGTCCAGGGATCCGAATGACCATTTAGCGAGCTTCAAGAAGGTTTTTGAGAGCTGAGCGCATATCCGAATTCCATACACAATTTGAGGGGTTTGGAATGACCTTAGAGGGTAAAGATTTAACTTGGTTCTAGACCATACCTCCTGGGTCGATAACCAATTTACCAACTTTGGCAACAAGATATGTTGTCACTTGTTAGAAAATGGGAATAAAGCATAGTACGGTGGTACAAATCTATAGTTTCAAATAAAAACGAGGAGAAACTGTCAGAGATAGTGTGAGTCAAATGAGAAATATATAAACAGATGCTCGCAGTTGGAAATTTCAATAGAGGAAAGACTTGTCTCACTGTTTTTAGAGGGACTATTAAACAAATATTTGCATGCTATTTTTTATAGCAAGAAACGTATGACTTGGGAAGCATGCAGCTTGGACACAATCGACTTGAGTGATAATTGCAAGATCTTTAACGAGGAGAGCATTGCTAAAGATACAAAGAGTGAGGGAAGTACATCCCAATATGCCAGCACAAGTAGACTAGCTATTGCAGCCCCTACCAATGCTATAGAGGGCATGCTCAAATGCATGAACGATATGATGACCAACATGAAAAGGATGCCTATGAGAGGCCAAGACAGGGACCAAATCATGAACGACCTATGGGACAAAAAAGATAATTGAAATGGTGTGCCATTGAAGGAAAATGGACAAATCATGAGACACACAAGTTCTACTACAAGCCCAAATATGATGGAAATGTCCAGTACGTGCCAATGTGGTCACAAGGACAACCCATGCATAGGTACCTGCCAAATATGGCACCAACACAAAGATTGCCTACTATGAAGATGGAGAGACCACAACCAGTGTTAGGCCAACATCCACCACTCCTAGGGAATAATGTTATACCATTCAAGTATATGTTGCCAGAGAGACATGTGGATGAGCAGGCTCTAGTACCTGTTACTCCATACCCGGAAACGAGTTAAGTAACAATGTGAATAGAAGAAGAATGGTATAATCAACCGACATTGGCCCCTATAGAGCCAATGTATCAAGCACCTTTGAATACGACACCGGTCTACTTTATTGCAAACTAGGGAGCTAGACCATCTATGATAAAGCCAATGCCCAAACCAAAAATCGGAAATTTCCATAACTATGGAGCTAATGACCATTGGAAAAATGTCTATCCTGAACCAGATAAGAATGCAAAACCTATAGAGGCATTTTGTGGAGCTTGTGGATGCAAGGGTGGACACTTTCTTGAAGACTACCCTAAGAATCTAGCGAACAAAGGGAAGACCGCCATCAATGTAGTTCAGGTGATGCCAAGTAGTTCGTCTCAAGAAAGGGGAACCTACAATTCCAGTTCGAGTAGTGACTAGAGAACAAGCCAAAGGGAATAACAGAACAATGCACGTGGATCTGACAAATCTAGCAGTTCCTCCAAAAACTTGAGAAGAGAAAGACGCAAATGATATGAACTCAAGAGACAAAAACTACGAAAGGAGATTGAAGGGAAGATATGGAAGGAGGTAGAGAAAAAAATGCAAAATCTTTCAACAAACTTTAAGGAACTTGAACCAAAATCAGTTGGATCGGTGTTGGTTGATAAAATTTACAAACCAATCAACACAACCTTGAAATATTTCCAAGCTGGATTAAAAGCCCGTCAAAGATTGAAAACCAAATGGAAAATCTATCCAACACCTGATATGGAAGCAAGTAAAATAGAAGCATATAAAAACCTGGTGCAAGTCACGCAAACCATGTCGAAAAAATAGAAACCTAAGTTAGAAATCATAGGAAAACTAGTAGAACTTGAACCAAAACCATTAGAGAAAAAGCGCAAGAAAAGGGTGAGTTGGAAACCTTGGAGAACGATGACACACAATCACCTAAACTGATAGTTCTTGATAATGAGGAAGGATGGGACGGAGGTGCCATAAAGAAGATTGGCAAAACTACGTGTGGGAATGCATTAAAGAAGCCAAAGACGGGAGCTTAACTCTGAAACTGGCACCAATTGAAGAAGTTCTGCTAGATAGACCATCCATGGAATTGGATGAACAGTCTTTGTATGGATATTGGGGATCAAAGCAGTTGGGCTCTACAAAAGCTAGAACGCTCTGGACACTACCTTCTTACCTAGGCAAGAATGAAGATAAATCAATGGCCTACAAAATGACAAAACTAAATAGGCGAAGACAAACCTTGGATGTGACTAATTTACAATCCATTATGTCAACACCAATTTAGTGCACATCACTTTGGGTGAGCTATACTCAAGTTAGGACCACACATATGGGGAGATTTGCAAACCACCATTAAAAACATGGGATTAAAGGGAGTATCTCAAATGAACCTGGACAAATTGCAAAATGAAGATGCACAGACTAAACTTGTCAATTCAGTACCCATGAACATAGTAGGGGACTACTGTGAGGGGAACGAGGGAAACACTACCCTTCCAATACAGTATAATATTGTAACAACCATGGCTATTTTAGATAGTGGAGTAGACATTTTTGTAGCAACCAAAGCTATCTGGGAAGCCTGGGGAAAGCCAACAATCAGACAAATGAGGATGAAACTGCAATTGGCAAATGGATACATAGAGAAACCAGTGGGATTACTAGAGAATGTTATAGTTAATTCCTGTGGGATTGACAATCAACACACTTTTGCCATTGCAGATTGTGGAAAGAAACTCAACTATGAAATCATCTTGGGAAGACCATTCATGAGACAAATACAATTAATCCAAGATTGGGACAATGATTATCCCTACTTGAAACAAGTACTAGGAGAAATTACTTGAGTGAACCTTATAGACGACTTCTACAAGGATGTCCTGAGGACACCTATACACGAATTGGACTTTGAAATCTGAGTGGAGACTAAACTTTCATCATGGATACATAAAGACACTCCAATTTGGATTTGTGGGGCTTCTGAATTGGGTAGTTTACCAAGGGAAGACTATGTTTTGGACATAGAAGTGAATGATGTGGATTGCATACCTGAACCATTCCCTGAAGATTTTTTTGAAGCTTTTGAGTGGAACCAGATTCTGGCCACAATAGATGTGTATGTTAATGAACCTACACCTACACACTTTTGTGATGAAGAGGGCTATGATATATTCCTAATCTGGATGGTATTTATTGAAATGATCAATTACTTGAGCGAATAGGCCAAGGCACAAGCCACTAGGAAGAACGATGCTAGAACTATTGTTGCATTCTTGTACTAATGCCTATTCACTAGGTATGGACTTCCTATTAAGCATGTAAGTGATCACAAATTTCATTTCCTCACTGAGATGATAGAACACTTGCTAAATGAGTTCATGGTAATCCATACCAAATCCATACCCTATCATCCTCAAGCAAATGGTCAAGCAGACCATACAAATAAGATCGTAACTTCGGTGATGATCAAAAGTGTAAGCTCAGGGAGAATGGAATGGGAAATGCATCTTTATTATTCCTTGTGGGCTTATCAAGTTTCATTCAAAACTGCTTTGAACACAACTCCTTTTAATCTATTCTATGGATTGGATGTAATATTGCCAATGGAGTTCTTTTAACCCACTCTCAGAGTTGCGCGCAAGTTGGAATGGAGCAGACACCAGTTGTCAAAACAAATCGAGGACTTAGAACAACTAAACAACATTTAGCAGCCATTGCCCATATATATACACAAAAACAAAACCAAAAATAGTTTTTAGACTCACATTTGCTAACTAAAGTTTTCAAACCAAGGGATTTGGTTCTAGTGTACTCCTTGAAACAACATATACCCAAGTTTTTTAAAAAAAAAGGATATGGTTCTTTTGTCATCGAAAATGTTTCACTTCACTGAGTGGTGCAATCAGACTAGCCACCTTAGATGGGGAAATCATGAAAAATTGGATTAGTGGATACTCCGCAAATACAACCTTCCCTTAACTAATGATCTTTTGTAAAGAATGTATGCAGCAAAGAAAAGATAGCTTTAACGATAGTAGGTAATCGACGAAGCCCAAGAGGAAGCACGCATTTGTGTTCTGAAGAGGCAAGCCACAAGACAAATGATTCCTTAAGCTATACCACTCAATACTCTCCAAATTCAATCCCTAGCAGAGGATGAGGTCGAGACTAATGACAAATGGATGGATGGTCTTGATATGCGAATCACAGTGAATCTGAAAGGGGATTACCCAGTCAAGGCTTTAGCAGATACATGTGCTAGAGTCAATGCGGTCAACTATTCTACTTATCGCAACGCAACTACTCAAGCACTTGAGTATTGCTGAACGACAAGGACTGCAACAAAAAAGTCACTCCAAATCTAGGGAAAATCCACTTGTATGTTACGGTTCATGGATTCTCTTGCCCACATACTTTCATATGCATAGTGGATGATCATATGAATGAAGACCTAATATTAGGAGCTCCTTGGATGCAAAGCTACAAAGCAATCTAAGATTGGAATGCCAGAATTTTAGAACTTACACTTAAATGAGGACAACTAAAGGTACCACTTGCATACAACACAGAGCAGTGGAAAGAAGCTCTCGATGATTTCCAATCAAAGAAGCATGAGTCATCGGACACACTTGCAACTGCCGCTTCTCTAAAGACTTCTTCTCACCGTCCTATCATGCAGGGAACTATGAAAATATGGATACTCAAATGTGAGCTTATCAATTAACCTCAACAAATCTTAGTGCCTAAAAAGTTGTGTACCAACAAGCCTAAGGTGAACCCATGGTGCCTACATTATCAACAAAAACCGCAATTACCGAAGATGAAATGGGTATGGAAACCAAAGAGGAATATACAACTAAGATCAAAATGCCAACTCTCCAAAGCAAACAAGTCACGCTACAACCAAGAAAAATGACATATTAATGGGTACCAAAGACTCCACCAAAACTAAAGCCAACCTCACTTGAGTACAAATGGGTACCAAAGAGTAGATCATATGCCACAATGGTGACCACAAATTCCAGTACTCCTGTGACAACAACTACATATCACACAATCAAAGAACACGTTCAATTGTTACAGGATTTACTCTTCAAAAGAGTTTCAACACAAAATACCCACCTCTTGCACCGCTTAATGTCTTTACATGCATTGACATCAATAGCATGATAGGGCCAATTAGGACTTAATAGACACGATTTTATAACCCATGCACTGCACAACCCGGACAGTATTCTGTCGTCCCGAAGAACTTGAGCAAGGAGGGGGGAGGCACTCTTAATGTGGACCCAAGCATATGAATCTGGAAGAGAAAAAGGGCAATGTTTTTAAGTAATTGTATGATAACGCACATTTTTTATTAAAAAAAATAGATGATATGCCCTATTAATGAGATGAATTGGGAATGTAATATAATAACACTTAGATGTGTGTATATATATAGTACATACATGTCAAAAAGCCAAAAAATAGTGCAATTTTTACTTGTATTGTGTGTTTTCAGGCCAAAATCATGATCCACATGGAGCAATCCATAAAAATATGGCCAAATAATGACATTAGAAGTGTTTTAGTATTTTTGAGTGTAGAATGGATTTTTTTGAGTAGTTTGATTAATTTCTTTCAATTTTTGCTAATAAAAGCTAATAAGCCAAAATAAATGAAATAAATAAGCAAGAATGCCATAATTCGATCCCAACTTCAAATGTCAAATCTCAAAGCTCAATGGAAAGGCCAAAAAAAATTTGGGGCAATTTCTATCAAAAAACTCGGCGGCCACTCCGACTCACTAACCATCTGGGATCAATTGCAACAGAAAGGTCCATGGACGTTGATTTTCAATTTTTTTGATCTGGGACTACATTATGAAGCCTACTGAGCTCAATGGGTAGGAATAGGAAGGGGGGTGTCGAAAAAGTCCAGGTTATGTATAGTCCCTTAGACCATTTTTCCCTCTCATTTCTATTCTAGTCCTTTGAGAGAGAGCTCTAGTTAGCGAACTTTGGCGACCTTCCATGCGCTTCTACGCACTGTCTATCAGCTCTTACTCACTCCAGCCATGAGGGGTAAGTTCCTAACTATACCAAGAAGCATTTTGATTATCACTTTTTCAACCACAAGGACTCTAGGGGGCACGGCAACACAGGGCAATCTAGGAACTTTTGGGAACAAAGACGAATACACCGGCCACACCAGACATCCAAATTGCACCAAACTTGAACCATAGGCTCATCACTAGTGGGAGAACACATTGGTTTGCTCCAAAGTGCAAAAAAATGCCAAAAAAGTTGGCCTAATATCTTCGACATGCCAAAGATAAAGGACCCAGATATGGACCAAATTTTTTATATGTGTTGAGGCCATCATGGTGGGGAAATTTTGATAAGTGGGGATGCATTAGAGTCCCAATCATCATCATAGGGCAAAATGACCCTATCTTCGCTGCAAAGCGA
This sequence comes from Adiantum capillus-veneris, assembly GCF_014529385.1. NCBI lineage: Eukaryota > Viridiplantae > Streptophyta > Polypodiopsida > Polypodiales > Pteridaceae > Adiantum > Adiantum capillus-veneris. Next base: position 36,526,908 of record NC_140949.1, on the reverse strand, counting down.
CATTTTGCACTACAATGCAAAATATTGATCCGTTTGACCTCAACTCAAGGGGGGAACTCTATACATTACACTTGACATTCACTAACCTTTAGTGAGCACACAACTACTGGCTAGTGACTCTAAGTCAAGCTCCGCTCAAAAAGAGGAGCATCAACTTCATCGGGGGCAGCACCAAGTACAAGAAACACAATCAAGTCCATCACCCACCATAACTAACATAGTAGAAGCTAGATAGGGCAAGATTAGGGCCTAAGTGACAATAACATGTAAATATTATCTTAGGCACATCGAAGATGATTTTCTTTGTTGGAAGATATTTTTGCACATATTTTCACATGAGCATTATTCCCTTATCCATCACAAAGCCTACATCACACCGGTACACTTTTTTCATGCATAGATTACCCTAAGTTACACTTTACCGCACCAAAGAGATTAAAAGTGGCCATAGCTTACTTTTAGCTCGTCAAATGAGCCCAATATTCATCAAGCACCAAGACTCAACCCTGCAAAGCCAATCACGCTCACACGAGCTCAAAATGACCCAAAATTAGCCAAATTTATCTAAGGCATGCCTGAGATAGAAATGTAACCAGGATGACCTGACTTGTCATTTTTGGAGACAAAAATGTTCATAGGGCTCAAATGAAGTACCTCGCCAAGTTTCATCAAGTTTGGCAAAGCATAACTCCATCATTCACTATAAGTTCTGAAAGCCGAAAAAGCGGACACAAAATTGCCCATAACACTCACCACAAATATCCAAAAGCCATCAAACTTCATGCACATCATGTGCAACACATACACATCATATGCATTCAATTGGGCACCAATTTGCATGAATTTACACATCTATATCTTAGGCACGCCTAAGATAAAGTCTGCCAAAAATCTACTTTTTAGTTCTCTTCTTTCCTCTATTAGTTTTTCTACTAGAATTGCTAGAGCTAGTCTAACAACCAAATTTGATGATATTATTTCAGGTTCAATCTCATCCACTTCGGGAGATCCAAAGAAGAAAACCATAAAAGCAAAGTTGGCCGAGCTTCCTCCATATTAGATAGAGGAAGAATCACTAAAAGAAGCAAATGTCACATGGCTTGCCAAGAATCAGCTAGAGAGTCAACATGTCACCCTCTACCATGGCACATTCAAAAGCGCACAAGGATATAGAGTAGAAGTCCAAATGATTCCAAAGGAATCTCAAGACCTTGCCAAAGAAGACGGAGTCATGCCACTTTGGGAGAAGATCAACCTCAAGGACTACATAGAGTTGGGTCCCTGCGGTGTGGATTACAAGAGGGCCTATGAGCTTCTACACAGAATCACAGAAGAAGTTATGGCAACCATTTTAGATTTGAATGACTCCCCAATAGAAGTAAACATCATAGAGGATCAAGTCATAAATGCCCTAAAGCTGCAAAAAGGAGTAAAACCTATGAGAGATCTCCAGCTACCCACAACCGACATTTTCACCAGTAGATCTACTTCATTCTCTGATTTAAAGAAAAAAGAGATAGAGCGAGCACTTCGGATCTATCACCATCATTTCATTTCACCGCAAAGCAGCCTCCCAGAATCACGGTTCCAAACCATGCCGTGGCTTCTACATTCACTAGGGCATCAAACAAAGAGGAAGTAAGTGAAGTGAATCACACCGAGTTTGTCTTTAGAACCCTCACACATGTGAAGAATCCCGAGCATATTTCATTCATGGGGGCTCCAAAAGTACTAACACGGATAGTCTATCATGCTATCGTCCAGGCAAAGCATCTACCACCTGCACCGAAGAAAAATTTATGGCTACTATGCAAAAATGATGAAGAAGAAGTGCAAACCATAGCACCTCCAGAAGCCACAAGATTACGAACCAAACTAGTCAATGCCATGGAACAAGCAGCAACCTCTGCAGATGCCTCTGTAGCAAAGGCCACTGAAAGCAACAAAGAGGAAGAGGAGGAGGAGGAAACTCCTCTCGAAAGGAAGAAAAGTCTAGATAAAGGAAAAGCTAAGGTGTAAGATGAGGAATCCCAAAAGAGGCCAAGACCAAGAGCACCCATAGAGGACCCTGTACAGAAAGCAGCAAGAGTATTGAGAGAAGCTGTTGCTTTTGAGCTTGAAAGAGGGCTCAAAGGTGACTTGCAGAGAAATGGAAACCATCGCCCAAAAATTTCAAAATTTGATTAAAAAAACCCCATGTATAATCTGAATGATGATCCTCTGGCAGGGTAAGAACATCTCTATCGATAAGAAGAATGCCAAAGAGAACAACAAGAGGCACAAGAAAAATAGCAGACGCCGCCTGCACCAGAACGAGTACACACTGAAGAAGCTCCACACTTTACTCCTCCAACAATAGGAAAGTGCTCCAAATGCTGAAAATGTAGAAGCACAGATAGATCCTGCCAAGGAGCCTGAAAAGGAACGAGATGATAAGCTAGATGAATCCCTCCCAATAGAGGCTTCGGACACACAGAGACAAATCAACCTGAAGCAAGCCACTAAAATTGGAAATTTTAGACAACATTGATGAGTACACCCAGTTTGCTCATACAGCAGTGGACTAAATGAAGAAGAGATCTATGCTCACCACCAATAGCTTCACAATTTGGATTAGTGATTGTAGTACTCAAATGACAGGCTCGACATTGCAAACACTTTTAATAAAGCATATAAAGAAGCAATGGAAATTAAACACAAGGAACTGGAAAAACTAACTGCAAAGTCCGAAGCAGACTTGGAAGCTCTCAAAACAAAGAATCAGCAGCAAGAGAAACAATTGAAAGAGGCAACCACTGCTTTACAAGAATCAACTTCCACAGTACAAAGGTTGCAGCTCTAGCTAAATGTTGTGAATAATCAGATGGCACAATCAGAGTCTTGTTTTGCCAAGAGCAAAACACACTGCTGAATTAGCTCAAGGACAACCCAACAATGGCCACACTACATGGAACACGCGAGGCCTACAAAGCTCTAGAGCATAAGGTTTGAGACCTAAAAATGGAGCTAAAGCTAGAACAGATGCAAAGGAGAGAATTGTCCATTGAATTCATGCAGCGAGAGGAAGGGTATCAAAAAGAGATTGAACAACTAAAAGTTGAGCTCAACAAAGAGGCTGCCAAAGCACATGTATCCACATCGGGGGAAGAACAAGCAGAGTCGGAAATGGGAGATAAAGATGCCTTATAGTTCATGGACTTTGAAGCAAACACCACTCAAGAGGCCAATCTCCCAGAGCTAGAGATTCCTCACAAAGAAGTTGGACCCTCAGCTCAACCAAAAATCTTAACTATAGAGGAAGAAGTTGCATTAAAGAAGCCAGTGGAAGAGAAGAGAGAGACCACATGGAAAGAAGCGATGCAGTGGGAAGAGCACATCTTGAACTCAATCAATTTCAACCTTCTCACACCGGCCAATATCAGTGAAGCATGGCATCAGCAAGCTCTCCCCTCCTCGCTCATAACGTAAGTGCTACAAATCAAAGAAAGACTACTAAAAGACTTCCAATCCAACCCAACAATGACACATCCAAAATGGCAAGAGATCTGGCTAACCCGACACCCTAGGTATCTCATCTTGTATACAAATGTGCCATCAAATATCAAGCAAGATCCTGTGAAATGTCTAGTACCAAGAATTAGAAGCTGTCAACAACACTCAATCATCCATCAAAGGAGGCCAATCTGGATCAATTACCCAAGGTTCCCACCACCACAGAATGGCCCACCCACTGAAAATTGTATGGTGGAGACACTCTTTTCTACTATCCAGTTGTTCTGAGGGATACCTGACTTGGCCTGCATCATGCTAGTCAAGATATCCAAAATGCTCCTCACCTGCATACAAACTTTCCACCACACGGAGCAAGATGATGCAGCATGGATGTCCTTCCTCAAAGGTAACAAGGGATTGTGCTATGGTCTATTAGGCTAACCTTTTGAGGAAGTGCTCCATGGATTTTATGCTCGGGTGATGTTTCTGTCATCATATTACATGCAAACCTTTGAAGATCCATTCTATACATGCTTCTTCACTTACAAATCCAAAATATTTGGCCCCATCATCACCAATTTATGTTAGGAAATAAGACGTAGCTAAATAGATAATTGAGTAGATTATTGAATGGAGAGAGACAGATTTACATACACGAGATTATAGAGTAGAGAGAGAGAGAGAGAGTACACACGATATACGTGGTTCACCCAATGTGGGCTACGTCCACGGGAAACCAACCACTCAATGGCTTTAGTACTTCAAAACAAGAAGTAGTTTACAAAGGGATTATACCCTTAATGGAGCTCCCGCCTTGCTTCACTCTCACCACCTCACACTCACCTTGTTGCATCAACTTCACACTATATGAAATGTGTGTAGAAATGGCCTCCTTTTATAGGCCAAAAGGGCTGCCCTCTCTTATGAGAGACAACCATGTGTAGCTGCCCTTGTGCGAATAAGTCCAAATCGGACCCTCCAATCCGCCCATGTGTGAAAATTTTGGTTTCCGGTGAGTGATTTTCCTTCACGCACGATGGCTTCTCCTCATAATGGGGGCCTTACAAATGTGCGCTTTTACCACAGAAAATTACAAGGGTAAATCAGGCTCCATACTTAACAATTTAAGAGCCAAGTTTGTTAGCTACTCAGCAGTCGAGCAAAGGAACGGCATATCCATGCAGCTTATGTCAACAAAGGACAAAGAACTTTGTATCAAGTACCAACAAGGTCTCGAGCAGCATGCCAAGAGGATTGAAGCAAGAAAGCCCGACCACTACTTAGCACCCTAAGTAGTTGTGTCGCAACACAGGCAAGGAGGGGGGAATGTTAGCTGCTCAATTAACAAAGCCAAAAAAACAGCATCAAAGGGACACCCCTCTCATTTTTTATCCCAATTGATTGTATTCAAACCCTTTGTATTAATAAGAAATACCACAAAGTCCAAAGCCGTCATAATATTACTGATTTTCAATGAGTGTTAAGGGGCCAAGGGCTTCCAAATTTTCAGCTTTATGCAGTTCTTAAGCCTTCTCATTGAGCCCAATTAGCTAGGAATCCATTCTTAAACCTTGACTAAGGTATAAAAGCCAATTTTTGTAACTATTGACCTAAGTTTTTGGATAATGAAAGTGAGTGTCGGTTTCAAAAGCTTACTGTGAGTCTACTATTTTCTTCAACCCTTCGTGTCTCTCTTGTACGGTGTTGCATTCCTTTATAGAGCATACCAATGCATTCACAGGTGAAAGATCTTCCAATGTGTTTTTAGTCATTCTTGTCTACGAGCTATTTTGGCTCCCTATGCACAGTACAAGCACCAAAACTAGTTTTTGACCTTAGGAAAAGATAGAGCACGTCTAGAGGAAGCCATAGGGTGCTTGACACACTGAAATCGACCGACCTAAAATAGGCTATTTATCTTATATGCAATTTGGCTTGAGTGTGAAAAATGACATATGAGCACATGAGAGTGTTAAAGATACTCTGCTCATGATAGGCATTAATTTTTGTTGCATTTGGAGTCTCGTAGCTACACAATTTTTTCAGAGAAGCTTGCGATAAGGAAAGTAGCATTTTTTGTCTGACACACATTTGAGACCAAGTTAGGTAGAAACCACTTAGACTTGGGATTTTCAAGAGATTAGCTATCTCTTGTAGCTACGTCCCACAGATTGAAAATTTGTATGTCGGTGCTTCTCGCTTTGCTAGCATCAATATGGTGAGGCGTGGCAGCCGGCCGACACATATATTCCCATAATGATATTTTGGTTGGGGCTTCTATTTCCAAATTCCATGAAATTCCTTGGGTGCCTTCTTGCCACAAATGCTATGAAGCTTCAATGCCGTCGAAGGCCTGTATGCACGTGATGATCATCTTGGTGATTTTTGTAATCATTTGGCATGTTAGATCTAGAACATCTCGCATTTGAGTGATGATCGCTCCAAAATTGTGTGCACTATATATGATTCAATTGGCTTGTAATTGTTTATCGGATTTGAGAGCACTGGGTAATTGAGCATTGAGAGTCGATGACATGTCCATGTAAGTAGTTATCCTAAGATCTCCGTCTAGGAATTGGGCAGAATGTGGGTTGATCCTGAGATGCTAAGGGGCACTTTTGTATGTGGTTTCATCTTGCGGCCTCTTCTCAAATCACTTCTTTCTCCATAGTAGTTGGTTCTCTAGTATTGCCAGCACTTGGTCAGTTGTGATGGGCACATCTTCATAATCGCCTCTCTGATTTGGTGCAAGTGCAGATAGGAGCTTCTTCTTCCATAGCAGAGCCCCTTGCTTCATGCGTGGTAAGGAAATGATCTCATGGCTGAAGTTTTGGATCACTTCATCCATAATAATCCTTAACAAGGCCACTGACTCCAATACCTTGAGCTCATACAGCATAAAGTCTTTATGTGAGTGGTTTGGGATATCTCCAATCTACTTCTTGAGCTCTCCTAGGGAAACTGTCTGCTCTGTATCTTCTTCAAAAGCAGGTAGCCCATCTCGTGTAGAAGTGTGAGTTGGGTATGTCTAAGGGTGTTAGGTCTACTCTTTCATGCTATGTGGCTAGTGGTGTTGCTTTCTATGCCGCCACTTATCCTTTAGCTTGAATGACTTTAATTGCCAAATCCTTGCTCTGTATCTCATGTGTATGCATCTCCACTTGGCTAGATATATCAACCTTTGCCTTTGTTAATTGTGCATGTAGATCCCTTATCTTTTGATCCTTTTGATTTTGGATGGACATATGGCCAGATGTCATCACTTGCCTTTGGTACTTTTCTTGTACAAGCTCCTCTTTCAAAGCTTTGAGTTCCTCTATGTTAGAACTTGGTGTCTGAGAGGTTGAGGTTGCAGCTGGTACATCTTGCATGGCAAGGATAGTCAAGAGCGTATGTTTCAGTACATCATAAGAATCACTTAACTTTGTGCACCTTTGTTGCTCTCCTACTAGCTTTTCTTCCAATGCCTGCTATTCCACTCAGAGCTCATTGTTAGCCGCACAATCTGGTCTTGTAGATTTTGAAAGAGGCATCGTCTCTTTTCTCCCGTTCTAGTGCATCTTGTAGGCTTTTCTTGTCTTCATGGAGACTGTTGATTTGTTGTTGTAGCTTGAAAATTTCTATGAGTGTTGCCTTCATTTCCTCCTTAGCATCTCGAGAATCTAATTCTCTCAGTTGGGACACAAGCCTTTGACACCGGAACTAGATCCTTATGCATTCCCGATGATCCTCCATCTCAAATTCTCTAATAAGATTGTTGTTTTCTTCAATGATAGCCCTTGGATGCAGTAAAATTAGACCTCCATCTTTAGTAGTTTGTTGTCGAGAGGTCCGTGGCAGCGACTCTTTATTCTTTTCTTGTGGCTTTTGCTTGTCCATTGTTTACTCTTGGGCTTCTTCCCTTTGGTATGGAATCGTCTATGTAGGATTCCCTTGCTCTATCTGAGTCTTTTGTAGATCTACTTTAACTTTTTCTTGGATCTCTTGGTTGTTTGTTGATTCCCCTTTTGCATCAGCAAGAGGAGGGGTGGGTTGCAGGCTTTAGAGAGGATTGTTGTTGTCCAGTTCCTATCTCAAACTCCTGTTGTTTCTCTTCAACAGCTTCATCTCTTTGTGGTTCTTCTTGTGTAGAATGTTGGTGTGCGCGTCTGTCGCACGTGTCAATGCAAGGGACTTGCCGATACACTATGTACGAGACACAAATGGTTGCAAGCACACAACCAGACTAATCTAGCAAGCTCAAGAGAGCAAGGGTGTGTCACTCACCGCCCTACGCTTGCCTTCGTGGAGGACTCCTCACCGCGAAGAAGAAGGAGCCGCCGCTGCGCCGTGCTCAATCGCTTTGCCGTCGTTGCAATGCTCTCTCTCTCTCTCTCTCTCTCTCTCTCTCTCTCACGCATACACACACACACACAAGGAGATAAAGAAGAAGAAGATGGAGATGGAGCAAAAGCACTCTTCAATTGCACAAATGAAAGAATGAATGATTTTTAGGTTTAGGTGACTTTTATATGAGCTCGCCCCATTCACACTTGGGTGCCCATACTTAGCCAACTAACCCTTGATGTTCCTGTTAGAGTGCACCTCTCATCGAGGAAGATCACTCTTACTCTTTTCCTATTGGACCGACAAGCCTGGCCCATGACTACTAAAAGTGGACACCAGTGGTTAACATGCCCCCCTTTCTGATGTAGATTCCGTCCTCGGAATATAACAATGCAGCATCGGGATCCACGATAGAAGTACTTGTGTCAAAAGAAAAACAACATTGTGAAAGCTCAAAGGCAACATGTACAATTGTGCAATAAGTGAGATGCATACATGATATTCTAGAAAATGCAAAAACAAATTCATGAATTGTAACATTGCCAACTAGAACAAGCGTAGTACCTGAAGAAAATGCAATTGAGTTAGGGTCTATTAGGTCGACTCTAAGAGAAGTACACAAGAGCTAGGGCTAAAGTAAATACTAGATTAACCAACTTTAATTAAAAAATGTCGACTAAAGAGTAGTTAATCCTAGGAATGCTCGTCGGGGTCTAAGGACTAGTGGTCTTGTCACTTATACCACTTAAGTGTGATCCACATAAAATACAAGGAAGTTTGTGCTATTTACTTTCTCTCTTTTATCTTTTTTTCTTTTTTGTTGTTGTCATAGTTGCTACAGTAGCGGGGGGACTCGAGGTCTCAAATACCAGCAGCTGGGAGACTCAAAGTCTCAAATATCAGCTTGAGCATAAACTAGCCGGGAGACTCGAGGTCTCAAATACCAGCTTAACACATGGGCTTCCATAACACAAATCACACTTAGATGGAATAAACTAGAGAAAACTATATCCTCATAGCCTAAAACATTACTAAAGTTACTACAATTAATAGACTATTTAGGAATTAAAGTCAGCAATTAAGTGGCCTAGTTTAGCCTAAGGTCCTGATACCTACTTAAAACCAACTAATAGACCAAACTCAAAGAGAAGAACAAGGTACTAGAAGTTTGAAAAAATTATAGCATCTAAATTGGAAATGTCACAACCTCATTAATTTTATGCATTGTTCGAATTCAAATAACAAGATGCAAACATGCAAATGTGGAAGCATAGATAAAAGGAAGTAGTACACCTGATATAATGGAGAACATCTGTTGTAACATGTAAACATGCATTGTCGCTTTCCTTCACAGGCATCCTTATATAGTCACAAACTGCACAATAGTCACCACCAAACATCCACCTTCCAGAGACACATCAGTGGGAAAAGGTACCAACACTTACTGAACACAATTAAAAAACAGAAGGAACCCTAACCTAATTATTTGCACTCCCCTTAGAGTCAAGGAAATAGGATATTGTAGAGATTGGGGGGGAACCCTAAGGCCAAACCCCTATCCTTGTCGTCAAGAAAAACAAAGTCATCATCCATGAGACCATATGTGCCATCCGTGTAATCATGTAAATCTTCTTCATCATCAAAGGCACCAATATTTACTAAGAAGGTCACTAGATGCTTATAGTCATCTTGGTCAAAAGGATAGGCTTGTGCAATGGGAGAGACACTCTCTACTATGTATGGATCAGTCGTGGTCAAGAGACGTATCAGCCATTCTAACTCCTCAAAATTCCTCTCACATGCTATCGTACCTACAAAATCCCATAACAGGCAAGGACCGGAAAGACCATGTGAAACACTTGTGAAAAGTAACGAGGGTACCTCTCACCCTAGGCAGGAGTGGATGACTCTAGCGTACTACCCATATCTGTACACACAGATAGATGATGGTTAGAGTGCAAATATTACAAGGGTCGTGTTCTTGTACATAATGTATTTTTATGATTTTGTGTTATGTATAGAACTTGTAATTTCCACATTATTGTTTGGTGGCTCTTGCTCTTTTACGTTTATATCTTGTTTTTGTGAGTATAAGGCTTTATATATACATTCCCTAGGATTGAAGATTGACAGGTCAGGGAGGAAGGTTGAGAGGGAAGCAAGTGAATGATGGATGTCAGCAAACACTCCCCCCTTCCTTGGGTAGATCACGCCTTTGTAAATGATGTCGTCTCCTTTTGAAACCAATTGTTCCAAGTTGTTATGGGTGAAGGCTTTAACCAATAGTTTTTGACCGCCCTATGCGTTTCATCTAGTTGCAAGGGTGGTAAGGTACTCTCCCATGATTTTATTTGCAGCGTTGTTGTAGGTGGTGAACCTACAACGTGAGGTGCAAACTCTTTCTTCTTTGTATGGATATGTACAATGGTGGGTGGAGGTTGTGTCAAAGCTTCTATTTCCGTATAGGAACTACATGAAGAGCAAGAAGCTTCATTTGAATTCCATGTTCTTGAGCTAATCGTTCTTTCTTCGGTACCCAAACTAGCTCTGGAGCGGGTGTGTAGCATTCCGTGATTTTTTCCTTTCCGCGATCTTCAATTCGTTTTGGAGCCACAGGATTGGGCTCACATGGGCCATGTGACAAGTAAGAGCACAATTTATGTTTTGGCACCTAGATTTGATCATTTCCTTCATAGTAGCCTTGGGCTTCCAATAGTTTTTTAGGAATCCAACGCAACGTTTCGTTACATTTCTTGAGGCGAGTGGGACGTCTCTTACCGGGCTCATGTCTTTTAGCACTAGCTATGGTCGCTAAAGAAGATTTAGGGACCCACTTGTATATTTTCTTTGTTATATTGGGATGGGTCTTGTGTGTCTCAAGCTTTATTTCAACTACATCAGTTGAAACTCTAGAGAGTTGGGCTATGGGGACATATGGTTTAACCTCTTGGACATGCAATGTTTTGGGTTTTATTTCCTGAAGAGGTAATATCTCAGGGACTATGGCTTGAGTGACAGGGCTAAGAGTTGGTTTTTGCGTTGTGACACCCCCTGTCTCCCAATCAATAGTGCATTTGGTGGCTATCATCCACGTGTGTCCTAGGTTTATATTACCCTCCATAGTTCCAACAGGCAAGACCAAAAAGTCTTGAGCTACAACCCCATTGTCATAACTCACAGAAGTGTGCCAGATTCCACAAATCGCAGTTTTTTTCTTGTTGACACCCTTGACTTGGATAATACTTTCAGACAGAGGTGGCTTCCCTAAGTGACACCACACCCCATATGATAACAGATTATATTTAGCACCCGTGTCCAATAAGGCGTTATATAGCACTTTTTCATAGGTGTTGTTTAGCTCAATAGGGTATTGTAGAGGTGTATCAAAGTCCAACCAATCCCCATCAGTTTCAATGTAGAATGCATGTGTAACTCTAAGGTTAGCCTCTCATTGGCGTCTTATGCGTTTTTTTCACTCCTTAGCCTCAGCTTGAGCTTGTATCTTCTTCAATTCTGTTTGTGCCTTGGCTGCCTTTTTTTTATGGATGGCACGTAGATTCTCTTGGCTTAAAGGATCATAGTATCTTTTGAATTTGATCCCATATGGTCCTTTTCCCTTATATTTCAACTTTTTCTTTTTGTTACGCACTCCATACATAGGGACTTTATCACCAACATTGATATCTTTGTTCTTTAGATGATGGTCAAACCATTTCTTCCTCTTGTCTTTCTCTACAAATGCATTTTGCACAGCTAATTGCCTCTCTTCATCTAGCCTTTCAAGGATATATAATCGCTCAACTAAGGGGTTACCATCCCAACCTTCTTGAGAAGCTACTCAAAGAGTAGGAACGACAAACTCCCATGGCATAACCACTTCTTGGCCATACACCATCTTAAACGGTGTGGAGTTAATGGCAACTTTGTACGCAGTATGATAAGCCCATAGAGCTCATGTAAGCTTTAAATCCCAATCTGTGCAATGAGCTTCCACCGTTTTGGTCAAGATAGAGATTAAGGTCTTGTTGGTGCTCTCAGCTTGGCCATTTGCTTGTGGATAATAAGGTGTGGACTTATGGTGAGCTATCATAAAGTTGGTAGTGAGTTCTTTTGTTACTCCATTTATAAAATGAGTACCATTGTCACTCACAATCTCAAAGGGACAACCAAATCTTGTAATAATGTTCTCAAAGAGAAACTTGGCAGTTGACCTTGCATCAGCCTTACGTGTCACCCTAGCTTTCGCCCACTTTGTCACATAGTCAGTGGCAACGATAATATATCGAGATTGAGTGCTACGAGTTGCAGGACTAATTGGGCCTACAAAGTCCAAACCCCATTTCTCAAATAGTTGAGTCACTTTAATAGGATGTAAGGGCATCATATCCTTTCATTGCGTGATCTTGTAACATTGGCATTAATCACCTCCTTTTGCAAAAAGTGATGATCCTTGAATAAGGTAGGCCACCAATAGCCTGATTGCAACAACTTTCTAGCTGTTAGTTCCTCTGAGAAATGTCCTCCGGCTATACCCATGTGGGCTTCTTGCAGTATGTATAAATACTCATCCTCACGGGCACAACGTCTAAGAATTTCACCCTTCCCTACCCTGTAGAGAGTTCCTGCAATGAGAGAGTAAGGTTCACATTCTTTTAACAGTTTGTGAGCTATGTCCTTATGAAGCTCTTTGGGTGGAAAACCATTAACCAAAAAGTTCACAATCTTCTCACTCCATTCAGGTATGGTTTCAACTAGGAATAAAGAAGTATCGGACAACTCATCATTGACTCTAGTTCTTTAAGTACACACTCCTCAGTCTCTGTCAGATCTTGGGCAACGAAAATAGGTTTGGACTCTTCTCCTGGGTCTGTTAACTCTATTTCCTTAACTATCGATGGACCTCCATAGACTCCATTGCTCCCATCGATAGGTTTTCTTTGAGCCTTTGTATACACAGCCTTACGTTCCTCTCTGGTATAGGATTTGAAATGTTCAGATGCAGGGTGTAAGTTTTTGGGGTCCTGTTGTTTTGTGGACTGTGATTTCACTTCCGATTCCTTTTGTTGTTGAGCTAACTCTTGATTTTGTCGTCTCCTTACGGTACGGCTCAACTTTGGCTTCTGTGTAGCCTCTAGTTGTCCGATGTCAATGGGTTGTGGACTACACCACATAACACTTTGAAGGTATTCACCCCAGTTATCTACCAACTTCCGATGAGCATCACATGCCCCTATATAATTAAGCCATTTTGCGGTAGATTTCTTTTCATTTATTCTAGCACGCACATTTGCTCGATATCGTCGCCTCTTATATCTCTTACTCTTCTTGTCTAATTTTCGATTACAGCCGATCTCTAGTGAAGAGTCACTAGATGAATCGCTTCTTGTGTCTTCTGCTCCCTTGGATAGATTGTCATCTGGGGTACCACTGGGACCTGAATGGTTTTTCCCCACATTTGCACTAAGATTTAACTCAAATTCTTTGTCCTTAGAGTCAATTTCAATTGATGATTCTAACCCCAAATCGTGTGGGCTATAGTCTTGTGAGGCGCTACTGGTTTCAATGCCAGTCAAACCTTCATCTTGTAGGTCATCAGAAGCTATATGCGTTGCTTCTAGCATATTTAAGGGTACGAGTGGTGGTATCTCATCCCCCTCAGGTGTTACCCAGGTCGTCCCCCTATTTCTCCAAGTGTCTATGGTTGCTACTAGGTGGATCCAATCCACATTGTCCGACTCAATCATCCCAAGTAGTACATCCATAAAAGGAGAATCTTCCCCAAAATCAGTGTCCGCTTTACACATGTAACAATACTGCAATGGGACCGAGTGAACTGTGGTGTCAGATCTATGATCAATTATAAACTTGTTTCCTAGGGGATGTGCTCAACCAGTTAGAAGATCCACTCAAATGACAGAATCTTGGAACTGTAGGTAGACATGGTTTTTAGACCAGTCATGCATCATTTTTGCTTCCCTCATGAAAGGATATCCTAAGATCATCTCTGATGCCATAGTGTGCTTGGAAAAATACATAACAATGAAAGTAATTCTTATTTTATGTCCAAAGACCTTGATCTTAAGATCTTCTAGCATCCCAATAGGTTTAACAATAGACCCATTGTCCATCTTCACTACTATGGTTGTGGTCGTAGGGTGAGGTCTTCCCATAGTTTACCATCAATTTTTAGTCACAATGCTAACCCCAACGCCACCATCAAGGATTTCCTTCACAGCTAATCCCTTAATAGTGATTGGTATGGTCACATTGGATTCATCACCCTCAAAGTATTGTCCCACCTTGTTAACAAGTATTTCCACCACAAGGTTCTCATCTAGGTTGGGTTGTGGATCTAAGTGTTCCTCCTCTATTGGCATCTCCCCAGCTCCATCCATCTATGAAAATTGTGGTAGCCCAACCTTCAGTCCTCCATTGCGGAAAGCTCAAAGAGCTGGGACTAGGTCAAGGTCTTATATAGTTTGGACATGATGGTGGTTCTAACTTTTGAAGACATGAAATCCATCAATTTGGCAATGTTTAACAGTACCTTTTGGCCTTCGGTCCCTTGACATGGGGAAGACGGGATCTCCATTTCTTCGATAGGATTAGGTAGTCCCTCTATAAACATTATTTCCATCAAGAACTGAGAACGTCCACTTTCCCAAGACTTTAAATCACTTTCTTCTTGGATGACACTAGGTATGGCTAAGGGTCTATGGACTTGGTGAGGTTGTTGTTGTGTAGGGAACACAGTGTCTGTAACCTAGATCTGGCTAGGTGCTGGTTCTAGATCACTTTGGGTATCTTCTACTAAACTCCTTAATTGCTTGACTCGCTCGATCTCCTTTGTAGGGTTTGGATAAGTTCCTATCTTCTTCTTGGATCCTGGCCATTGTGGCTCATGAAGATCTTCCTTGTTGGTTTCCATCTTAGTGGTTGTTTTGGTCTCCATGGTTTCACCTGAATCAGAATCCTCTTCAGCGTCGTTCATATATATGCGGTTGTCACCAGTCCCTATGTTAGTCTTTGAACTGGGATCTGACTTCACTACTTTTTGCGATCTCTTCTTGGTTCGGTGTCTTGATGATTCCCACCCTACTAACCGCAACCTCTGTATTTATCATCGCCTTCGCTTTGTGTTTTCTTCTTTTTCTCAGATTGGGCAATTGATGCCATGTCTCTTTCCTCAAAAATATAATTTTGTTTTTGGAGCATGAATCGTGTGAGTACGTTTACTAGTACCACAAGTGTACTTTGTGATGGCTCCTCGGTAACCTCAATCAAGTTTAATGGTGTGATCTTCGTTGCATTTGGATTATTTGGACATTAGGCAATCAAATGATCTATGCCACATTGATTACACATGAGTGTCGGCATTGTAGACGTGCTCGCTTGATTGGTTTGCATTCGTGTGGCATTCTTTTGTAGCTTAATAGGACACTCAGCCACACGATGTGGACCTCCACACTCATAGCATTGAAGAGGTGGTCTTTTAGCAGTGTAATTGATATTTTGGTCTCTTGCAGCAAGAGCAGCTACTTGATAGACAGGTTTAATAGGACACTCAGCCACACGATGTGGCTTAATAGGACACTCAGCCACACGATGTGGACCTCCACACTCATAGCATTGAAGAGGTGGTCTTTTAGCAGTGTAATTGATATTTTGGCCTCTTGCAGCAAGAGCAGCTACTTGATAGACAGGTTTGACTTGTTCGCAATAGTCCTCCATGTAGTGTTGTGGACTTTCTTCAAGCGCATCCATCCCATAGGCAATATTATGGTCTATATCTTCCTTATAGCCTTCCAAACAAGCAATAGATGACTCACAACCCACTTGATTCACAGAAGTAACTATCGGATGTGGGGGTTGTGGTCCTAGCACTGGAGGTGGTAAGGGTGTTGTTTGAACAACATTTTGGTCCGTAGGGACCATGTATTGTGACGATTGTTCAAGAGGTGGGGCCGGTATCAATGTAGGCACTCGAGGTGTGTCTGTCCATGCTGAGGTTGGTCTATTGGCCATTGCACGCTTAAATACTATGCAATCCTTAGCTTGATGACCATACCTTCCACATGCATTGCAGTTCCCATTGAATTTTACTCAAAAAGTAGGGGATGCATTGGTACTATGTGGTCCATAGCATACTGAGCACCATTGTTGCTCCCTTCTTGGATACATATGATTGTTCTGCGGAGCACGATTGTCTCTAAGACTCTCTTGAATGGCCTTGGTGAGATCTGCTAAAGTCATCTCAGATATCTTTGGCTCCTTAGCAATAGGCTTTAGGGTCATTGGTTGATGTCCCAATGCTTTCAAGCTAATAGATTTAGGCTCAACAGACACTCTTTCTCCTTGAATCATTAAATTATCCTCCAATTGGATCACATTGGTGGTGACTGCTTCCCAAGTGGTGATACCTCTAATGAATAGGCCATTGTAGATATCCTCATGTCGTAACCCCCGAATGAATCTATCAAGCAATTGATTATTATTGAAGCACTCATTTGGATTACAACGAGAATTCAAATGCTTTAAGCAACTAATAAAGTCTCTCACTGACTCTCCTTCCTCTCGTTGGGCTTTTTGGAGCGAGAGGCTACACCCCAAAGCACTCCCTCTCGTATGTATTCTTTTAAGAATAGTCTCCTAAGAGTAGGGTAAATCGTTTTTTCTTCCACCCTTAGGGTTCTATACCAATCCCCAGCCTTTCCACTTAAGGTTAGGCTTAAAGCATTACTCTTATGCAGGTCATTGTGTTCTCCTAGAGAATCACATATTTGTTCAAACACTTCGATATGATTTCGCACATCCCCATCTCCACTAAATTTTTGTGTGAGCTTGGCTATTTGTACTGCCTTACTTCTAGGTTCTCTATCAGGCGTGTTACGCATATTTTCAGCAATAGATTGACCGATAGCTTGAGCAAATGTTGCCAAGTCACCTAAGTGAGCAGGAACCGTGTGTGGAGGTGCTCTAGAGACTACATGTGGAGTAGTTATGGGCATTGGGCTTGGCGCAGAGGAAGCCCTTTGGTTCCACGTTTGGTATGGTGTTGCACCATGTGGCGGCCCAAAGTTCATATGTGGCCCTAGGCTTAGCAGACGTCAGATGTGACATGCTAATGCTAGCCCGTATAGTCTCATGGAAATAAGAGCTTTGGTGTTGTGGTTGTGGAGCATAGGTTGTTGAAACAATGGGAGGGGTAGGAACTACATGAGTACGAGGACCATGGGTGTATACGATTGGTACACACTTGTAGGTATTGTTGCAGGCATTGAGCTACCATGTAGCGGTGCTTTACTAACAAATGAGGTCCATGGCGTGTTTCTTGGCATGCCCATCATTGGGGTAGGCATGGTAGCCGTGGTGTCATCAAGGGAAAGATGAGCTAGACTTGGAAAGGTAAAGCTATCACTTGTGGGCTCAGATTGCACTGAGACCCCTGGCGAAACAACATATGGAGGATCCATTGGACTTACCGAGGGAGTCTCCATTTGCAATAAGGTTGGCTGTTTAGCCTTCCCTGTATCCAAGAATCTCATGAGATCCGTTGAAGGCATGTGGATCCCCTTATTTTGTCTCTCTAGCTCAATGACTCTATGGATAACCTCACAAACTCTTTGTTGCTAATCCTCCACACTAGTAGCACCCGTTGTGGATTGTAGGACATCTAACCAACCCACATGATAGGTGTGACATGTGTATAGGTTGTTGGTAGTTCGTACTCCCAGTTCTTATTTAAGAACACTCCATCTAGGATTGAGGTGCTAGGGGTGTCCTTTGAAGTGGATGCAATATGGCTCTCTATGGGTTGACTCTTAGTGGTCGCTAATTCAAGAGCACTCGATTGCTCTCCTAGCAATGATATTGACATAGAAGCTTTCACTTTTAACTCTCTTTGTTGCTCTACCTTGTGTAAGCTCTTGATTTCCTTTTCCCTAGCCACAATGATATACTACTCAACTTCTTGTACTTCGGCAAGGCTTCTACCATCAGGTAATATAACCGCGGAGGGGAATAGCTATGAAGTGTCAGGGGGTGCGGTGAATGGAGTATTCACATGCACACTCTCTAAGAGCATGGGGTCTAAGTTGGTCATGAATGGCGAATTTACTTCCCCACCCCTCTCATTTACATCATTAGCTCCATCTTCGGAGCGAGTGGCCCTACTAAAGATTTCCTTCAAGCGGCTAAGCACGCTCGGCCTGGACCATGGACCCATGGCATGCATTTCTTGGCTTGAGCTATCGGGATTAAGCATTGGGTAACCCTCCATGTTGTTGTAGTCAGAGGAAGAGTCACTAAACGCTATATGCGTGTCCTGAGTGGTACTACCTTGGGTTCCCGTCGAGGGCCCGGAATTTAAAGTAGGTGGTTATTGAGAACTCGCGTAAGTCGAAATGCTCGCTAGTTTCTCGGCCTCTAGCCACAACTAGAGTGCAGATGTATGTGCCTTTGACACCCTACAAGCATCGGCAAATAACCTCAAAGGTTAATTACTTACTTTTTTAGGCGTCCGTTTTACTCGTTTTTTGATATATATATATATATTTTTAATGATCGGTATTTGGATTAGAGTGTGTGATAGCTCAAAATGAGCGTATCGCCCAGGGGGTCATGGTCTGCTTTATAGCATAGCGTTCGGTTACCCAAAGCTTCGTTGGCTTTCAAAAAGGTCGATTTTTACCTACGCGTGAGACTAAAATATGTAATTCTAAAAGGGGACTGAGGCCTGAGCCTGAGCATGAGCTTGGGCTTGGGTCTGGGGGATATTCTCGATCCACTCCTACCTTTAAATTATTATTATTATTTTTTATTTTTTTTGGATAAGGTCGATGCGGCGCGCTGTGTGCGCGAGCACACACACACCTAACCTACCTACTTACAACTAATACAGCTACTGTTACACACTAACACACTACTACAGTAACTTATTAGCTAACAGATCTACTTACTGTACTTTACATAGAACTAACATTAGGGATCTACTACCTTAATTCTAACACCTTATCACAAAAAAAACACAGTACCTTTCAACACCTTATTAACAAAACAATACACATCAGCAAAACAAACTCCTTCTCAACAAACACACCTTCCTTCTCTACCTTTCCTACAATTTCAAAATGCACCACAAAGTAGCATAGAGTGTTACTCGAACTTAATGCAGGGCATTTCCCTAGCAGCGGCGCCAAAAATGTACACGTCTATTGCACGTGTCAATGCAAGGGACTTGCCAATACACTGTGTGCGAGCCACAAATGGTTGCAAGCACACAACCAGACTAATCTAGCAAGCTCAAGAGAGCAAGGGTGTGTCACTCACTGCCCTAGGCTCGCCTTCGTGGAGGAGTCCTTGCTGGGAAGAAGAAGGATCCGCCCTTGCGCCGCGCTCAACCGCTTCGCCGCTGCCGTGCCATCATCGCAATGCTCGATCTCTCTCTCTCTCTCTCTCTCTCTCTCTCTCTCTCTCTCTCTCTCTCTCTCTCTCTCTCTCTCTCTCTCTCTCTCTCTCGCATACACACACACACACAAGGAGATGAAGAAGAAGAAGATGGAGATGGAGCAAGAGCACACTTCAATTGCACAAATGAAAGAATGAATGATTTTTAAGTTTAGTTTATATGAGCACCCTTACTTAGCCAACTAGCCCTTGAATGTTCATGTTAGAGTGTGCCTCTCATTGGCGATCACTCTTACCCTTTTCTTATTGGACCGACAAGCCTGGCCCATGACTACTAAAAGTGGACACCAGTGGTTAACAGTTGGCCCTTGGGTCACTGAGAATTCCAAGTCAATTGTCTTTTGGCTTTTGGAATCCTTTGCTTCTCTTTGTTCAGTCTTTCTCTTGAGTACATCATGTATGTGATGCCTCAAAGTGCCTACTAGCTCAACTCCTCCTTTGGTTTCCTTCATTAGTATTTTTTAATATTTTCCATTTGTTCAAATTTAATTTTTGCTAGCTTTTTATCAAGTTCAATATCGTCTTCATCATCTTGGATTCTTCTACCTTCTTCTTCTTAGTTGCTATTTTTGCAAGCCGCTCCTCTCGCAACCACTGAGCCTCCTCCATTGACCTTTGGACTTGTGTTTTTGGTATCTGCTCAGTCAGTTGGCATCTATTTTGGATTAGTGGAAGTTGATGTCATCCTCTTATTTATCTTCTCCCGTTCAATGCTACTCTGATGGAGTATCTTGATTCTTCAGCTTTATCTCCTCGCTAAGCTTAAAATCTGATTCAGCTGCTTTGCTATCGTGGGTCATTGCTTGGGAGATTTGCTTTTTGGTCCGTCTCTTGGTGGGTGTAGTAGAAGAACTCCCAGCAGAATGGACTGTGTGCTTTGTCTTGTGGAGCAGATCTAGCACTAAGAGTCTACTAGTGGTAACTAGTCGATCGTCCCTAGAGCCTAATAGGCTATCCTTGTGAGCACAGGGAGTGCATTCATATATTCATATATATTTTATATATTTCATTACCTTTTAGGTTTGCTTTGACTAGATTCATTAAAATCTAATTGCCCAAGTCACATCGGATGATTCTTTGCTCTGCTAGTCCCATGGCCATAACTACCGCTATATGCAGGTTTGTCTCAGTGTAGCAAGCTGGCTTTTGGACCTTGAGGTGTTGAGAGATCAATCTCAGCGGAACCGCTATCTCTAAGTAAATCAAGTCTAAAGGAGTCTAAAGGAGGTGTCGAGCTGGAGACACCTTGAGCCTTCAATAACTTCTCTCTTTGCTGATGTAGTGTCCACAACTCCAATGGGAGAATTCTTGTCTTCACTTTTGTTCCATCTGCTACCCGGAACTTCCCTATGAACACATTGTCCAAAATCTTTTCCAACTCTTCATCTTGTATGTGAGCTTTCTCATTTCTCTATGCTACCTCCCACTCTTTCTGAGCTCTCCATCAAAACATTCTGGTATCCAAAAATCAACTGATTAGCCTTGGAAATGGGTCGAAAAGGTGTTGAGAAAGTTGAAAAAATGCAAAATTGACCATAAAATGAAAAATGAGCATAACTTGATCAAAACAAGTCCAAGTTTGACCAAACTTCACCAGTGCATCTAGGACAACTATGGGCACTAGGTCATGTAGTTACGGTCAAATATGTGCTTGAGGTACATGGATCGCGATCAACATTGGAACACATTTGGAAATTTGGTTGATACCACCTGATAGAGCATGACATGGGGCTGTTGTGGCTCAAATTTTTTTGGATTTGGATCACAAGTTTGGGTATTAGGCTAATTCTTGGAAAATTTCCACAAACTTAGAGAGCTTTGGCACTTTGGCTAGGGTTTTGGTATCCAAATGACTTGATACTTTAGGGTTAGTCTTTATTTGGCAATCAAGACTTAATGGTTATGTTTTGGCCTAGAATGGTGGAAAAGGTACATGAATCGCGATCCATGTTTTGGCTGCCTTTTGAGGTGAAACTTGGTAAACATGTCCCTATAACCTATCATAGCACACTGGTGAAATCTTTTTAAATTTGGATAAGTTTTTCTTAAGTTTACCCAATTTCCCAATTTATGGCCCAATTCGGTCCAAATTTGCCAAATTGGATTTTTAATCCTAGCTTTGACAGCTCCTTGTAATTGCAGTGCTTCAGATTTGGTAGATGTAATGATTGGATGTTGAAGTTCAATCCCAACTCTAACTGTTTGCCTAATTTCAAAACATTTGGATTTCACTTGACCATCCCAACCCTTCTCGCAAGTTTGGCCCATTTGAAAAGCATTTTTGCATTGTTTTAGGATACAATGAATGCACCAATTCTTTCAATCCATAAGTTTTACCAATTACTCTGGCTTTAACACTTGCACTTTTAAATTGCTTAACAATGCAATCTGAACAATTTTGAGCACCAAAACACTGAAAAGCTTACGTGTTTTCATAATTGACTTGTATAACCACTTTGCACCCAATTCTTGACAATTCTTCTCTAAAGGTACATGGATCGCAATCCATGTTTGGTGACCAAATTTTGTGGGATGGATCCTGGCATGTTTCCCAAGGTATTGGTCATCTTATTTTTGAATTTGGATCATTTTTGCAAATCTTGGGTCAAAATGACCATTCGCAGACTGATTTTCCATTTTGCTAAAGTTTATGGGTGATCATATGTCCATTTTCCCCAAATTTGCAAGGCAAAGGTCATATCTAATTGTGGGTCCACTTTTTTACCACTCTCTGGCAAGTTGGGATACATTGATCGCGATCCATGTTGAGCAACCTTTTTAAACAGTGATTGGAGTAGTGTAAAGGTGTTGTTTTGAGGATACTTTTTCCCTAAAAATATCTAAATTTGGAGGTGGGGGGACATGGATCACGATCCATGTTCCAACACCTTTTGCAATTATGATTGCATGGGTGAATTCTACCATGTGTGGGGATTCCACTAACTCAATTTTTTTTGGATTTGGACTTCATTTGGTGCCCCAATGGGCCTCTGACAATTTGCAAAAAGTTTGTCGCAAATTTGATTTGTGTAGTTGTTGTGATGGTTTTTGTGCAATTTGGACCATACACAATTGATCTTGCATAGGTGAGGTTCATACATGTGAAATTTGGTGTAGTATGGAGGCTCTGAGTATCCATAGCAAGCAAAAACTTGACAGGTAGTTCTAGATTGCCAAAGCTCTCTCTCTCTCTCTCTCTCTCTCTCTCTCTCTCTCTCTCTCTCTCTCTCTCTCTCTCTCTCTCTCTCTCTCTCTCTCTCTCTCTCTCTCTCTCTCTAACTTTGACAAAGTACAAATGAGCTCTAGTCTGCCCAATTTTGACTACATGTCCCCGGCCTAACCAAAGTGTTGAGTGTATACTTACCTTGTTTGGTCACATTTTTTGTGGTATATCACTTGTAGCTCAGATGACTCATTATTTGGATGCCCGATTCTTAATTGCCCTCGATTTTGCAATTTTGGTCTGCCGTCCTAAGTTTGGCCCGAATTTTGACTTGTACCAAATCTTTCAGACTTGACATTCTCAAAGCTCTTGCTTTGTAGATTCGATGTTTGCTTTCAGAACTTGATTTCAAAATTTTTGGCTTTATTTATTAATTTTTCAACCTTATGAGATTAAAAAGGAAAAAAATTACTAAAAATTATTATTATTTGCCAAAAATTTAGCCAAAATTATTCCTCACACTCATATGTACATCCTCTCAGTGTAGGCATCATGTCCGCTGAAAATTGTCATTATGGCTCATTAAAAAGAACAAAAATTTAAGTGGCAAAACACACTTTGTACACTTGATACATGGTCTCTCAAAATCTTGCAGCTTTAGGTCTTACAATAAGCTGCTCAAAATATTGTTACCCCCTCCTTCCCATTTCAAGTCATCCCGGACAAAAATTTGTGCAATGTGCATGGGTGCAAACAACATGTCTATGCAAGGCCTTGGAATGTGACCCTATTATGCTTATGGAAGAGATGCATTGGGTAACAATATGTTGTGCAAGATGTGGGTACTGAATTGATTGTTCAGTGGTTTTGTTGCGAGGTTTCATCTAAACTACATTTTTTGAACAAAAGCTTTTGAAAATGGTATGCATGTTCCTTGATGGTTGGTTTTGTGAATAGTTGACCGGTTGATCATTTGGCTTGGCATGGTTTAAGGTACCCACTTGTAGATTGGTTGTGGAGATTGCAAAGGCTTTGGTCATCTTTTTTTTTGCCTCCATTGCCAAGTTGGTTTTTTGGCGGTTGGTGGCTACTCGAGGTTGGGCTTTGGAATCCATCTATGCTTGGACTTGTTAAATAGAGAGTTGGTCTGCTGTGTTGATTTATTCTTCCAAGTATGACTGCTATGAGTGGTTGTGTTTCCTCTTGACTGTGGCTAGCGACTGTGGCTAGACTGAATTGGAAGGTTGATTTGAATTTATTGTCTTAGGTAGCCATATCAACTTTGGTTTGGTCATCATTATTGATTTCTTTATCCAAACGGGCGTTACTTGTCTCTTGTGTAGATGTTGTGGGCTACCATTGAAGCTGTGATCCTAGTTGTGGTTGTTGTGCATCCCAAACTTGATCTTTTGGTGTGCCAAGGGAGTGGCATACGAAGTTCCTCTAAGGTTGAACTTCAGTATGTCATCTTGCCAGTCCAAAAGTTCTTTGTACGTACGAATCCACGAGACTCCTAAGATGATGGATTTGTTGAGGTCAGTGTCTGCCATTACATGGAAGATGAGGGCAATGATGGTCATCAATGGTGATTGTTACGTTGACGTGTCCTAAATTGACCATTGTGCCCTTGTTGGCTGCTTTGAGCTCTATCATCATTGAAATTAATATTTCATCTGACAACTTTAGGTATATTGAATACTTCATGGCATTGACCCTTGCACCCGTATCTACAAATGCTCTTTATGTTGATCCATCTTCAAGTTGAATATTGATTCGTACATCCATACTTCTAAGACAATTTTTCTCTATCCAAATTGGTTCGATGGGAGGAGATAGGGTTTCCAGTTGTCAAATTGGAGCTATGTTTTGTCGTTCTTTGCGCTTTAGAATCCGTAACTTTGCTTCCTCCTTGGCATGATCTTTGGATAGCTTGAGCTTTTTGCTTTATGTCCTTCGCTTTATAAATCTTACCTAGCATGTCAACAGTGAGATGATATTTCTTTAATCTGCAACCATTGATCCAGTTAGGCATCTCCTCTCCCTCTAATGTCACAAGTTTTACCTATCCACTAGGTGATATATCACTGGTCACAAATGGGCCACTACCTTGCTTTTTCAATTTCTTGGAGTGTTGGTTCAAGGTATAGACTAATACATAGTCTCCTTTTGTAAACTCCTTGTTGATCATGTGTTGGTCATTAAATTCTTTCATTTGTCATTTTTGTGCATATATAGCAACAACAACCCTTAGTCGCAATTCATCTAATCTTGATACTTGGTCAACTCTGTTCAATAATTCATGTCTGGTTCATCCCAAAGTTTTGGGCTACTTGTAGTATTGGGACCAAGAATTCGATGGGCAATATAGCGTTGACCCCAAACATCAAGTCGAAAGGTTTTGTACCCAATTTTGTTTGTAGGCTACCCTATATTCCCAAAGAGCTGAATGCAACTGCAAGTCCTAGTATGCTCTTGATTTGTGCACAATTTTGGTGAGCACCATACATATAACTTTGTTCGTGCTTTCGCTTATCCGTTGGCTTGAGGGTGATATGGCATGGACTTTGAATGAAGCACCATGAATTCTCACAAGATGAAATCAATTATTTTGTTTATGAAGTGAGTCCCCCTCGAGCACTCACTATCTCAATCGAAAGCTATATCTGGTAAATATTTACTCATACAAGAATTGCGCTATCATGCTGGCATCATTTCGTTGCATTGCTTTGGCTTTTACCCACTTGGCTAGATAATTTGTGGCCACTATGATGTAATGGAAATGTGTTCTATAGGCACGTGGGGAGATAGGTCGAACAAGTATATTCCCCACTTTGTGAAATCCCTTGCTCCCATAATTAGTCGTAATGGCATTTCATCTCTTCTCATAGGTGCTTTTGTGTGCTGGAAACTGTCACATCATCTCACATAGTGCTTTGCATTCATGTACAGGGTTGGCCACCAATTTCCTGCATGAGGTATTGCTTTTTTAGTCTTGTCTTCAAAAAAGTGACCGCCTACCGGTTTGGCATATGCTTGCTCAAGAATTAGTAGGTACTCACTTTTGGCGGCACAAATTCATAAGTTGTTATCGTTTCTTCTCCAATAAAGGTGGTCTTTATTATTATGTAGTTTTCAGTTTTTGTCTAGATCGACTTTCTTTTGGATCAACTCATGTTTTTTGATAAGACTCTCTTCCCGAGATAATCCACAATGTATTTACTCCACGTGGGTGCGGTTGCTATTTTGGATAGTGTAACATGTTTGTCAGGTGCTTGAATTGCACAAGCATTACACAAAGTAGCATATTCATGAGCACTCTCCTACATATGAGACCAATACACTCCAAGCCTCATCAATTTTTGAAATGTTTGCGTTTTCCCATTGTGAATTTCCATCCTTTGTACATGAGCTTGTTTCAAGTACACACTTTTCTATGTTGGATCTATACATAGTCTAACTATTCCATCATTTCCATGATTATATAGCCATCTTACTATTGGCACAAGTGAGTGTGTTTTCTCAATGAATAATGGATGCCTTTCAATCTGCAAAGAACCAATGGTGAGCAATGGTATGACATGTTCGCTCCACCTAGGTACCCTCTCAATATTGAAAAGGTATGAATCATGCAAATCATCGTCAATTCCATGAGGTGCTTATCCATGAGTAAATCAAGACAAATGGTCGGCTCTCTGATGCGTAGTCCCCTTGTTTACTACTATGGAAAAATCAAACTCAAGAAATATAATAAACCATTGAACAATTTGTCTTGTATTGCATGGTTTGTTTACCAAGTACAATAGTGCTTGATGATCCAGAAAGAATAAAAATTTGTTTGCAAGAAGGTAGTGTCTAAACTTTTTCATCACATAGACCATTCCCAGCCCTTCTCTTTCTGTGGTTGTGTAATTCCCTTGAGCACTATTGAGTTGCATGTTGGAGTAATAGATAGGAGAATCCATGTTGTTCTCTCTAGGCTGTGCCAAGATGCATCCAATTGCGTAGGCCAATGCATCAACATGGACATGAAAGATCTCATCCCAATCAGTAGCTTTCAAAATTGGAGCAAAAATCAGTCTCTACTTCAATTGTTGGAATGCTTTCTCACACTCTCTAGTCCACTTGAACTTGGTGATGAGACCATAGAGAGGTTTTGCAATGAATGCATACATATAGATAAACCTCCAAGAGTAACCACAATGGCCCATAAAGGCTCGTACCTCTCTAACTTTTTTAGGTCTTGGAAGAGAAACAATGACTTGTATCTTCTCTAGATCTGTGGAAATGCCCCAAAATCTTCCCTTGTCTTACCATGCAGACATATTTTTCAGGATTCAAGAAAATACGATGAGTCCTGCATTTTTCAAAGATTATTTTCAGATGCTCTGTGTGTTTGTTTTTCAAGAGAAAATGCACACATAAGTCATCAATGTAAGTTTCTAAGAATTGCCTTAGATACTCTTTGAACGCGTGACTCATTAGCCGTTGGAATTTAGCTAGTGCATTGGTCAAGCCAAATGGCATCACCCTATAAGCAAATTGTCCCATTCTATTGCAAAGGCTATTTTGTGCTAATCCTTTGGGTTTATGGTAAGCTGATTATAGCCCAAAAAGCGATCAAGAAAGTTGTAAGATTCCTTGCTTGCAATTCTCTCAATCGCATGATTTGTGATAGGTACGGGATAGTTATCTCTTATGGTGACAACGTTTACTTGCTTAAGATTTACATACACTCGCAATTGGCCATTCTTTTTGGGCACTATCACAATTGGAAACACCCAATCCGTGTGTTTCATCTTATAGATAAACTCCACCTCTTTAAGCTTATCTACCTCTTCCTTGATTTTCTTCACAAATGTTTCATTGTAAGTGTAGGAATGTTGTTTGCAAAGTTTGACATTAGTCTTAAGTGGTATTGTATGATGACATATGCTTGGATCAACTCCTTTAAGGTCCTTATATGACCATGCAAACACATATCTATATTGTTTGAGAGTAGCAATTAGAAGCTGCTCTTCTTCCTCAGTGCGGTTTGTGGCTATATAAGCCAGTCTTGGTTATTCCCTTGGTTCAGCTAGGTCAATGCTCTTGGCATTCTCATCCCTATCATTTCCTTGAGTTCCCTCATTTGCTGCCATCACAATTCGTATGTCTTGAATGCTGTATTTTTTTATAGTGAGAGGGTGCGTCGAATCTCTCCGTGTCAGATTCCTCTTCACTCTCCATCTCCGCTGTCCAAACTTCTTTTAGGTTCTATTTTAGCTTTTGATATTAATATTTTTGCTCAGTTTTGGAAAATTTTTATGAAGTCTCAGTTGCATCCTTGGACTTCCTTTTGCTTTGCTTCTTTCGATTTGTGTTTAGAGAAGCCGATTTCGTTAGTTTTCTTGTGATTTTCTCCCTTACACAATCATCTACTCCCACGATCATAAGATACTGCGTTTTGCTTAATAATCAAGGCATTGGTTTTTCTTGTCCGTTTTGTTGTTTTTTGTTTGTTTCATTTGATATCTTTGTTGTCTTCTTGATTTCTAATTCGAAAAATCAAAGAGAATTGTCTCATGTTGTTTTGGTTTATCCTCGTTTTGAGAGTTACTCGATAGCTCATCCTCAACATCATTCTCTAACTCGTCATTCTCACTTCCATCACTAATGTCTTGAATGGAAACCACATCCACTATTTGTTTGCAATCTATAGCCTCTTGAGTTTCCGGTGTCTCAGTTTCTTTTTGTGGTTCCATGATAACATTCACCAGTTGGAAGGATGCTATATCAAAATCTTCCTCGTTGAAAATTTTCGCAGGTGTTAACTTGTCAATATTTGATACCATCCAAAGGATTCAAACAAGCCTTCAAGGAAGGGCTCTTGAATATAGCTCTTATCTTCTACTGATCGCTTTAGAATGCAATCTTCCTTTCTCATACTTCCACATTCAAACGCTTTGCACATCCAAATATGTGTGTGATTTGTCAACCAAGCAGGTAATTGTTTGTTAGAAACAGTAGTTACATCAAAATCTTCCACCGGGGTTCGATCAACATCTCTTTAATTATGGTCCTTGGTAGTGACCCTTGTTGTTATTTCCTTATGCATCAAGTAGAGATGGTCATACAAAGCACTCTATGGCTTCCTCTAGATGTGCTATATCTACTCTTAAGGTCAAAAACCAGTTTTGGTGCATGTATTGTGCATAGGGAGGAAAAACCTCGGGGGGTTCACCATTCAGTACCCCCCAATATAACTTGTGTTCACGGGGTATTAAAAAAACCCCTCTTTTAACATGTCTGAATGAATAAAACGACCCCTTATTTTAGGAATTTTCTCCAAAATTGAATATAGAATCCCCTTATTTTAATGTATGTCTATTAAATTGCCTACATTTTTTGCATTTTAACACCCCTCCTTTTGAACTCACGTTATACATTAACATGATCACACAGTGCAACCCCCGAGGCAAAAACAGCTCGTAGATGGGCACGACCAAAAACACATTTCCATCACAAAAAACTTACGCTAAATGGAAGTGCATTCACCTACGAACGCGTTGGTATGCTCGGTATAGCAATGCAACATTGTATGAGAAAGACACAAAGGGTTGAAGAAAACAGTAGACTCACAGTAAGCTTTTGCAACGTACGCTCAATTTCATTATCCAAAAACTTAGAAGAATAGTTATAAAAATTGGCTTTTATACCTTAGCCAAGGTTAAGAATAGTTATAAAAACTTAGAAGAATAGTTATAAAAATTGGCTTTTATACCTTAGCCAAGGTTAAGAATGGATTCCGCTAATGGGCTCAATGAGAACGCTTAAGAACTGCATAAAGCTACAAATTTGGAAGCCCTCGTCCCCTTTACACTCATTGGCAATCAATAATATTACAACGGCTTTGGGATTTGCAAGATTTCTCATTAATACAAAGGGTTTTAATACAATCAATTGGGATAAAAAATGAGAGTGGTGTCCCTTTTATGCTTTTTTATTTTGCTTGTTAGCTGAGTAGCTAACATTATATACGCTCATGATTTTTCCCTTGCAATACATGCAAACCTTTGAAGAGGCATTCATCATCGGATTCTTTGAAATGGACTCCACCATATTCAACCCTCTCACAAAGGACCTGCAAGCGCATCACATTACCTATCAAAGCATGGTCCTCAACAACCCTTTCAAAGACATACCTATTCAAGCAGACATGGTGGCTCAAGTAGAGAAGTTCAAAACAATCACGAAGACACTAGAGAAACATTAATTTGACTAATCAAGCCATCCACAAAGCTTCCACAAGGACGTGAAACAAATAGGAAGGGGGAATTGTTAGCAGGCTTACCAAATGGCCGCCTACCTAGTTGGCTTATACATCACAAAGCTATGAATTTTTGTACTCACACTATTTTTTCGAAAAAGCCTTGTATAAAAAGAGGAGTCATGATTTTTGAGCCGCTTTGCTGTAAACTCTAAATTGTAATCTATTTGTGCTAAGCTAAAAGCCTTATAAGCCGGCCACTGACCAGATGAGAAGCCCTAGGTATAAGGTTCAATTTTTCAACTTTGAACACAACCTTTGTATCATTATCTAAAGTTTGAAGAGCTTTAGGTGTATGACTGAGAACGGCTACTCTGAAGTAATCCATTTTTTTCAAGCTCTGCTAATCAAAATTCGATTCCAAACAGTGCATTGTTTTCCTTGTCTCTTGCTCTTTAAGTTAAGTGTAATCATCCTCACTTTTGGTGTGGTTTGTGATTACATGTCTGTGAGCTAAGTCTCCAATTTTGAGTGCAAAAATGATTGTTTTTTGACGTTGCGGGCCTATTATATCTCCTCCTAAATTTTTGTTGCATTTCAAGTTCGTTTTGTCAACAAAACGGCATGATCACCTAGAGTAGTGAGTAAGGACATAGACAGATTTTCCAGGGTAGAGAGTGATAAATTTTCTAGTGTTAATAATGATAGCTTAGTTCCATAGGTTCACTTCTTGATATTGACACCCTCGAAGAGTCTCCTTTCCCCATTTGAGTCACTTCCTCGAGTATTGACGTTATGTTAGTGCCAGAAAATTATACTACAGTCGTCCGATTGTGGTAACACGCTAGCAGGCTTCTAAATGGAAAGGAAGGTAATGTTCGAGAAGAAGATGATAGGAGGAAAGGGAACAAGTTAGAGACCATAGGGAGTGCACGTGAAGGTCTCCATAGCTTGGTTTTGGTGCAACATATCATATATGAGTTTCGAAGAGGAGGGAGAGGACAAATGGATAAATTTGTGGAGAAGGGTCTTTTTTTGCCATCCAGTCGTGTTCAAAATTTATATTTTATAGCAATGTCAAAAAATTACCGACTTGTAACATTTTG
Source organism: Adiantum capillus-veneris (assembly GCF_014529385.1). Classification (NCBI taxonomy): domain Eukaryota; kingdom Viridiplantae; phylum Streptophyta; class Polypodiopsida; order Polypodiales; family Pteridaceae; genus Adiantum; species Adiantum capillus-veneris. The sequence continues at coordinate 36,496,109 of NC_140949.1, read as the reverse complement.
ATGTTATTACAAAACATGTGGAACTTGACCAATCCATCCATGCCATGTGACCTTTTTGCTACTATAATACTTAGAATAATCGATAAAAAAAGATGTATCTTCCAACCTTTATGCATATTTGATAGTGTATATAAACCGGAGCTATGTATGCTTTGCATGTTCCTACAATAATTTCATCCTCTTGTAAAGGTGTGAAGTGTCCAAACTGTCATACCCAATAGCATCTACAACCTCATTCTCAATGTTTTCCTCTATCATGTGAATATTATTTAATGGAGCCTTCTTGTCAACACATCCAACAGTTGCCACTACTTTTGGCACACCCTCCCCACAAAAAGCTTTGTGTGCATGACCTTTGCCAATTACATCTCCCACATGTTGTGCTGGTTTCATTGCAATCATATTCTTGGCCAAATGCCTACATCAACCACACTAGGAGAATCTAGCACACATTCTTTGGTAGATGTATTAGCCACATTATATCCTTCGATGTTCCCATTTCGGGAAATTCCTAGAAATTTATTAGTGCATTTATCACCAATCATATTAGACTTTGCAATTTCATCTTACACACCAATAGACATTACAGGAGCACACCATCATCGGTGCAATTCTTTTGCATGGCAATTGCACTCAACATGCCATGATGTCAAATGCATCATATGCAACAACAATGGCTTGAAAAACTCCCACCATGTTAATTTTAAAAAATGCATTTTTCTTTTTGACACATTAACCAAATGAGTCTATGATGCATTCCAATGTTTGGGCCTAGGAGACAAGGGGCCTTGATTGGACCATCTTTTGTTCCTACTTTTCTTCTGAGGTGGTGGACTATCGCTCAGCTCTTTATCCTCAACCATTTCTATCATCATATTTCTCATGTTGTAGTCTTGCTCTATAAAGCATTTTTCCAATCATCACATAGAAGTACTTCACACATAGTACATATAGAACAAAGAAAATCTTATCTTAAACAAGAAGTCATTCAGATCAACACTTGAACTTTTATAAATGTAGGTGGAGGATGGATCAACTTGTGACAACATATGCATAAATTGAATTAAACAAAACAATTGAATTAATAATGACATTGGGCAACAAGTACAAAGGTAGATTTATGACAAAAGGCCATGGGGCCTTTTTTACCTCTCTTTTAAGTACAGTTTTTGCCTTGCAATAGGGTTTTTCTTGTTACAAAATTTATGAGAGGGGCATTGTGCTCATCCCCACCTAGGGGCTTTAGGGTGGGTTACAATCGCTTTGGGGCCTCCTTGGCTAGCTTTGGTGTCTAACTTTGAGAGTGTATGTATCTCCTCTGCCAAAACCTCCACTGCAACCTTTCCCACGTTAGATTTAACTCCATTGTACATATACGGTGTTGGCATGAACATAGTCATTGACTCTACCACCTTCACCATACCAACAAGGAAAAATGCTCTTCAAGTGCACATGTTCGATACTCTAAATTGCAAAGAACCATACACCTCATAAAACATTCAAACCATGGAAAACTTTCTACCAATGGCATGGGTGGAAGCTAGCTATGTCATTTCCTCAACCATTTCTAGTCCCAAGTCCTATTTCTCTCTCTAGAACCTAAACCAAGTTAGTATATTAAAAACTAATATTTTGTTACATTGCTTTTGTAGAATTAGGTTTATTTAGTAATTCCTTTTATAGTTGCCTTTGATAATGAGTAGCTATAATAATGTCGCCTTCATGCTAGTTGTAAATATATTCACTGAGGGGGTCACATAGGAATTGCACACACAATTGTACCACTAATGGCACCAGATTAGGGGCCAACCTCATTCTTGCATCAAAAAATATTCAAGGAAAATTTTCAAAGTCAACATGCTCAAGAATCATCTTCTTATCTATTCCAAGCATGATTTTGACAAGTAGCAACTATAATTAGGTTTCCTTCATGCTAGTTGTTACTAGATGCAACAAGTGGGTCATGGAACATTTGCATGCACATTTTTTCACCAATACAATGAAGAAATACCACCAAGGGTGCCAGTTTAGGGGACAAGGCTTGTGAGATTTTCTTGAGTAAGGTGATCTTTTAAGCTCTATTTTGTTGTTTATGTTCATTTTTGGTGTTGCTACAATTTCCTACTACCTCTTCAACTCACCAACTAGCTTTAGTGGTATCATAATGCCATTTGATTTATTTTTATGAGGATAATCCAATCCAATCCAATTGTTACAAAAACTCTTCATGAAAGCAAGGCTACCACCAAATTTGAACCATCATTACCGAGAATAAGAGTGAATTGGAAGAGAAGGTTCAAGAGGAATTTGGAGAGGAGTCTAAAACTTGAAACTTATGAGAGGCATCAAAGGAGCAATTTGAGACTCAACATAAAATTTTTTGAATGCAAGGCTAAGGAAGGCAACTAATTGTTCTAGAAATAGAAAGGGATTTAACTCTCTTGCTAGGTGGTAGTAGTAGATGTATCACATGGTATTTGTCACCCTACGAGAGATTTGTGGAGCATAATCCAATGTTATCATGGATGGTACCCAGTAGCACCCTTGGATGCGTAAATGTGGACATGGGCCCTTTAGAGCCAGTATGCCCTATGGAGCTAGTATGCCTAGCTATTTCGGAGAGATGCATTGCATTATGCCTTGAAAGATACATATTTTGTCCTACTTGAATTTGGTAAAAGACAGTGATGAATTTCAATGTCTTTTTAATGTCGACCTAAGCAAAGCATTCTTTGCAAATTTTCAATGAGATACCATAGACTTTGTACGTCGATGTTCACCCCCCAAAAAAATCCCTCATAGAGTTAGCCCAGCACGATAAGAAGACATCATGAACAAAGTGCCCTACAAGCTAAGGGTATCATTCCACTTAGCTTTTGTCTCTTTTATTCCCCAGCTTCTTGTTCAGAAGAAGGATGTGACTTGGAGAATGTTTATCAACTACAATGCTCTCGAAAAAATTACTATCAAGAACATATTCCTATTTTGAGGATCGATACTCCACAAATTGTAGGGTTTTACTTGTGTTTAGTAAAATTGATCTTTGGGGTGGATATTATCAAATCATAACTGCTTCTTGATACGTTCCAAAGATAAGATTATTTTTTTCTGCATGAGTTTTGGGCAATGCCTTTTGGTTTTATCAATGCTTGTGCAACCTTCATGTGAATGATGATTAGGAGTTTTAGAAAGGATAAGAATTTTGTGAACACATTCTTTGATGTTCATTTTTTTCTCCAACACTAAGATAGAGCATAGAGAAAAATTTTCACATGTGTTTGAGGCATTAAGAAAGAATGGGCTAGTCTTCATCGAGAAGATACACTTTTGGGGGCATATCACCTCCCTGGATAGTGCAAGTATGGATCCAACCAAACGTTGAGGCAAGCAAGTATAGCCGAATTTAAGAAAGATGTGTAGCAGGGCTACAGGAGTAGACATGGCTCAACTTGCATGGACACTTTGCTAAACGTGCTCCAAGGGACATTCTCTTTCAGTTAGACCATACTTGGTTCGAGCACTTGGGCACTCTTGGGTCGCCCAGCGTCCTGGCAGGCGCCCAGTGTGGACACATCGGCTAGCCAAGGTGGGTCTCGGACCACCAAGGCCAAAGAGCAAGAATTCATCATAGAGAGTGTGTCCATCCTATAGAGTGTCCCTTTTCAAAGCATTTAGGAGCTATCAGATAGCAGTTCTTTGGTTGGCCCTGGAGGAGCGATGTGGGCTAGGGCTAGTGGCCATCCAACCATGCAGTTAGTGGCCAAACTCACCAGGGGATTCTCTAGGCCACCTAGTATCGGATATTTTCAATTGCCCATGAGTTTCCTTGGCTAGATATATTCCAGTAGCAGTAGATATGTGGTGGTCATGTGATGGCCTCGTCTTGTGGATATATACAACATGATGTGCATAAGAGATATAGTTTTTGCCATACACTTGCCTTGCCTTGCACAAGAGTCCACTGTGTGTCACATTCTAGAGCACTTGCTTGCACTCTTGAGCACTAGCCCTTGGGGAACTTCACCTTGGTTGTTTGCACGTTGGGCATGTGAGCCTTGTAGTTTTGTTAGATAGTTACATTGTGATTTCAGTTGTATCTTGTATCTTTGCACCCACTACACTCTGCATTGCACCTCAGCCTCTACATCGTCATTGTGCCTTGTTGTGGTAGTTGTGGACTGGACAGAATTGGCTGCATCCAAAGTAGACTTTGTATGGTCATTTGGTTATGTACAGGGTGTTTCCTTGGAGGGCTTGTGGTTGACTTGGCTACTAATAGTTATTTATTCCAATTTTGTTTTCACGTTTTCACATTTTTTGTTGGTTTGAGATACCTTGTGAGTCCACATGCATACTCCATCTAGAGCATCCCACCAGTGCACCATTTCCATCTACAATTGCTCTCATTTTTGGCACACCCAGTGGGATAGCTTTTATGAGGTCTCACAAGCTACCCTTGGGGAGTCAAATTGAGGCAAGTCAATAGTGTGGCCACATTGTAGCATTTGTAGCCGCTGCAAACACTTGCCCTGAATTTTAGCCTAAAATTTAGGACACCTCATCTTGCATCTATGTATGCATGTTACTTGCTCTAAGTTTGTGAAGATTCATCATCTTTGTCACTTGTGCTCACCTTCTACTACCTCGCCTGCGCCATTGCCTCTACCTCTGCCCCCAGCCTTTACCTAGTCACTCGCAAAGGTCACCTTTGCCATCTCCTTCTCCGACCTCTTCTCCAGAGACACCTTCCATCCCTTTCATCAGTCCTATCATAGCAGAGGAATTGACAACCCTTCTATCGAGGGTCAACATCAATTTTCCTACTTTTAAGGGATTTTCTCCTAAGGATGTCGTCGACCATGTGAGGCACTTCTTGACACTGCTGAAGCGGTGGGCTAAACCAAGAAGATGCCTATGGTGCTCTTCCCTGCCACCCTAGAGGGACTTGCAACAAGTGGTATATCCAATTCCTAGAGGTCCACTTTAGCGACCGAAATGCCCTCAAAGTGGCCTTCAGTGCTATGTTCAACTACGCAACTATAGAGAGATGGCTAGATCCCTCATAGCCAGGCTGCCCCAACAACCAAGATATTTCATGATTTAAGAAGTGGGGGAGAAGGCCTTGCCCGCTTCGTCTCAGCAAAAGCTTCGAGAACCTTTCATGCTGAAGCTACATTGGATGATTTTGCCATCGGCCACTAGAATCGAAAATGCCATAGTACAATTTTTTGGCTCACCAGGTAACTCTTTGCCCGCTATTTTTATGGATGACCCTACTGCTGACACTCAATTGTCTCTCTATAGAGAGCTAGAAACCCTGAAATTGCAGAGGGCACTACAAGAGGAAAAGACGCCCATAGAAACATCAACATGATTGACCCAACAGATAAATATGGTGGCACATATTAAAAGAGAGCTAGAAGGTCATGAGGCAAGGGATTGTTACCATCTAAAGGGTGTCCATCATCTGCACCAAAGTCTGTCCTCAGCCATGCACATGAGTGCAACTCCCATGGACACCTCAACCAGTTCATTGTAGGCTACCCACTTAGGCCCTAGTACATCCCCTCTGTTGTTACCATCCCACAATGTCCCCAATGTTTCCCCATCCCCATACGGTGGCTCTTCAATACAGAGCTTCTATATCACCCCTAGCCCAGGTCAGGTTTCCATTTCACAGGCACCTTGCCCTCCATGCTCCACAAACCCTCGGCTTACCAGTGATGTGCTATAGGTGTGGTGAATATGGTCAATTCCAAACTAGAGGCTCAGTACTTGAAGACGCTCCACCATGCAGGCATTGTCTAGATGCCAAAGACCGTTACTGCATCCACTATTCCGTCACCATCCACTCATGTCCTCACTCCTCACCCTTAACCTGCCACCTTAGCTCAAGAAATATCAAACACTTCTAGAGTACTCACGAGAGATCAAAGAATAGCCCAAGGCATTCCATTGACCATATAGAAGCCTCTACCTATGAGACCTCCAAGGGAGTCAACTCACATCAATACCACATGTATATGGTAACAGGAAAGACTACAACAAATAGATTAGGCTTACAAAGTTCTTTCAACTTGCACATATGACATCTCACTAGGATGGCACAACAACACAAGGGATCATAGTGGATTGTGAATAATAGTGGAAGAAGAAATAGCACCAGAGCCACAACATGCAGTTATGCCCTCGCCATTGGAATAAGCATACACAAAAGCCCTATAGGACATGGAAGACCAAGCTCTACCACAAGGAAGGCTACATAGATTAACAGCATTGCCAACTGACAAGATCTTGAAGACCACCTATAAAAGCGTCTCACTTTACAAACTTCTCCAAGTAGAACCTACCTTTAGGGCAATCCAAGCACTCTACCCCTTTGACACAAATAGTGGTGGGCACTTGCCCACACTTACCTTTGAAGAGTCAGACATGATTTCCTACCCACCAGCCCCACTTACTGACTATGAAAGCCCTTGCCTCACACTGTCCATTTTTGGCCAGTAGTTTACAAGTGTGATTGAGGATGGTGGCTCAGGTATTAACCTCGTGCCAAAGTTCACCATGCAAAAACTTGGTTTGGTTCCCACCAAGACAGCCACTTTCACTATCACTTTGGTCGACCAACACAAAGTCCGCCTAGTGGGAGTGGTGGAACAAGTACCAATGGTAGTAGAAGACTTCACTTCTTGGCAAGATCTTGTGGTGGTCCATCTGCCAAAGGTGTATGGTGCCTTCCCTCTACTTATTGGTAGGCCATGGCTACAACATACACAAGCACTTCACAATTGGGGTAATGATATTTTGTGGATCACAGCACCAAGCACAGGGCATAGACAGATCCAATTGGAGAGTGGAGTTGATACATCTAATAGAAGTTCTTCCCTCAACATTGCACAGCATGATAGCCACAAGGAAAAAGTTAAATATGCAAAACAAGCCCCACACCCAAAGAGGTGGTCTTGCCCATAGGGATAATTCCAAGTGAAGAAAGTGAGATCCTCAAATGGTTAGAAGCAGCATCTGGCCCTCACTGTTTTGCAGTCCTCCCACAAGAAATGACGAAGACACAAGCCTTGAGGATCCAACACCAAGGATTAAAGAAGTAGTGTCTCTTAGTCTAGGTGAGCCCACTTCTTGGAATTGAACGGCCTGCATTGTGTTTGAGCCCTTTCTCAACAATTTTCATGGACGTCTTTTCTTGCTTCTCAGGCCAAGGCTATCCAAGTTCATTGAATGTTTCACAGAACACATGGAGAAACCAACCCTCATCTTTGCTCGCTATTGAGAGGTAAATATGAAAATCAAGCCCAATCAGTGTCATTGTATGGTCACCCAAAGTACTCTAATGGGCCATATTATATCAGCTAAAGGACTTGCCCCTAACCCAGAAAAGGTTATATCCATCTTACGCATGCCTAGGCCAATCAATTCCAAAGGAGTGCATAGCTTTGTAGGCCAAAGTGGCTATCATCGGTGGTTTATTAGAATAAATGCTAATATTGCTAGGCCTTTGTCTCGCCTCACTAGTCCATCCCAATCTTTTGAGTGGACCGCTATACAAGAACTAGACTTCAATTACCTAAAGAAACACCTCACACATGCACCCATCTTAGTCACACTAGATTGGTCACTTATTTTTCATGTGCACATTGATGCAAGCATCATAGTTATAGGTGCAGTCCTTATCCAACCTAGCAAGGAGTACAAGTTGGATTGGCCTATCTAATATGCCAGTTGGCTACTCACAAAGGCCGAGAGAAACTATAGCACCACAGAGAGAGAAGGCTTGGCCATTGTCTATGCTCTACAAAAGTTCAGGCATTACCTTTTCGGTGTACACTTTGTAGTCATAACCAACCACCAGAACCTCAAGTATCTTCTCAGCAAGCCTCAACTGACCGGGGTATTTGGAGGTGGTTACTAATGTTTTAGGAATTTGACTTTGAGATTGTCCTTTGCCCCAGCTAATCATTTGTCCCTAACAACTTTCTTTTTAAGGTAGAAACTGTCACAGACGATATTCAGATGTTATGAATCTCTTGTCCATAGGTTCTTACCCACCAAATTTGTCAAGCTTGGAAAAGAGAAGACTCCTTATCAAAAGTAAGCCCTACACTCTGATTGGAAACACTCTCTACAAAAGTGTTCCAAATGATATTCTCCATCGATGTGTCATGCCACACAAAGTCCAAGCCATTTTGGAAGATGCTCAGTCTGGTATCACATGTCGCCACTACCAAGGGCACATCACTGCCCATCGCATTTTACATATTGTATTGTGGTGGTTGTACATGTTTCAAGATGTAGTGCCCAAGTGGCCAGGCTAATTGTTCCTTGCAGATCTCTTTCACGTGGGTGCCATTTGAAAGGTGGGGTATAGATTTAATTGGAACAATCAGTCTGATTATCCAACCAGGCAATAAAAGATATCTTCTACTAGCCACGCATTATGATACCAAATGGGCAGAGGTGGTAGCAACCCCTGACTGCACATCAGCCACAATTGAAAAGTTTTTGTATGAGAACATCTTTTGCAGGTTTGGTTGCCCATTTAGAGATCACCAATGATCAAGGGACTCGTTTTGTAAATGAGTTGTTGGCCAACCTTTTTGACAGGTAAAAAATATTCCATTGAAAGTACTGCTCCTACTATCTTTGGGCCAATGACCAGGTTGAAAGCACCAACAAGGTCCTTCTGTCCCTGCTTTGCAAAACATGTCACCTTCACCCGACCTCCTGGCCAATAGTAGTCTTGGGTGTCATATGGGCATATAGGACTGACTGTTTTCAAATCCACCACTCAACACTTCCCATTTCAACTGGCTTTTGGTCTAGAGGCACTTGCTCCATTTGAACTTCACTTTGTCTTGCATCGGGTCACAGTTGTAAAAGTAGACTGCCCTAGAGGCCAACACTCTGAAATGGCAATTCGACTCACTAGATTGGAAGAAGAGCGCCTATTAATAGCAAAGGCCTTGGAGATCGAGCGACAAAGAATAAAATCTTGGCACAATCGTCATCTGAAGACAAGGAATTTTGGCAAAGGCTCCCTGGTTCTTTTATATCAAGCAAAGTACTTAAAGAAAGCGAAGAAGTTGCTACCAATCTGGAAAGGGTAAGTAACATCATTCCTCAAGGGGCAGTCCAATTGCACACCTTATCCAAGGAGTCCCTTGCATTAGCCAATGGCTCTCACCTCAAGACCTATCACACTTAGACATCACTAGTTTGCACAAGCCTTTCACTAGCACCCAGTTGCATCAGCTTTTCATTTCCACCAAGCTTTCCCAAGACTCACAGTAGCTCTACATTAGTTTAGCCCTCCAATTTTGGCTTTGTCTATGCAATGCATTCTCTTGCCTTTCTTATTTTGGTTCCCTTAAACAACAATTCTATCCATCTTTTGTTGATTACCAGTTTATCGCTTGCTGTCATGATTGTTGTGATTGTTGGCAAGATTCTACCTTTCCTTTTGGTGATGTCTCTGCCATTTTTCTCTCTCTCTCCCCTACCTCCATTGATTGTAGATTAATCCCTTTCTCATTATCGTGCGGTTATCTGTCTCTTTGAGCAGCGTGTTTCTTGTTCTCAACCCCTGCTTTTGTTATGGCTTGAAGTGTTGCATCCCTGGGCTTGTCATTGTTTTTCATCCAACTTCTAGAGAGTTGTCTCTCAGGCATATCGCTTTGAGGTCCGCTATACATTGCTTCTGCTTTTACATCCTTTGCCTTTTGTCTCCAAATTCCTTGGTCACTTTCCCTCTTCAGTTTGCTTAAAAGCTATTGCAACACTCTTTTCCATATTTTTGACCATTTGTTCCGCAGTCTCTTCTCTCTTTACTAGGTCCCTTATTATTGGAAGAGTTTCCTCCTTAGTGTGCTATTCCCTTCTATTAATTTTTCATTGACCCCCTTTGTCTATACCTCTGGCTCCGTCTTATTTTGCAACATGTCCTCTTTGTGCTCTCCTAAGTGATCATTACTAATGCCGGCTATGTTACCACCTCCTACTTGCTTCACACATTGGAAAAGCACATCAATTTTTTGATCCCTTGCCTTAAGAAAACCTCTCTCGCCTTTGCCACCCTCTTTCTACCCTACCCCCACCCACCCTAACCTCTGACCAATCCCTTTCAAACTCACCACTCCCTCGCCTTGCTCCCTAACCTTTACCACTCCCTCAATCCCTAACCCAACTCTCTCTCAGCCCACTCACTCACCCTCATCCCCTCTTACTATCCTCTCGCCTCACCCCTTCAGTCTACCTTATCGTTTAACCCTTCACCCCCCCTCCCTATGCACCCACTCTAGCCTCCTATTGCCCTTGCGACTTCCATTACACAGCCTACCCATTTTCCATTTCACCCTCCTCTACCCGTTCACCTAACTCCCCATTCTCTCTCACATAACCTCTCTCAACCCCTTGCCCTCGCCTCCCTCCTTAGAACTCACCCTTGCCCAGCCGCACCCTTGGCGTACCTCTATTTTTCATGGCCTGCTTGCTCGCCCTCCCTCTGCTTGACCACACCACCCCACTCGCAATCTTTCTCTCTCCTCTGCTTGCTCACCATGCGTGCGCATCCACCTTCCTCACTCGCCCGCCCACACCCTCTTGCCATCGCCTAACTTACCCGGCCTCCCAATACCTCACCCTATCTGACCCATCTAATTCCCTGCCCTCTCACCCTCCCTTATCTCCTCGTCCCCTCTTGCTCATCCCCGACACCCTATCACCTGACCTATCCAACCCTTACTCACCCTTGCCCTTCTGACCATTTTCTCGCCTTGCCCTCTCCCTACCCTCTCAAGCCACCCCGTTTGCCTTCCCTTGTCCCCTTTGTCCCGCTTTTTCTACTCGCCTCGCCTTCTTTTTTTTCTCTTGTCCACTCGTCGGGATACCACCCCTCAATTCTCACCCTGCCCTACCCCTCCCCTTATTCTTTCGCACGATCTCCTTGCCCTCAACCACCTTTTTGTACTCACCAAGCCCATTACAACTCGCCTTTGCCCCTGGCGTGCTCGCCTTGCCTACCATGCACTTGTCCTTGTCTTGCCCTCGCTCGCAAACCCACCCCTCCTCCTCTACCAGGACTGCCGCTTGTCAGCCTCTGCTTTTCCAACACCCTCTCCCTACCTCCTCTCTCGCCCTTGCTTGCTCACCCTCTCACTCACCCGTTGGTGCTTGCCTCACTCACCCTCTAACACACCTTATCTCCCTCCTCCCAACCTAGCCCACCCAACCCCCCTTATCCTCACTCACCCTCTAACCCACCTTATCTCCCTCCTCCCAACCTAGCCCACCCAACCCCCTTATCCTCTCGCCCACCTCCCCTCTTTCAACTCTTGCCAACCTGCCCTCACTCTCTACCCGGACCTCATTGGACCCTCTCGCCCTAACCCCACCCTTAGCCATGCTTGCTTGCCCACCATACCCATGTCCCGTTCACCCCACCCTCCCCTCCCACACGTCCCACCTTCCCCCTCTAACCCTCGTGTCCTACCCTCCCTCTCTTCAAGTCCCCCTACCCTCTGCTCCCGACATTTCCCCCTCTCATCATCCCCCCCCCTCCCTCGCCCCCGCCCCCCATCTAGCCCTCTCCTCCCACCCTCCCCCTCCTCCAATCGCCCTACCCTCCCTGCGGACCACGCCTTCCCTCTCAACCTCTACCCTTAACCTCTCACCCTTACCCTCGTCCACCTCTCGTTCGCACTCCCCACCCCCTTCCCTTCAACTTCCCCTCACCTAAATCCCTCATCCTTCTCTTTCTATGCCATATCTCACAAAACCTCATCCTTCTCTTTCTATCCCCTTTCTCACAAAACTTCATTCCAGATGTCAAATGCACTGAGAGAGGAGCCGTCTTCTTTGGATGATGTGTACTCGCCTAGCTCTTTGTCAGACATTTCTTCGGATTCTATTGAGTACACTGAGGATTCAGCCCAGCTCACCATTCTCTGGCTCCATAGCTGAGAGTCGACAGGCGACACATTTAGTGTTCTTCCTAAGCATGAAGACGATGCAGAACAACACCCATCGAGGACCATACACCAGAGCATACAGTTGAAGACACCAATGACGACTCTCAGGCGGCCATGACTTCGGATTCCATTTCGAACGTGCGGCTCTCAGGAGACCTGACGGCCACTCCAGACCCCATGGTCATCTTCGACACCAACTTACCATATCACCCTTAGATACGGTCTTTAATAGCGCCAACCTCACCGCTTTGGGCCTCTCTACCGCGGGGGATTCACTCTTTATACAAAATGGGATGCCACCTGCAAGCTGACAACTTTGATAAAACCCCTATATACAACTCATATTAGTGAATATGACCCCCCTTTTTACGCTTATACGACAATCAATGAAGAAAACTAGTCAAAGAGTGTGTAGCATAGTGACTGGCAACGTACTAAGGAACCACTTCTATTGATAACTAGATGTACCCTCAATGTGTCTATATTTGACTTTCAATCTATGTGCTCGATCAGCCTGCACTCTAGCTACTCATCCAATTTTGTTTGACCTGAAAGGAAACTTTCCTAAATTCATAGGAGTTCTAGTGCACACCGGTGACCAATCGTTACATGTAATCAGCCCGAGTCAGGTCCCCCCCCCCCCCCCCCCCCCCCCCCTTCCATAAATATGATACCCCCCTCCCTTATTTTTAAGCTTGGGAAATAAATTATTGGGGGCTTGCCCCTAACTTATACGCTTATGTAGCTTGGTAAAAAAAACCCCTCCCCTACACTTACGTAATACAGTAAGTTTTCCATGGTGAATCCCTCGGACTCTCTACCTTAGATGCTACAACATTTGGAGGTACTCACTATTCTCAAAAAATTTACCAACCTTTTTACATCATTGTCTAGCAGCACTCCCACATTAGAGATGTTTGGCACCATCATTAGCTTGCATATTGCATCTGCATCGTTCTTGAACAATAGAGAGCTTATCATGGTCATCTCAGCAATACTCCTTAGTCGGGGATGTAGTCACGACTACCAATGATTTGTTGTCTCCCTCCCATTCCACCTTCACAGAAACTGTCAAAAACTTTAATATCCTATCATACTATTTCTTATTTAGAGCACAGCTAGAACCTAGTTTTAGCATGCCCAAGCCTCAGCGGTCTCACACCATTTGTGATACATTATGTTGCTTGATCACCCACACCCCATTCCATTCCACAAGCTCATTTTATATCACTTGTGAGAAAGAGAAAAACATTATAGGTAGCAGACCAACAACCACCAGCACTTTAGATGTCATTCCACTCCATTGGTGCTTTGGTACATAGATGAGATTAGGTCTACACCTAGGGCTAGGCACATTATAGCTGCATCCATTTTAGCATCACCTTTTGCATCCATTTTGGTATATCCCCCTACATCGGCATTCGCTTCAACTTTACCCTTCTGCCCTTGACAAGGGCAAAAGGAAAGCCGCTTCTCCTCTACCTCGTACACACCACCAACACGACTGCAGGTAGAAGTTCTTGAAGATTCTTCGGTCTCCTAGGATTTCTACTCTTTTCAGAGTCATAGCACAGCGCCTCTCTTTCTACCACACCATACACCCCTCGCCATGCATGTCCACATTCATCTACACATCCACATACTTCATCCACTTCAGTTTTACATCCATCACCCACTCGCATTGACCTCTCTCAGGACGCTTCACCCTCCCACTCATTTGCACCCTTTCCAGCACCACCACCACGCATTTCACGTTATTTTTCATGCATCATTGCCACCCATCTTCACCACATTTGTTTAGCAGTCGACTTTACCGACAAAGCTTGCTCATGACACCCCGCCACCACCACCATCTATTGCTCGCTCATGCACTGTTACCATCACCACCTCTTCGGTATCATCCGCCCTCAACTCATCTTCTTCTCTCTTTCCCCTACCTTGACAGTCCGCCGGCTTGACAAGGGTAATGTTCTCTCAGACTCTCACACGCTCACCATGCAGCTCTTAGATGAGGTAGAAGTGCTCTTGTCTCTACACTCGCAACTCCAGCAAATATACCATTCTCAGATTTCTAAGTTAGAGAGCCTTGGGATATATAATCATGCTCTCCACCACGTCATGGAGAGCGATGTGGGATAGGGCTAGTGACCATCCAGTGGCCAGGCAGGCGGCTAGTGGCCAAACACACCAGGGGTTCCCGAGGTCACTAGCATCAGATATTTTTAGTTGCCCATGAGTTGCCTTTGCTAGATATTTTCCAATAGCATCAGATATGTGATGGTCATGGGATGGCCTCGGCTTGTGGATATATACAGCATGATGTGGATAGTAGATATAGTTTTTGCCATACGCTTGCCTTGCCTTGTGCGAGAGTCCATTCTATGTCACATTTTGGAGCACTAGCCCTTGGGGCGGTTCACCTTGGTTGTCTGCACATTGGGCCTATGAGCCTTGTAGTCTTGTTAGATAGGTACATTGTGATTTCAGTTGTGTCTTCTACCTTTGCACCCATTGCACTCTCCGTTGCACCTCAGCCTCTACATCCCCATTGTACCTAATGTGGAAGTATAATGTGTATCTAGACTTGGATGTGATGGCTAGACAAGTGTGTAATTAGACTTGGATGTGAAATGTTGAAGGTTGAACAATGTATGTTTTATGCTCTATGGTGTCTGGCATATGTGAGTGCATCATCTAGTATTATGGATGGTCATGACCATGATTGCATGATGTCAGAGGCTACTCACCTTGTATGTTATGTCAATCTCGACAAGTGTTAGCGATGGCGACTACTCCACCTTTACAAGGGCTATATCGCACAATGATGATGTGGCAACCTATTATCAAATGGAAGATAGAAAGAGAGAACATGGATTGTTGATGATGGGGGAGTATGATGATGGGGGAGTATGATGAGTTGGCAAGATGGTGATGTCATAAAATCTAATGTCTAGCTTACCCAAATGATTTTCTCATATTAAACTTATCATTTAATGTGGGAGAATAAACGGGAACAAGAGTTAGAATTGAGACATGTGCCTCTTGACCTATCTCAGCATGGGACCAAAAGGAGAGATGGTTGCATCTCAATACGAGTCCAAAAGGAGATGGTCTACCAAAGAGCAATGTGCAATAAGTGCTTCTAGACTTATTTCAGCAGGGGACCAAGAGGAGAGATGGTTACATCTCAATACGGGTCCAAAAGGAGGTAGTCTATCAAAGAGCAATGTGCATCTAATGGAGCTTAAAAGACCTTAGGGTTAGCTTCATTAAAGACCTCCAATGGTTAGTGTTAAAAGTCCTTTGACCTTAGGCAAGCTAGGGCTGAGCTTGAGGTGGGAACCCGACTTAAGCTTGAGGTACTTGTCGTGCTTGATGACTAAGGTGTGTGCTTTGATGACTAAGGTGCTTGTCGTGCTTGATGACTAAGGTGCGTGCTTGATAACTAAGGTGCTTGAAGTGCTTGTCATGCTTGATGACTAAGGTACTTGAGGTGCTTGTCATACTTAATGAAAAAGGTGCCTGAGTCAAAAAGAGACGCTACAAACTTAATGAGAAAGGTGCTTGAGAAGCTTTCCATGCATGGGGGGGTAAGGTGATTGAGTCGAAAAGAGACCCTACAAACTTAATGAGGAAGGTGCTTGAGAAGCTTCCTATGCATGAAAGACCCAAAGTTAGGGGAATCTTTGACTTAACCTTCCACTCACCCAAAGGACACCCCTTTTCTCAAAGGGCATGGGACACATGTTAGACTCTCCTTATGCTTAACCACATGGTGTGCTTGAATGCTATTGGTTGGGCTAAAGAGGGTCCAATGAGCTTCTCGTTCCATCCAGCAAATATCTAGATATTTTCATGCTCTCTCTCTCTCTCTCTAAGGGATAAGAAGGACACTTGTCCAAAGACTACCCATGTACTTGAATGCATGTTGCATGTGATTGGCTAGGGGGGAGAGGGGTCCAATGAGCTTGAACCATGTGTAAAAGCTACAACTCGCCCCAAGCAAGCAGGGGGGTGGTGGGGGGGATATACAACACATACACACACTCATTTTGTGGATGGATTTTTCACTTGGTGGAAGTTGAGGAACTCCACCTCCTTCTCCAAGCTTGTGAGAAGTGAGAGCCTACACGAACACTCTTGGCTATGGAATGCAAATCCAACCAAGAACCATGCTTCAATGCTTAAGCTTTCCATCTTCTCCATCTTCATTACTATGCTATTATGTATGCTAGCAAGAAGAGTGATGATAAGTGAGGAACTATTTCTTTCTCCTATGGAATGTTTCTTCCTCCTCTTCCCTATCATCATTCCCCGCTAGCTCTCTCCATCTTCGAAGGTGGCCTTGGGACTGAGACTTGGGATAGTTAATGCTTTCTACAAAGTTTATGTTATGTTTGTGATGCATGAAGCTTCCATCTTCATTGCATCACCAAGGTCACAAGAAACACAAAGATTGTATTGTACCAAGTCTCTCTTGATGGGAGAAACTATAATACAAATGCATATTGGAGGGGGGACCAACTCCGTACGAATCCGGTCCTCAACTATTTTCATGTTCTCTAAACTCTCTCTCTTGCAAAAGTATTATTCATGCCAAGTTAACTAAGTACCATGTTTATGTTGCTACCATCAATTATGTTCACCCTCTATGCTCACAAAGTAATCTCACAAAAGTGCTTTATCTAATTTCCTAATTCCGCTACTCTCAAAGTTCATAGGCCATTTCCATTACATTGGTATCAAAGCATTTGGTTTCTCTTTTCTTGCTTAAGAAGATAGGTCCTTAAGTAGCCTATTGATGGTTGATTTTGTTAATTATATTAGGGTAAGTGGGACTGGGATCTATTATCGGTTTTGTTGAGCCCACTATGTGGGATATGGTGGACACCTCGGGAGCTTTGGTCTTAATAATGGAGTCTTTTTAGACTTGCCTACGGCTTTTTACCATTATTAAGCCATAAGAAGTCCGAAAGGAGCTATTCCTCGGCAACTTTGCTATGTTAGACTCACTCCACTACTCTCTATAATTAACCAATTCGAGCCGTGGGTGTAGATACTTAAGTGCCTATTTTCAAAGTCTAAGAGGTTTTGAATTAATTAACATGGCTGACAATAACCAAGAGAGTAGAATGAAAATTGATAACTTTGATTTTGCACATGAAGGTGCTAATGATGATGCCCCCATGTTTGTTAATTATCTTGTCACTAGGTTGCAACAAGCTATGGGCAACCCCGCTTTGCAAGCCGAAGTTACTCAACAACTTCGTGCCTATGGGATTCCTTTCCTCTCCAAGAGGAGAGAGAGCTTAGGAGGCCTCTTGATGAGACCCCCAAAAGAAGACTCTCTCCCATACAAGAGGAGAAATCCAAAGATCAAGAAGATAATGAATCCCTAAATTCCTCCAAAGATGTGGCTCCACGAAGAAGGCGGACTAAACAATCACCAACTCCTCCCAAGTGAAAACAATTAACCCATAGTCCTCCTCATGACTCCAAAAGGGAAGAGACGAAACCAAGGAAGAAAAGGGCAAAAAAGAGGTCACCCTCTTCTCCTTCTTCTTCACCTTCCTCTTCTTCCGACGAAAGCTATGACTATTCTCCTAGAGAATACAAGAGGGGATGACATCACAAATCTTACCTTGCATGAGGAAGATGACAAAAGCTAAACAAGTTCAAAGAGGGAGGAGAGAGTATCTCTTTTCTCACCTATGATGGCACCTTTGGTGCTACTGACAAAGTATTGGACTTCATCCAGCAATTTGATGTGGCCTTTGGAGACGAGGGCTTCACGGAGTCCTCCAAGCTATGCCATGTAGCTATGCACTTCCAAAAATCGGCTCGTCATCCAACAATTTGATGCGGCCTTTGGAGACGAGGACTTCACGGTGTCCTGCAAGCTGTGACATATAGCTATGCACTTCCAAAAATTGGCTAGCCCCAATGGTGGGCTAGCCTTCATGGCAACGGCGAAGCCCCAAACACATGGAAAACTTTACGACTTTCCATCATGAAGCAATTCCTTGCAAGTGATGCAAAGGACAAAGTGCTTACCAAATGGTGAATTTTAAAGCTTCTCTCTCATGAGTCTATCCACATATTTTTTGGGATTTACATCTCAAGGCTACTATCTTTCAAGAGATAGACTTTGTCGAACAAAAGCAAAAATTTTGTACGGGATTACCTGAAGAGATGGCCAAGTATGTCAACTCTCAACGGCCTCGTTCTAGTAGCGAAGTAATCCACCATACCGTGATTGCTTCACGCATCAATTTCCAACGAGGTACTAGACGGAATGTCAAGCCCATGGAAAATAAAGACAAAAGTGATTCCAAGGGGAAAACCAATGCGCAAAATTCTTACCAAGGCTATTCCAACAACAACAACAATCGGTCCAAGGCGAAGCTAGTTTACAACGGTAAATATAAACTCTCTCCTAAAGAGCTAGAAGCTTTTTGTAAGGACCACAAATGTTTTAAGGGTGGGGAGGATGGACATGGTTATCATCTTTGCTCCAAAAGAATTGCCGGCAATGAGACTCCTAGAGCCTCTATGTTTGAAGCTCCAAAAGAGGATGCTCATTGCCAAGGATTTCTCCTTTCCTATGTTTGGGGAAAGATGCAAGAGAGTGATGCCTTTATTTTTGTTGACCTGGTTCAACTCACAACTTCATATCCAGGGAGTTGACCACTAAGCTAGGCATACAAGCCCACGAGATGGGAGATGCATTGAAATCCAATGGAGCTATCAAGGGACAAGACGTCTGAGTTACTTCCTTAATTGGAAAATTAAGGCTTCATGTCCAAAGCTATGTGGACAAAAAGGAAGCCCACGAGATGGGAGATGCATTGAAATCCAATGGAGCTATCAAGGGACAAGACGTCTGAGTTACTTCCTTAATTGGAAAATTAAGGCTTCATGTCCAAAGCTATGTGGACAAAAAGGATTTCTTCATCTCCCCTCTTAAAAACATAAGAATGTTATCGTTGGGGCACCATGGTTTAACCGCATGGATTCCAACATGAATTTCCTTGAAAGGAGAATCTACTTCACCTACAGGGAAAAGAGCATGTACATAGATGCTAATGAGTCGGAACACCATATCCTTGCAATAAAGGGAATCAAGAGGAATTAGAGTTGTCTAATTTCCTAAATGGATCCCAAGATGTTTTCATTGATGACATCCCTAGTGAGCTACCTCTAAAATGAGGGATAATGACCATGCAATTAAGCTCCTACCAGGAAGCTCACTATCTAACAAGCCTCCTTATCGAGTTTCACAAGCTCAACAAGAGGAGATCATGAGGCAAGTGAATGAATTGGTGGAAAAAGGGATGGTGAGGTCTAGCTCCTCTCCAATTTGTTCCCCATTACTTTTAGTGCAAAAGAAAGACGACACATATCACATGTGTGTCGACTATAGAGCACTAAATAAGACCACTATCAAAAATAGATTTCATGTGCCGTGGGTAGAAGATTTATTTGATAATTTACAAGTTTTGGCCTGACAAATGCTCCAGACGCATTCAAACTCATGATGGACAAGAATCTTCGGGCCATTTAAATTCTCTTGAAGAGTACAATAGACATCTCCATGTAATCTTTCAAGTTGTAAAAGAGAATAAGCTTTTCATTAATCAAAAGAAAAGTGATTTTTTTCTACAAGAGATTCAATACTTAGGTCACATTATCTTAAGGATGGCACCCGTATGGATGCAACAAAGTTAGAGGTAATAAAAAGATGGCTTAATCCAAGGAGTCTACAGGAGGTACGAAGCTTCATAGGTATGTGTGCATACTAAAGATGCTTCCTTAAAAAAAAATCTTGTTAATAACAAGCCCATTACATGACTTAACAAAAAAAGAACGTTAAGTATTCATGGACTTCAAAAGTACAAGAAGTTTTTGAAGAAGCTTAAGGAGAATCTTTTTTCTCAACGTGTGCTCACACTACTAGATCTCTCAAAGCCATTTGAGGTCCAATGTGATGCTTGTGGTAATTTCCTTGGAGATATTTTACTTCAAGAAGAGCATGCCATAGCATATGAGAGTCAAAGATTCAACTTCGATAAGTGACTTTTGGGCAAATACGAAAAAGAGCTACTAGCTATTCTATGTGCCCTAAACACGTGGAAACACTATTTCTTGGGGACACCATTCATCCTATGAATGGATCACAAAGCCTCAAGAACTTCATGACACAAACCAAGCTCTCCGACAAACAAATGAGGTGGAAAATTTTTCTTTTGCAATTTAAATTTCATGTTGTCACATTGTTGGCAAGCACAATCAAGTGGTCAATGCACTTTCACAACGACCAAGGGAAAATGTGGTGTCTATAGCAACTCACAATGATCTATCTTTTATGATAGATGAATATGCTACTAACCGAGACTTTAAGTATGTAATTACAACCTTTGCATTAGGGAAGAAAAAAAAGAACCATTCACCTTGAAGGATGGTTATCTTCCAAACAGTAATAGGCTATGTGTTACTCACCCATACAAAAAGAAATTCATGTATGAATCCCATACTTCTCCTTATGCGGGGCAAAGAGGGAACCCATAATCTACTCTTCAAGAAGTAGAAATGTATTTCTGTTGGTCTACCATGAAAGTAAACATACAAGAGTATGTTTCAAAATGTGTGGTATACCAAAAGTTGAAATTTGATCGAGGAAAGCAACCTGGATTGTTTTAGTCGACAGGCTTAACAAGAAAACACACTCTATGCCTGTCAAAAAGACTATTAAGGCACATCAAATGGCAACCCTCTTTAGATCTCAAATTTTCAAGTATCATGGCTTTCCAACATCCATAGTGTCGGACAAAAATCCTAGAATGACCAATAATTTCTAGAAGGTCTCTTTGAGAATCTAGGAAGTAGATTAAATTTCTCTTTTGGTCTATCATCCACAAATGGATGACCAAAGTGAAATAACTAATCTATCAATCCTTGATCTACTAAAAGCCTATGTCATGGAAGTGGATCAACGTTCTCAATGAGAGAAGTACCTACCTCTTATGGAGTATGCGTACAATGACAATGTACATACTACTATGGAAGGAGCACCTTTCGAGGTTAAAGAGGGGAAAATCCAAAAGTCCCTTACTACTTAAAGTACATGGGAAGATCTTCGCTACAACTGATGAATATAGCCGAGACTCACAAGAATCTTTTCCAAAGATTAAAGAGGTTATATCCATCTCAAAGCAAACGCAAAAAGGGTTGCTGCTAATAAGCACAAAAGAGCCTTAGCCTTTAAGGAAAATGATTGGGTCCAACTAAAGTTTCTCAAGGCTCATCTGAGGCATACTAAGGGCAAGAGTGCTACGGACACCAAGAGTATGATGCTAAACTAGCAAAAAGATACTATGGTCCTTAAAATTCTTAAGCCAGTCAATGAGATGGCTTATCAATTGAATTTGCCCAACCATTGGCTCATGCACAATGTTTTCCATGAGAACCTACATAAGCCTTACAAAGGAGCGCCACCAAAAAAAGCAATAGTTGCAGACCCTCCAAAAATCAAAGATCACGAAGAAGAACTTCAATCTAAGTCCATCCTATGACATGAAGACAAGGTATTAAGAAACGGTAAGATTATCTGACGTTATCTTATTAAGTTAAAGAATTATCCTTTTAAAGATGTTAGATGGATGCAAAGAACTTAGCTTAAGGATAATATGAACCTTGTCAATGCTTACAATGCTGCACTAGAGTAAGCATATGAAAATGTATTTTAAATGAACAATGTTTTTGTCATATAAGACTTTATTGTGCACAAATTTAAATAGTATGCATGCTTAGAATCATGTTTGTGGTGACGACGTCTCCCAAACACCAAGTAGAACTTGTCAGTCTACTTTGGAAGAATGATATGGACTAAAGAGCAGACATGCTTGCAGTAGCTACGTCTCCCAAGCACCAAATGGATTAGTCATCAATCTTGGAATGATGTCGAAGGGTAAAAAGGGATCCTCTACCCGCTAAGTAACATGGACTAATGACTAGGCTTTATCTTCTCTACCTCATAGTCGAGGACGACTATGATTTCAAGAGAATGTCATAAAATCTATTATCTAGCTTACCCAAATGATTTTCTCATATTAAACTCATCATTTAATGTGAGAGAATAAACGGGAACAAGAGTTCGAATTGAGACATGTGCTTCTAGACCTATCTCAGCACGGGACCAAAAGGAGAGATGGTTGCATCTCAATACGGGTCCAAAAGGAGATGGTCTACCAAAGAGTAATGTGCAATAAGTGCTTCTAGACTTATCTCAGCAGGGGACCAAGAGGAGAGATGGTTACATCTCAATACAAGTCCAAAGGAGGTAGTCTATCAAAGAGCAATGTGCATCTAATGGAGCTTAATAGACCTTAGGGTTAGCTTCATTAAAGACCTCCAATGGTTAGTGTTAAAAGTCCTTTGACCTTAGGCAAACTAGGGCTGAGCTTGAGGTGGGAACCCGACCTAAGCTTGAGGTGCTTGTCGTGCTTGATGACTAAGGTGCTTGTCATGCTTGATGACTAAGGTGTTGAGATGTCGATCTCTACATCTTGAGCTGGTATCCACTACGGGTCTTGGCCGCTTACGGCATTTACTCACTGGCGCATTAGGTGACCGACACGGAGGATCTCTGCCAGTGATTCTACAGCTGGGGACTACACTTATAGTGCCAGCCTAGTACGCTTCTAGCGAGTTCACACTTAGTGACCGCATGTACATATGTGCTACTTTTCAGTTTTAGCACTTAGTCATTTGTACTCTCTTTTCTGTGAGAAGAAGAAGAAGCTTTCCATCTCTGTGTGCTTTGTGCTTGTCTTCTATAGCTCTCTTGCATCCTCATTCTTTACATGGTATCAGAGCCTGGTGCAGTCAAGAGAGGCTAAGAGAGCAAGAGCATCACAATCCCTTTGTTCGCAATCCACGACAAGTTTCTGAACAGGTCTCCAAAGTGCAGTACACAGAGATTTATTGTACAAGTACAGTGGTTGTATGTACGCTTGATTGTGGACACTCGTTGAGTGTAGAAAGCGTTACAGGTACCATGATAGCAGGTTCAGTAGATTTGCAGGTTTTTGCAGATTGCAACTATTTTGTCTTAGTGCTTTAAGATGTCTGACGGTTTCGGTCAGATTGTTACTGAGAAGCTTGAGAAAAATAACTACCTTGCATGGAAGTTCAGAATAACTAATTTCCTAAAAGGAAAAGGTTATTGGGACTATGTAGAAGGAGACAATGAAAAGGAACCAGAGATTCCTGAGGCAAATACTACAGCAGAACAAAGAAAAGCTTTGAGGGACTGGCAACAAGGCCAGAGCAAAGTGATGTATTGGCTTTCTATGAGCATCACAGATGGCATGATGGGCTATCTACAGGATGCTGAAACCCCCGCCATTGCATGGAAAAACTTAGGCAGAGTATTCGAGGTGAACACCAAGGCCAGGAAGCTTCAACTAAAGTCGGAGCTAAATCAGGTTAAGAGGAACAACCTCTCCATCAATGATTATGCTTTGAAGATCAAGAGTATCATCGAGGCTCTTGGATCTATTAAAGTCTCAGTGGAAGACGATGACATTGTTCGTGCATGCTTGGATGGTCTAGGAGATGAGTATGTACATTTCAGGTCTTCCATGAATACAAGAGACGACATCCCCGTGTTCCAAGATTTGATTTCTATGCTTATTCTTGAAGAGAAGAACCTTGACACTTCTTCTTCTCATGGCAGAAATAATTCTGAACAGGTCTTCTATTCTAACTCCAACAGAGGTAGAGGTAGAGGTCGTGGTCGAGGCCCAAGGGGTTGCAGGGACCAATTTCAAGAAGGTCAATCAAATCAAAACAATACAGGTGGCAGGGGAAACCAGTCTCAAGGCAGGGGGAGTCAAAGAGGTCGTGGTGCAGGATCAAGCAGGCAGCAACATACTGCAAATAGCAGAGAATGTTGGACTTGTGGTGAAAGAGGTCACATGTCACGTGACTGTCCAAAGGGAAAAGCAAGTGGAAAGAGAGAACAGGGCAACTATGCATCTACTAGCAGAGATGCAGATGACAGCAAAAACGAGCGCATGTTTGTTATGCAACATGTAATGAATACAATGACTGCAGAGAATTCCACCCAAGATAATATTTGGTATGTGGATTCACGTGCCTTTAATCACATGACGTCTCGTGGAGAGTGGTTTAGAGATATGCGTAAACCAGATGTGTCAGGCTATGTGCAGATAGAAGATGACACAGCTCACCCCATTGCTCATGTAGGGGACATACCTTTAAATACGAAGAGTAGGAAATCAAAGTACTTAGCAGATGTACTTCATGTCCCAAACATTACAAAGAATCTTGTTTCTGTTGGACAAATGGTTGAGCAGGGTTTGCAGGTTCGCTTCAATCCAAATGGTTGTTATGTAGAAGATTTCCAGAATGGCTGTAAGCTGATCACAGAGGGAAAATGTGTGGGCATAATGTTTACGCTGAATGTAGACATGCCTGAGGTAAAAGCTGCATTATTTGCACAGGGCATAGGTGTTGTGGCTGATGTTGACATTTGGCACAAACGCATTGGCCATGTCAATGAGCAGAGATTGTGCAGCATGCAATCAAAACAGATTGTAAAAGGTTTGTCCAAATTCAAGGTGGATGGTATGCATAAAGTGTGTGCAGCATGCTAGTTTGGAAAACAGTCAAAGGGCTCATTTCCACATGAGCGCAATGTATGTAAAAATCCACTTGAGGTGGTGTACACAGATGTTTGGGGTCCAACCGATACTACAAGTATACATGGTTGCAGGACTTCAAAGTCATGATTGAGAAGGAGACAGATATGCAAATCAAGACATTGAGGTCAGATGGAGGGGGAGAGTACTTCTCCAATGATTTTTCAGATTTTCTGCGAATGCATGGTATACACAGGCAGTTTACATGCAGATATACTCCACAGCAGAATGGGGTCGTAGAAAGGAAAAACAGGCACATTGCAGAGGTTGCACGTGCATTGATGAATGAGAAGAACATGCCTCATCATTTCTGGGCTGAAGCTGTAAATACAGCTGTGTACATTATGAACAGGACACCTACAGCTGCAGTGCATGATGTAACACCTGAGGAAAAGTTTACAGGTACAAAGCCTGATTTGGCACACTTGAAAGTGTTTGGTTGCATAGCTTACGTGCATGTACCAGATGAGTTGCGTAGGAAATTGGATCCTAAAGCAGAGAAATGTATTCTTGTGGGATATTCCCTTGAACAAAAGGGGTACAGGTGCTACAATCCTACTACACGAGAATTACGAGTGAGCAGAGATGTAGTCTTTGATGAGATGAGCAGCTGGTACAGTAATGCACATGGCACTATTGGGGCTGATGTAAAAGATGATGTGGTTGTACAAAATGTGAGGCCACAGTCACAGGTTTTGAGTGGACCACAAGAGTCCTCTTCTCGTGGCTCTGTTGAGAAACCATGGAATGGTAGACTACGTACGCAGGTTACTCCACCAACAGGTACAGGGAATGTATCACGAAAAGGAAAGGAAAAGGTTGATGAACCTCCCTTTATGGTTGATGCATCATCAGGTTTTTCACATGTAGACATGGATTCAGATGGTTCTGAACAAAGTCTTGATGAGGAATTTGGAATTCCGGCTGTCAGGACACCTGGTGTAAGGAAAGTACAAGAAGATGCTAGAGGGCAAAGGAGTGACCAAGGACCGCGCAGATCTAATAGAGTCAAAAATCCAGTTCAGAAATTGACTTATGATGGGTATCTAGCGCATCACCAAGCCTACATGGCTAAGGTGATACAGGATGTGGAGCCCACATGTTTTGAGGATGTGGTTGGAAATGTGCATTGGGATGATGCAATGAATGAAGAGATGGTTGCATTGGAAGCAAACGACACATGGGAGTTGGTGCCATTGCCAAGTGGCAAGAAAGCTAGTGATGTAAATGGGTGTATAAAACCAAGCATAAGGATGATGGTAACATTGAGCGTCACAAGGCAAGGCTGGTCGCAAAGGGTTATGCACAGACGTATGGCATAGACTATGAGGAGACCTTTGCTCCAGTGGCAAAGATGATGACTGTGAGAGCTGTCATAGCAGTGGCTGCATCTAGAGGATGGATTATGCATCAAATGGATGTAAAGAATGCCTTCTTGAATGGTGAGTTGCAAGAGGAAGTGTATATGGATCAGCCACCTGGTTATGTCGATCCAGGTTACCCAGATTATGTATGCAGACTTCTCAAAGCTTTGTATGGTTTGAAGCAGGGCTCTAGAGCATGGTATGACAGGATTGCCAAGTATCTTGTCAGTATTAGGTTTAGGAGAGCTCATGCTGATCATTCACTCTATGTACATGAGAGTGATGTGGGGATTGTGGTCATTACCATATATGTAGATGACCTTATTATTGTGGGTGACAATGCTATGGAGATTGACCATGTGAAGGGTCTTCTCAAACAGAAGTTTGAAATGAAAGATTTGGGCAAGTTGCGCTACTTTCTTGGCATTGAGGTGATCAGGACTCCAGAGGGTGTATGGCTGTCACAGAGACAGTATACTTTGGACATATTGTCAAAGTATGGTATGGCTGATTGTAAGCCAATTTCTATTTCCTTAGATGTGAATGCAAAGCTGAGTGCAGAGAAGGGTGATGTTGTTGAGGATGTCAATATGTACAGGATGATTGTGGGTAGTCTAATCTACTTGACTATCAGGAGGCCAGACTTGAGCTACACAGTAGGCTTGGAGAGTCAGTTCATGCAGCTTCCAAGGAAGCCACATTTGGATGGAGTACGATGCACACTTCGGTATGTGCAAGGGACTCTTGACTACGCATTGTTCTATGCAGCAGATGTGCCATTAGCATCGTATGGGTATACAGATGCAGATTGGGCAGGTAGCATTGTTGATAGGAGATCTACAAGTGGCTTCATGTTCTCTTTTGGGAGTGCTGATGTTACTTGGAGCAGCAAAAAGCAGCCTACGGTTGCTTTATCGAGCACAGAGGCCGAGTACAGAGGTGCAGCAGTTGCGGCATCCGAGGTAGCTTGGCTACGCACATTACTTGAGGACTTGGGAGTGCAGGTGGACCATCAGATTTTCATCCATTGTGACAACCTCAGCAGCATACAGTTAGCTAGGAACCCAGTGTTCCATGCGAGGACCAAGCACATAGAGGTCCATTACCACTACGTTCGAGAGCGAGTGTTGGCGGGCGACATCAACTTGGTCTACGTCAGCACAGAGAAGTAGATAGCGGACATCTTTACCAAGGCCCTCGGAGCTGAGAAGCTTCCACATTTTCGGACTATGCTTGGACTCTGCAACATGCAGAGCTCGAGGGGGAGTGTTGAGATGTCGAGCTCTACATCTTGAACTGGCATCCACTACGGGTCTTGGCCGCTTACGGCATTTACTCACTGACGCGTTAGGTGACCGACACGGAGGATCTCTGCCAGTGATTCTACAGCTGGACTACACTTATAGTGCCAGCTTAGTACGCTTCTAGCGAGTTCACACTTAGTGACCGCATGTACATATGTGCTACTTTTCAGTTTTAGCACTTAGTCATTTGTACTCTCTTTTCTGTGAGAAGAAGAAGAAGCTTTCCATCTCTGTGTGCTTTGTGATTGTCTTGTATAGCTCTCTTGCATCTTCATTCTTTACATAAGGTACTTGAGATGCTTGTCATACTTAATGAGGAGGTGCTTGAGAAGCTTCTCATGCATGGGGGGTAAGGTGCTTGAGTCAAAAAGAGACGCTACAAACTTAATGAGGAAGGTGCTTGAGAAGCTTCCCATGCATGGGACGGTAAGGTGCTTGAGTCAAAAAGAGACTCTACAAACTTAATGAGGAAGGTGCTTGAGAAGCTTCCTATGCATGAAAGTTCCAAAGTTAGGGAAATCTTTGACTTAACCTTCCACTCGCCCAAAGGGCACCCCTTTTCTCAAAGGGCACATGGGACACATATCAGACTCTCCCTATGCTTAACCACATGGTGTGCTTGAATGCTATTTGGTTGGGCTAAAGAGGGTCCAATGAGCTTTTAGTTCCATCCAATAAATATCTAGATATTTTCATGCTCTCTCTCTCTCTAAGGGATAAGGACACTTGTCCAAAGACTACCCATGTACTTGAATACATGTTGCATGTGATTGGTTAGCGGGGAGAGAGGTCCAATGAGCTTGAAACATGTATAAAAGCTAAAACCCGCCCCAAGCAAGCAGGGGGGTGCTGGGGAGATATACACCACACACACACTCATTTTGTGGATTGAGTTTTCACTTGGTGAAAGTTGAGGAACTCCATCTCCTTCTCCAAGCTTGTGAGAAGTGAGAGCCTACACCAACCCTCTTGGCTATGGAATGCAAATCCAACCAAGAGCCATGCTTCAATGCTTAAGCTTGTCATCTTCTCCATCTTCATTACTATGCTATTATGTATGCTAGCAAGAAGAGTGATGATAAGTGAGGAACTATTCCTTTCTCCTATGGAATGTTTCTTCTTCCTCTTCCCTGTCATCATTCCCCGCTAGCTCTCTCCACCTTCGAAGGTGTTTGAGGCCTTGAGACTGAGGCTTGGGATAGTTAATGCTTTCTACAAAGTTTATGTTATGTTTGTGATGCATGAAGCTCTCCATCTTCATTGCATCACCAAGGTCACAAGAAACACAAAGATTGTATTGTACCAAGTCTCTCTTGATGGAGGAAACTATAATACAAATGCCTATTGGAGGGGGGACCGACTCCGTATGAATCCGGTCCTCAACTATTGTCATGTTCTCTAAACTCTCTCTCTCTTGCAAAAGTATTGTTCATACGAAGTTAACTAAGTCCCATATTTATGTTGCTACCATCAATTGAGTTCACCCGCTATGCTCACAAAGTAATCTCACAAAAGTGCTTTATCTAATTTTCTAATTCCGCTACTCTCAAAGTTCATAAGCCATTTACATTACAGGTGATGGGGCATGCACGGACTAGATGACATTGAAGTTGCACTTAGGATGTTGACATGGTAGCCCTCATGTTAATGCTTTTATTCAAGGCACATATTTTGGCATAGTTGTTGCTTCTAAAGTTCTTTTTATGAGTATGAGTCTTGGGGATCATTTGTAACTATTCCTAGAGGCGCTTGTTTAGGGGCCTTTGTTTGTAAGAGGAGCTTCGCCTCTATGTTCTTCAGTGAGGTGTTCTTTGAAGCTATCTTTGAGCGCCCCCCCCCCCCCCCCCCCCCCCCCCCCCCCCCCGGGGCGCACACACAGCCACACCCATTAAGGACGAGGGACACCTAGAGTTCGTAGAGTAGTGTGTCTCCTATTGTTTTGAAGGTTTGGAGGCCTGCCAAAGGATTATTTCAACGCGTGACAAGCAAACGAGTTCTTTCAAGGCAAGTGTCGTGTGACCCACCTGTTAGTATGACTGGTCGCGGCGGAAAACTCCCATGACGCAGCAGCTGCAGGTCGTGGATGTGACCGGTCGCGTCGGTGATGCGCATGAGTCTCGATAGCCTCTTGAGAGACCTTTATTTCGCAGGTTTTTGTTTTTCGTTTTTCTCTAGTAATTTAATAGAAGCCATAATTTTCTCTAAATTAGTCATCGCCTTGTCTCCTCCTCATCAAAACGTCCTTGTCATTTTGAAAGACTGTAATAGCACACTGATTATTGAAAATTAGAAAATGAGAATAAGATCCATTTGATGACAATTGAAAAAGCGGAAAAGTATTTAAGCACGTAGTGATTCCCTTGCCACACTAATGGTCATGCAAGGGCCCCAATTAAGTTGTAATTTTCTTTTTGCTTGAAGGGGGCCCAAGACTTTAGTAGACCGGCCTCCTTGACTCCTTGTGCCCTCTCTTTGTTTTTTTTTTGTTTTTTTTTGGGAATTTGCCATAGCTTATCACAATCATAGAAAATTGCACGTCTTGAAAACTTGTACTTAATTTTGGTGTCCGTACATGAAATTATTGTGGAGAAAGCAAAGGTTCTTTGCTTACCTCAAAAGCAAGGTGGAGCATTGAGCACATTTCTCTTATGTGGTCCTTCATATGCATCACATGGGCCTTATTCCAAATTCCAACCTTTCTTCATCATGTTTACTCTATTCCATCGCATGCAAGTAGAGCTAGCCCATTTGCTCACCCAAACCTATTTTTGGACCTATATAAGAGCCAAGGGCCCCCAAGACCCTAGCAACTCCTAGGAGCAAGTGTGGACCGTTGGATAAAGCTTGTCGATTAGTGCCACGTGCCAACTTTTTTTTTTGGACACACTGGTGAGCCCACAGGGGGAGGTGCTTATACCTTCCAAATATTAGCCATGTTACATGTTCACGCAAGGACCGCGTACTATCGGGCGCAAGAGCCAGGCATAGACATCACCATGGCCACCTAATTCATTGGTGCCACTTGCAGACTTAACAATGTCATACCTTTTTTCTCTCTTTTTCTTAAGCCTATCTAATGTATATGTAGGCTAGTTGACATTTTTGTTTTACTTTTTCCAAATTCCAAGATGTCTTCTTCATCATGTTACTCTATTCCATCACTTGCAAGTAGACCTACGCCATTTGCTCACCCAAAAGATCTTAGTAAAGCATGGAACCCTTGGGAGCAATTGTGGACCGCTGGATAAAGCTTGCCGATTGGTGCCACTTGGCCAATTCACATTTTTCTTCCTTTACTCTTGCTATAAGGGCATTTGCTAAGCCTAGTTTTATGTACATGTAGGCCAGTATGAGAGATAGTTGACATTTGTTTTCCTATTTCTATAAAGAGGCACACATTCTCTCTCATCCCCCTCATGTAGGCCATTGTGACTTTTCACTTGTCTAGCCTACACAACTACATGTTGCTACACTTAGAATCAAGCAGTTGATAATGGCCATTGGCAACCATTTTCTTCTCATTTTTTAGATGTATTGTTAGCTTTCTAAAAGAAGCTTAGGGGGGCATTTGAAATTTTATTATTTGATTGGACATGCCTTTTCATGTGATCAATTGAATTCTTTTTTTTTCTGTAGTGTGTTGATGGGTCTTTTCATTTCACAACCTATTTCTTTCTCATTTTATTCTTTTAGAATGCCAAACCTTTACCTTGTTTATAAAAGGGGATTTAGCTAGGGGACCTCTCTCTCTCTCTCTCTCTCTCTCTCTCTCTCTCTCTCTCTCTCTCTCCTAAGCAAGGCACTGTGACTCTTCACCTTGCTGGCACCAATCCAAAATCGGACAAAGCCAAATATCTCTCATTTTTCAAATAGTTTAATGTTTTTACACTAGAATGTGTAAAACTTTTGGTTCTAAGAAAGACTCGATAATCTGTAGAGAAACTTAGTTTGGGGCTTGAGAAATACAATATAGATTGGGTTTCAATGAACCCTAGCTAGGCCATGTTGTAGATGTTGCGAGTCTTTTGGGTGCATGCCTATTAGAGTTTATAGAAACCTTTTTGTTCATAATCCATAATCATGGCCTCCTGAAACAACCACGAAATTGTGATTAGAACATTCGATTATATTGGCTAAAAAAGGGACCACAAACTACCAATCTTTATGTTCAACAAAAATATGAATTGTCAACACGTATGTTTATGTATAATATATGTTTATGTGTATGAATGTATCATGCACAATGGAAACTACATGCATCTTGCCTATTTTAAGAATCACTTTTTTTCCATCAATTCCCCAACTATCTGTACATGATGTGAGAGCCCGATTGTGCAAGCGTCTTCTCAAAGCAATTCATATTGATTGATAAATACACTTCTTTTTTGTAATTATTAATTTGTTAAATATACATAGCATGCACATACTTTGATAAATGAAAGTGAAGCACACATATATAGTCCATCTCTTGTCACAATGGTGGATGCCAATTAAAAACTTCACAACCTGTCGAGTGTTGGCCTAAGTGGTTAAGGTGACAGGCTTTAAGCGCACCCACTATGGTTCAACCCTTGAGACGTGTGGGTGTGGGCAGGTGTCTAATTAGATAATTTCTCCTTCGCAATGCATGAATCAAGCAACCAACAATATGTAAATCTAGCAACGCATGGCTTCTTACGTTACCTAGCTTCATACAAAGTAACATGCTGCAATGCTTTTGTGGAACGCCGAATAAGTGCATAATTGGCACCAGACACAACCACCCCATTATGCAACAAAACTTAAGTCTTTAAGATGCACCATGCCCAAATCTATAAGAGAAATGTTCAAACTCTCAGCTACTTCATTCCTTTAAGGTACAATTAAGGCAATGTACATCAGAATTTATACCACAATAAGCCAAAAATAAATCAATCTCCTTGGACAAACATGGGCTCTCTCGATGTTCACTTTAAATTTTGACACATTTTCAACCACGGACAAAAATCTTTTTTGAAGCACAAAAATATGCTTCAAAGGATACACCCATGCATGTACAACCAATAAGTAATAAAACATATGTAATATAGATCATTTTCACAAGATAGTTTGCAATAGACAAATATTGTCATTCTGTACAAGGTACAATATTCAAGCACCTCTCACCATTCCAAACATATGAGCATTCAACACATGTTGTAGAGGTAGAAATAGCTTGTAAGTTTATAACTGCACATAATATATATTTCACAACCTTAGTATAGATATTGAGCTTATAAATGTAAACTCTTGAGCATATTTAGCCCTCCATCTGATGAGTCACATGCAACATTGCACATCCATACAATAGAAGGAGAGTCATTTAGTGCGCGCAGTCATCTGCTTGATAGTACTTGCAAGAGCCTTTCCTTCTACAATTCTTCTCATCCTTGTCTGCCCTCTTGATCAAACCAACTCTCATGGATTTTGCTTGCTTTGCTGTACAAGCCGACTTTACCCTTGCCTTTGTGGACAGCCATAAAAGGGGTGCTTTTTCCACCTGTGCATTGAATTGATTTTTGTCAAAACTGCTCTTCCTGTAATAATCCAAAATTGAACGGGCAGCAGGATTGCCCATGTGTTGGTACAAAATTTTGATAAGTATCTAGGAGACCATTGTAGTACTTCTCAAGCTTTTTTTCATCCTCAACCGCCTTCTTGCTCTGATCAATTGTCGTAAATTTTCACTTTTGCTTTTGTAGATGATCCATAAGAGCCTGATATGTAACATGCACAATGAGTCTGTTTTATCAAAATTTCTCTTCCTGCAAGAAATCCCGGAGTGATAGGGTGCTAGGATTCCCAATGAGTGCACATAGAAAAATTTTTAAAAGATAGAAGATCAATGACAATAGTCTGAATAAGCGAACTACCCGACAAAAAATGTATATACATAAATTAATTGCGATTATAATTCATGATGTTCTGCCAACAAAAAAAGAATTGTGCCATCTCCACTCATATGTTCTCTGACACTTCGTTAAGAAACTCGAGCCTAAATTTTTGACTTGATACAAGCTTGCAGAATGAGTGAGAGAATGGCATGTTTGACAAAGAACACAATCAAAGCATAAGATTGCAGCTACCATCTCAACAAATCTGCTCATTTGTAGTAGGTGGTGCTACCCTAGTGTTGGGCCCTTGCTGACCAATAACTGTCTTATCACTCCTCAAAATAGTGGAACCAAAACTCATCAACAGTTAAGTGTTCCTAGCTTCGACCAGAAAACGGGATAAATCAATTCACTACACAATCTCTTTGCCATATAAATACATGACGCATCCTATAGTGTCAGCACTGGTGGTTAATCGAACACAAATCATACTTGGTAGCAAGCCTCTTTCTTTAATAGAGTATTATTATCCCTCTCTCTTTAATTGCAAATTGATGCAAAAGTTGTAACACCAAGTGGGGAGAGAAAACCACAAAACCAGTTAAAAAGATTCGGAGGTGTCTGCCTTGCACAAGAGGCCCAAAAAAAGGATGTAGCACTAAAAAATGTCAGAGATGTAGAATAATGTGAGCTTAAATTTAAAAAAGTTATGACAAGACCTCTAAATGAAGGTTTCATCAACCCATGTATAGCTCTAAAGCTAATCACAATGAAAGGGATAGAGCGGCAACTAATAGTGGCAAATGTTGGGTTTATGGTTGCAAGAATCCACACACAGCCTAGAGAAGAGATCATTAACTGCACATCATAAAAAACAGGTTACTTGCAGTTATTGAATAAAGTTAAGTTGGCCCTCCGGTAATTTTCTAATAGAGACATAAGAGGGTAAAGATCCTCCCAATCAGGGAAAAAAGGTTTTCCCTAAACACATCACTACCGTGAGCAAGTGTATAGGATAGATGGTCTCTAAACATCCACACCAACACTCCCATTAAAGTTCATTCGAAACAAAAGCTAACATATAAGGGTACAGCCTTACTTTACGGAAAATAAGATATTTGATTCGTACTCACACATACAAATTCACTAAAATGAAGAGGGATCCAAGGCTTTTACAGAAGCGCCTCCAAAAAACCAGTCTCTCTAGGGCCTTTTTTTCCCCACAATAACAACAAACGTGATCTCCATTATTGGAGCAACTTAGAGGGGCATGGATGTTATTGAAATTGGTTCAGGTGCAAAATGACATCATAGGTGTTTTGCATTTACGAACCACAAAATTAATATTCCTGAGGTGCATGCAAAAGACATAGGTGTTGCCAGTTTGGGAAGAGGCTATGAACAAGACAGTCTACATCTTCAATCAAAAACACACTAAGACAATGATAAAACCCCTCATGAGACCCACAATGGTAAAAGCCATCGGTTTCCATGTCAAAATACTTGGATTTGAGTACTACGTGCATGTTCTGAATAAGGAAACAAACAAGTTGAAACCAAAAAGCACAATGTATCCTCTTGGACTATACTCAAAATCAGGCCTATTGACCCTACAACTCAGAGGGTGAAGGAACGCGCGAGTGGAGCGCTCGAGAAGACAGAGCCAAAAGCAATGACAAAGATCAAGACCGCTCCCACTCTCTTCTCAACGGTAGTAAAGCTACCTCTATTTCTTCTCCATCCATATTCTCCTAATCTTGATTTTACTGCCTCTACTACTGATACTGGTTCTACTACTCTACATTAGGCCTAAATCTAAAAGTAAATTCAAGAAGTGAAGCTCCAAGCACTGCAGCAAGAGAAAAGGCTTGAAGTCTCCAGACAAGGATGTGAAATTCAACAATAAGAATGGAAGAAAAGACATCTCCAAGGCTCTCTCGTTCATCAGTAGTGTCACAAACTGCTGATGTGTCAAGCCATTGAAGAATGGAGCCAACCTGCAAATCCCGCCCAAGGGACCTAAACCCTAAGAAGAAGAAGCAGAAGGAGTTCTCACCAACTCACAGGTCCTCGCCGAGTGGGAGCAAATTACCAACTAATGGGACCCCTGTCCGATGGGGCCCAAGTGACCCAAAGACAATTAAAAATAAAGCCAGACCCACACACACACATAGACTCAATTGCATATAAGCTGCGACGTGGCAAGCCTGTACGGACAGCCAGCAACTCGCGCTGACAGACTGCTGATGTGGCAGTACGGATTTCCCATGAAATGCGCTGATAGCTCTTGGACTCCATGCTTTTGAAACCAAATGCTTTTAGCACTTGGAGCTGTTCATGTAATTGCTTTTTTATGGCCAATGGCCTTTAAATATGTGCCATGGGCTCATTCTTTGACACGCTTCCACGTGAAAGTGCAGAGGATGGAGTATTGGCGTTGTACTAAGTTGAAGCAATATAAAGAAATACTGAAATGGGCGCCAAGGTTTGGAGCCAGTGCTCTCTTGGGGTGGAGCTCCGCCACTCCCCGTCTCATGTGTCATGCATCTCTTTCAGTTCAGTCGTTATTTGAAATGCTTGAAGTTGTTCACTCTCTTCTTTTTCATTGGCACATGGTTCCCTCCCGTTACAGATAGTTCAAGGTTGCCTTTGCCAACGACAACTTCACTGAGAGGAGACAGCAAGCAATTGGTGGCTTGCCACAATACTAGAGGCAACACAAGCCAAGACTGGGACACATTACAATATCGAGTTTTATGAGCGGTTCCTCCCACCCGATTTCAAAAATGATATTCAAAAAGAATGGGATTGGCTCTAACAAAAAGAACATGAGCAGCTTAAGTTGTGTGCAGATAGCAGGTGAAATCGATGATGATGAATGCAATGGGGAGCAATGACCGCTCCAGAATGAATCCGATAAGTATCATGAATTTTGAATGAAACTAATATGAAAGAACCTTCTATTTGTGAACAGACAATAGGATTGAGAATGAGATGATGATCATGATTTTGGAACAGTGACAGCTCCCGAATGAACCTGATAGCGAATCATGGATCACGACTGATTCAATCAAATAAATGATTAAACCACTTTGTTCAGTATGAACTTGGTGATGGATTGAGACCCCCCGAAAAGATTTCTCGTACACAACACTGCTTGAGGCGACAGATACTCGCATATGACAGTGCTTGAGGGAACAAATTCTCGAACACGACAATGCTTGAGGCGAATGATATTTCTTTTATATTAATCTTTGAGCAAAGTACAACTCCCACGTGTGCTCGCTCTCAAATCTGCATCCAGATGCTCTAAGGAGTGAGCTCCCTTGGGTCACTTATAAACATTACAAGGGGTGTTAAAAGCAAGCCCAAAAGCCTGTAAACCCAAAAGCATTTGGTCAAAAATCTACCATAAAAATCAATAGCGCAAAAAGCGGAATTTCCGTACAGTTCTGCCACATCAGCTTGTCAGCGTGAAAAGCGGAATTTACGTACGCTGTGCCACATCAGCCTGTCAGTGCGATTTGCGGCATCCGTACAGTCAACGTGTCATCGCATTTTTCAGGTGCCGTACAGTCAACCACGTCATCACTTCTGTCGGTCACGTGTGGTCATGCCATGTCATCATTTTGTGACATTATCCCCTCTTGAAAGAATTGTAATCACCCTCGATTACGCTTGCAAAACAAACAGAGGCCATAAACCAATTCAATAGACACTAACTCTAAGTACCGACGCACTAGACACGACACCTCTACCACTTGTACAAAGACGACAATCACATCATTGCACATAACATCACATGACAAATCAATCATAGAAAAATTCATTCCAAATCTCGGACCATGACTGCCAGCAACGTATTGTGCCGTCTCTGGGATCTATCAGAGTAGATGATGCTAAACCGAATGCTTCAAGATAAAGTTCCAAAATCTGAGGAGTATCTGGTAGGTCCTCCTCCTCCATCCACTTCGCATCTAATGCCGGATAGTTCTTGAATTTAACCAAGAACCACCAAACCACTTTATCTTTCATCTTTCTTTCCTTGTGTGCCAAAATCTATTCACGAACGAGTATCTCCTCGCTCTCTTCCACTTCGGGTTGCTCATCAGGCTCCCCATCAATTGGCACCTCACCTTTAAAAGGTTTCAAGAAACTCACATGGAATGCATTGTGAATCTTCAAAGTATCGGTCAACATGAGTCGAAAGGAGACATGATTTATCTTTTCTTTAATCTGGAAAGGGGCATAATACCTCGTGCTAAGCTTGGGAAAAAAAGCCGCTCCTTTACCTTTCGTTTCCTTAGGCGTACCCTCTCATAACGTAAGAGCACCCAATGGGCCAATTGTCTTCCTTTAGTTTCAAGTCTCGTCGATGTCGATCTGTTGCCTTCTTATGTCGTTCTTGACACTTCTCTAAAACCTCACGGGCCTTAGCAAAAGCAGTGTCCAAGTCCCTCGTGTACTACTCGGCTTCAAAAATCTTATCCTGGGTCTGGGGAATGTTCTGATCTACAAGCTGATTCCCTTTTTCTGTTCTTTCCTTGTGCCCTGGGACCTACGGGTAGCGTCTTTCGCTTTCCCTGTCTATTGGCACGTCAGAGTCAATCATCGGAACCCTAAGACGCACTATCATCTCATTCCTCTTTCTTTGGAATGCTTTGATGAACTTGCATCTGGTTTCCTTAGTTCATCGAAACCCTCTAATTCTCCAGAATCTGGTGATGAGCTGTCATATGGTTCCCTTAATTCATTCTCTTCACTGGCAGGCTCTTGCCTTTTTGAGGTGGATACTATTTTGTCCATCGCATAAGTCAATGAGCCAGATCGTTGCTTAGTCATGTCCCGTAAGTCTCTGAATGGAGTCCAAATTCTGGTTTAAAGCATAGTCTTGAATCTCTTTAGCAAACCATAGCAAAATTACTCAATCTAATCTTTTAAAGTAATCTTCCGAAAGGAAGACACTGGCAAACAAGTATCCCAAAACCTTTGGCAGTAGTCATCCTATGTATCTTTCTCAGTCATTTTCAAGGGATGCCAAGTCGTGATGACATCTCTTGCATATTCATCTAATATCCAAGTTAACGTGGAAAAAAGAATTTTGATCACGTTGCAGGTTCTTCTCTGCGTAACAACAAAGTAGACCACCATGTCGATACAGTTCCTTTCAAGTAAGATGCCGCCTTTCACACCTTGGATTGTTCCGAGGACCGTCCTCCAGAGAAGGCGACGTCAAACTGTTGTACAAACTCAAGGGCTCGATGGGTGTCCTAGTAGTGTAAAAGTGTCTCAAATGTGACGGTGTGACTCCCTTCCTTGAACTCCTTCGTTTTCTTGATGATTTGGTCACTGTTAAAAGAGGACGAGCTCTCCTCCTTTGAACTGCTAGATGGCCTTCCATGCCTTCTAGACGTTTTCAAAAATCTGCTTCAAATAAATCTTGTCTTTGGTGCTTAGAAATTTAGGAACCTTCTTAGCACCTTCAAATACTTCAAATGGCGCCTTCCGCGTGTGTTGTTGTAGGCAAAATCTCCACCAAGAGCAAATACTTTTCCCATTAAGTCTTTTGATCCGAAATATAAGACTTCAACAAATCCAAAACCATTTAATTGGCTATCTCACATTGCCCATCTGTTAAAAGAGGACGAGCTCTCCTCCTCTGAACTGCTAGATGGCCTTCCATGCCTTCTAGACATTTTCAAAAATCTGCTTCAAATAAATCTTGTCTTTGGTGCTTAGAAATTTAGGAACCTTCTTAGCACCTTCAAATACTTCAAATGGCGCCTTCCACGTGTGTTGTTGTAGGCAAAAACTCCACCAAGAGCAAATACTTTTCCCATTAAGTCTTTTGATCCGAAATATAAGACTTCAACTAATCCAAAACCATTTAATTGGCTATCTCACATTGCCCATCTGTGTGCGGGTGGAAGGAGGACGAGCACTGTAACCACGTGCCAATGTTCTCCTTGATTTCCCTCCAAAACAACCTAGTAAACCGGGGATCTCTGTCCAAAGCAATCGACTTAGGCATGCCTTATATTCAGAAAATCTATGAAAAAAATAGTTTCGCCAAATGATCGGGCTTATCTATCTTCTTTATCGGAATGAAGTGGACCTGTTTACTAAATCTGTCAATGACCGTCCAAATGCCATCATGCCCACTTTTGAGTCTTTGGGGAGATCAAAGATGAAATCCATCACAATGCTTTCCCAGGGGCAGGTGGGAATGGGTAAAGGCTGTAGTAATCCTTGTGCCTTATGCCTGTCAAACTTGACCTTCCAGCATACTAAACAACTGCGAACAAAGTCGTCCACATCCTTCTTGAGTCTCGGCCAAAAGAAATAACGCTCCACACCTTTCAAGGTGGTATCAATGTCGCGATGACCCGTAAAAGGTGGACAATGGCACTCACTCAAAACCTTTTCCCTCAACGGCTATGTAACACACAACATTGTTTTCTTCATCAAGTAACCATCCGGTATGAAATATCGTGGCACTATCTCCCCATTCCGATACCAATGTAACAAACTTGAACACCCCAAGTCTAGATTCTGTCGCGACACAACAAGAATTCACTTCAAAATAATTCATAACTTTAAATCACAGCTCAATTCAAGATGACACGGCCCGGCATAGTTCCCTGCCCAGAGGTATTGGCCCCAAAACCTGGCACCCCTTTTGATATTTCTTTATTTTATTAAATCTTCAGCAAAGTACAGCTCTTGTCGGAAACCTCCGCTCTCAAACTCTGCGTCCAGATGCTCTACAGAGTGAGGCCCTTGGGTTTCTTTTATTCTTACAAAGGGTTGCCAAAAGCAGAGCCCCAAAAGCAGTTAAACTTAAAAGGAAACTGTCCCAAAAGCAACTAGTCCTTAAAAACTGTCAAAAAGCAGCCAATACAATTACGGAATTCCATACAGCTGCCACGTCAACATGTCAGCACGAATTGCGGGCGTCCGTCCAGCTTCCACGTCATTAGCCAATCAGCACAATTTTCGGATAGCCTATATAGCATGCCACGTCATCAGTCCGTCATACAGTCTGCCATGTCATCTGCTGCTGAGTGTGTGTCTTGGCAGTACTGCCACGTCATCATTTTGTGAAACATTCTCAATCTTGTTATCTGTTCACAGATAGCAGGTTCTTCCATTAGTTTCATTCAAAATTCATGATACTTATCGGGCTTATTTTGGAGCGGTTGTGAGTTCCTCACTCCTATTTCCGGTTATCTACCACAAACAACCAGATTGTCAGTACATCAGTATCCCTTTCAGTATCCTTTCCAACATCTGGCTCATCTTCCAATCAACAGCTTCGTCCAGCCCTTCTTGCAAGTAAAGCTTCGACTTTTCTATACTCGTCAGTCCTTTTAGCTTTCATCCCGTCTTGAGAGGAGAATCAATGGCCTCACACCATCTCGAGTGAATCTCATAAATCAGATAATTCTTCAGGTGTTTTGCAAATCTCGGGTTTTTGAAGTACTTGATCAATCTTTTCACACATGTATCAACCTGCAGTTGACGCTTGTACTTCGCTCTGGCAAACTTCTTTGCCAAAAAATTTGCCAAATCTTCATTCTTTTCTTCAATTCCCGCGCCAGATTTCTTTTTTTCTTTGCCTTTTCGCTGAGAGGTGTTATCTTGTCGGATTCTCCACGAGAACCCATGTGTAATCTAGGATTCTTTTTGGCTTATGCCCTATAAGACAGAGCCATGAAGACGGGAGCGCGCCGATGCCCGATGAAGTAAGGGTCGGAGTGGCCAATAAGTCCGGGGTCAAGACACGAAGATACTTCAAATAACGATTTCCAAGGTTGTGCCCAAGTGCTCTGTCTGCTCTTTGATAGGACCGGTATGCTTTGAGAAAAGCACACGCTTGATGCTCTGATACCACTATCACAAGCAAGCAGAGAATCCGATACGACACACGAGTAAATGAAACCGGCCCGTAGGGCGGTAGGCGTTGGCTTTCACCCGAAATTCTTTACTTTAAACACACACACAGAGCACTTTGCAAAGAGAACCTGCGACGGGAGTTAACACTTAATCACACACACGGCTCGAAAGCTAGAATGCTCCGAGCAAACGCCAACAACCTGTAGGCCCCAAAATTGGCGCCCCTTTCGGTATTTCTTTATTCTTTAGGAGGGTAAATTACAAGGTAAGGTCCTAGGAATCTTTCACGTGTATCCACCTAGATACCATTTGATTTGGCCAAATTTCGGCAGCATAACAGCCCCAAAACTTGCGCGAAACCAATTCCCCTGCTGGAACTCGCTTGCACTGTCGTATACCCTCTGATTCCTGTCCAAAAACAGTAAATTCAGCACGCTGTATTTACTGGTTTTTGCCCTGTTTTCAGCCCCAAACAGTCCCCTAACTGTCCTTTGCCAGTGGGGCACGATTCCCAATGATCCTGGCGTCCGTATGGCTGAAAAACAGTGAGTTTACAGCGCATACACAGCGCTGATTTTGCACCTGTAAGGTGAAGTTATGACCCTCACCAGTGCCTGCTTTGGAGCAGCAGTTAGCTACCCCTGTTCTTGCTCAAGGAGGCTCTTGCCTCAGCACAAAAGCATGAACCCACACAACTGTACATCAGTCAAATGAGTAGCCCTCTTGTGGGGCATCACATAACTGCACGTAGGGGAGAGAGAGAGCAGTGTGTAGTGTGCAGGGCATCACTCCTAGCACCACACTGTACATGAGAGGGAAAGAAAGCACTCCATAGCTCTTAACCTGTGACAGGTTGCAAATGCGGCTCATCCCAGCTTAAAAATTCAGCGCCCATTTTTCTGGAGGAGGCAAGTCCCTGAAAATGTGACACTTGGCGCATTTACAAGCATTTTCCCGTTTCGGGTTCGCCGCTTAAAAATATCCCAACCAACGCGTCAGTTGACTTCGCGGCAGAGTTAGAAAGTGTTCCCCTAGTCATACCGGAGGTAATGATGCGAACACATTTCACGGCCCAAAATAGCAATTCCCTAAATTTTAGGAGATGCTTCCGTTGGGCTCCCACTGGTCTTCTGACCATCTATCCTCATTGGGACCGCATCCAAAAGTGCAATGTGGCCCAACTGTCGGATACTTTTTGTTGGTAGTCCCACCCTTGACTTTACGCCTTAATTGAGTTCACTTCCTAGTATCCACCAACTTGCTAAGTGCGACGGGGGGGACCTATATGATCTTGCTCTGAGCCTAGACATCCTCTTACCATACGAATTCCAATGCCGACCACTTCCCGTCTGCGGGTGAATCTACCGTTCACATTGGCCATACAATGTCCGACCGTTGGCTACTTCAAAAAGAGGGTCTTAAACAAATAAAATAAACCCCATTGGAAAGAAACCAACAACCAAGGTTAGCAGTTGCCACATCTCTGTGACATGGTTAATAACTGCCACGTCCTCTCGTGACATACCCCCCTCTTGAAATCGCAAACGTCCTCGATTGCATACCATAAATACACGCCACTGATGATCTTGTGCTATTAACACTCTTTTATCATCGCATGTATCCGCAAGAAAGGTCGTAACATACATAGATACAAATGACTTAATGAGGCCTTCATACTTTTGCCATTTCCATCTATGGCACTGAATTCATATATACATTTGATGTACTAGCTCTATCATTACCCCTCCTTTGCACACGTTGGGTTGGGGCATAAGTAGGCTGTAACCCAAAGGCTTCAAGGTAAAGCTGCAATACATTTGGTGACTCTGACAGTTCATGCTCTTCCATCCACTTTGCATCCATAGGCGGATAGTTCTTGAACTTCACCAAATAGCGTCTTGCAACTTGTCCTTTAACTTTTCTGTCCTTATGTGCCAAAACTTACTCAAGTACCAGGATCTCATCAAGTTCCTCAACTTCTGGCTGATCCTCAACTGGCATATCTTCTAGCACATCACCCACGAAGGGTCTTAGAAGACTCACGTGAAACGCATTATGAATCTTCCACGCATCAGGCAGTTTCAGCCTGTAAGCCACATCGCTGATCTTGCCAAGCACTTGAAAAGGCCCATAGTGACGCATGCTGAGCTTAGGAAACAGCCGTTCCTTGCCCTTCATCTTCTTTAACCTTGCCTTTTCGAACCTTAAAAGAACCCAATCACCAGGTGATAGTAGCAATTCACGACGGTGACGATCAGCAGCCTTTTTCTGCTTTGCCTGAGTCTTCTCGAAGGCAACTTTAATTTTCTTATACATCTCATCCATGTTCTCCACATATCGATCTGCCTCAAAGATCTTGTCCTTTGTGTGCAAAATGGGAGGAACCTTTTTGCCGCCTTCAACAATCTCAAAAGGTGCTTTGCCAGTAGACGAATGCACCGTATTATTGTACGCATACTCAAGCATAGGCAAATACTGTTCCCACTTGCCCTTATTATCTGACACATAGCATTTCAGCAGATCTAAGACAGTAGAATTAGCCTCTTCTGACTGTCCATCAGTTTGTGGATGAAACGAAGACGAGAACTTGAGCGTAGTACCCATGTTCTCAAACAATCCTCTCCAGAACAAACTGGTCATGCGAGGATCACGATCACTGATAATCGATTGTGGCATACCATGGTACTTAAACACATTGTACATAAACAAGCGTGCCATCTGATCAGATTTTATCTTCTTCCTGACAGGGATAAAATGGGCCTGCTTGCTGAACCTGCAGATAATGGTCCATATACCATCATTCCCTGTTGGCGTCCTTGGAAGATCAAAGATAAAGTCCATAGCAATGCTTTCCCATGGCTTATCCGGAATCGGCAGTGGTTGTAACAACCCTGGTGCCTTTTGCCAGTCAAACTTGACCTTTTGGCAAACTATGCATGCTCGCACAAAGGCATCCACATCTCTCCTCAAGGTAGGCCAATAGAAGAATGTCTCTACCGCCTTAACTGTCGCATCAATGCCACGATGCCCTGCATACGATGGGACACACGAGTAAATGAAACCGGCCCGTAGGGCGGTAGGCGTTGGCTTTCACCCGAAATTCTTTACTTTAAACACACACACAGAGCACTTTGCAAAGAGAACCTGCGACGGGAGTTAACACTTAATCACACACACGGCTCGGAAGCTAGAATGCTCCGAGCAGACGCCGACAACCTGTAGGCCCCAAAATTGGCGCCCCTTTCGGTATTTCTTTATTCTTTAGGAGGGTAAATTACAAGGTAAGGTCCTAGGAATCTTTCACGTGTATCCACCTAGATACCATTTGATTTGGCCAAATTTCGGCAGCATAACAGCCCCAAAACTTGCGCGAAACCAATTCCCCTGCTGGAACTCGCTTGCACTGTCGTATACCCTCTGATTCCTGTCCAAAAACAGTAAATTCAGCACGCTGTATTTACTGGTTTTTGCCCTGTTTTCAGCCCCAAACAGTCCCCTAACTGTCCTTTGCCAGTGGGGCACGATTCCCAATGTTCCTGGCGTCCGTATGACTGAAAAACAGTGAACTTACAGCGCATACACAGCGCTGATTTTGCACCTGTAAGGTGAGGTTATGACCCTCACCAGTGCCTGCTTTGGAGCAGCAGTTAGCTACCCCTGTTCCTGCTCAAGGAGGCTCTTGCCTCAGCACAAAAGCATGAACCCACACAACTGTACATCAGTCAAATGAGTAGCCCTCTTGTGGGGCATCACATAACTGCACGTAG
The DNA here is from genome assembly GCF_014529385.1 of Adiantum capillus-veneris. Classification (NCBI taxonomy): domain Eukaryota; kingdom Viridiplantae; phylum Streptophyta; class Polypodiopsida; order Polypodiales; family Pteridaceae; genus Adiantum; species Adiantum capillus-veneris. The sequence goes on along the minus strand of NC_140949.1, from coordinate 36,451,220 downwards.
GGGAGAGAGAGAGCAGTGTGTAGTGTGCAGGGCATCACTCCTAGCACCACACTGTACATGAGAGGGAAAGAAAGCACTCCATAGCTCTTAACCTGTGACAGGTTGCAAATGCGGCTCATCCCAGCTTAAAAATTCAGCGCCCATTTTTCTGGAAGAGGCAAGTCCCTGAAAATGTGACACTTGGCGCATTTACAAGCATTTTCCCGTTTCGGGTTCGCCGCTTAAAAATATCCCAACCGACGCGTCAGTTGACTTCGCGGCAGAGTTAGAAAGTGTTCCCCTAGTCATACCGGAGGTAATGACGCGAACACATTTCACGGCCCAAAATAGCAATTCCCTAAATTTTAGGAGATGCTTCTGTTGGGCTCCCACTGGTCTTCTGACCATCTATCCTCATTGGGACCGCATCCAAAAGTGCAATGTGGCCCAACTGTCGGATAATTTTTGTTGGTAGTCCCGCCTTGACTTTACGCCTTAATTGAGTTCACTTCCTAGTATCCACCAACTTGCTAAGTGCGACGGGGGGGACCTATATGATCTTGCTCTGAGCCTAGACATCCTCTTACCATACGAATTCCAATGCCGACCACTTCCCGTCTGCGGGTGAATCTACCCGTTCACATTGGCCATACAATGTCCGACTGTTGGCTACTTCAAAAAGAGGGTCTTAAACAAATAAAATAAACCCCATTGGAAAGAAACCAACAACCAAGGTTAGCAGTTGCCACATCTCTGTGACATGGTTAATAACTGCCACGTCCTCGTGACAGTAAATCACTTAAAATACTTCACAACTTTAAAAACTAGAGTCGACACAACTTTAAAAACTAGAGGTATTGGCCCCAAAACCTGGCGCCGCTTTCAATATTTCTTTATTATATTGATGCTTGAGCAAATTACAACTCCCGAAGGGGTCCTTTGCTCTCAGACTCTACGTTCAAATGCTCTGAAGAGTGAGGCCCCTAAGGGTCCTTTTATTCTTACAAGGGATGCCAAAAGCAAAGCCCCAAAAGCAATCTAACTCAAAAGCAAATGGTCCAAGTGGCTCCAAAAGTTGTCAGAAAAAGCATATGCGTAAAAAGGGGAATTTTGTACAATCTGCCACGTTAGCAACTGTCAGTGCGATATACAGAGGTCCGTATTGTTGTCACGTGGCACCTATCAACGCCAAATCCAGGTGTTGCCATACAGTCTGCCACGTCATCATCTATCCGTACATCCTGTTGCCACCTCAGCATCCGTACTGTCTGGATGGTCATGCCACGTCAGTATATTAAGACAGACGCCATTTTCTACTTTGAACAAATTTACACTGTTCATCGATCACTAGAGTTTGAGATACTTCTTATCCCATAAGTAACTTTTAGATAAGCAGATGAGATGGGCAAACATTTTGTCGTAGTTTCATTTTCAGATTATCCATGTTAAGACAAAGAAGAACTTGGTGGCAAACACGTTGTCTCGGAAGTCACAGATATCGACTATTTTGGTGATTCATCATCAGAACTTCGAAAATATAATTGATCAATACGACGCAAATCCACATTTTGCAGACATCTTTGCAATTGCAGAGTGGCTACTCCGGTTTGAGAAGCTACATTTACGAAAGAGGAGAGGCTTTTTCTAAAGGTAAGTATGTGATACTATGGACCTTTCTAGATACAAGAAAAGATCAATGATGTATCCTTCAGACTGAAGTAACCGGATACTTGGAAGATTCACAACGCATTTCATGTGAGTCATTTGAGACCTATCAAAGGTGAAGTGCCGGTGGACAAGGATTTACATGAGCAGCCCGAAGTGGAAGAGACGGAGGAGATCCTCATTCCCGAACACGTCCTCGCTCACAAGGAAAGGAAAGTGAAAGGTAAGCTGACACGACAGTATTTGGTCAAGATTTATCTGACTCTTGATGCCAGGTGGATGGAGGACTACTTAGCAGATACTTATCAGATACTAGAGCTTTACCTTGAAGCTATTGGTTTAGCACCGACTATTCCAAGAGTTATCGATGAATCAGCAGATTGAATCTGGTGCAGTGCAGACTGCACAAGAGGGAGTTACTCCACTCCCTTGTCACGGTTTACCTCGATGGGAATAAAGTTATTGATTTCTTTGAGATTTCAAGGATACTAACAAGCTGTCAGTATTCTGCTGAATGACTTTATGTAATTTTGTACTTGTGAAATGGGAATTCCTAAACTAAATCTGTTACGTGTGCTCTCACGTGTGTGTTTTGTTTGAGTGCATGTCTGAAAGGTGAAATGATTGCAATCTTTTGTCTTGGTCACCTGAGGGGTGATGTGGATGTGATAGTAACGAAATTTAGTAGATCAAGATATCCGTGAAAAGATCAGCACGGTCTGGATGTGATTGCTAAATAAGTTACAATGATCATGATTCTCATCTAAGATCTCAACGAAAATAGGATGTGAATGTGATGTGAATGTCATCTTCATGCAAGTGTTGGATATGTGTGTTCTAGTACGTTGATACGTAGAGTCAGTGTCTACTGAACTAGTTTTTGTCCTATGTCTGTTTGCAGGCCAAGACCCTAGCGGAAGAGGCAAAAGAAGTTTTACCAACTTATAGATAATGGTTGGGAGGCCCATAAGGGGTTAGGATTAAAAAACTAACCCCTCCCAACTTATGGAACTCGGCCGAGGGGCCTAAAACCTTGTAAATAAAGCAAGACCCCATTTTTGCGTTTTAAAAAAAGTGACATATGACAGGCTGTTCGGACATCCGCAAATCGCGACGCGATTTACGTTGGGCTGATGATGTGGCAGTAGTGTACGGACCTGCCCATGAGGCGCTTGCTTTTGAGCCTAGAACATTTTTATTTATCAGCTTTTGGGGACACCTAGCTTTTGGGCATCCTTGTAAGTTTATAAGCAAAGCCTGGGCCTTCTCTTCTCCTCAGTTTTTGTGAAAGTGCGCATGTGCGGAAGCGTGAGAGAGGAGAGGAGAGAGAGAGACAGAAACACAAAACACAAGAGATGGGGAAAGGGGCGATCAGCCCCCCATTGACTATCCGAGCAAGAGACCCAATACAATCGTATGTCAGACTATGATTGTGGGTACCCCCCTGGCCCCATATATAGGTGCCCAAGGGGGAGGTAGGGCAATGCATGGACAAATACCACGACCCAGCATAAAATGATATATAATTAAATATCCCATGGGCGCCCAGACAAGGTGGGCAGACGGCCCAGAACTGGGCAGCCGGACAATGCAACCTAAATGCAAATGCAAAGGGTGGCCAGCCCGGAGGCACACTAGCCGTACATGCATGCCCTAGACCTGTGAAGCAACAGAGTGGTGTAAGTCTAATGTCACAGACTGGTGACGTGGCTGCCGGTGCATTCACACACACCCCGGGTGCACCCACAGTTGGCTGGCTGCTGCGGACAGAATGCTGACATGGCATGCTGACGTGGCTGGCGGTACGGCAGCCCGGAAATTACGGAAAGCGGATAAGTGGCCTGCTGTACGGAATCCCCCCGTTTTGCGGCGCTTTCTTAGGGGCAATGACGTGGCAGTTTGGCTACGCTGGAAGCTTTTGGAATTGCTTTATTTCCTACATTAAGCAAGAGAGAGAAGCTTTGCTGCTTTACTAAAGCTTGAGAGAGAAAAGTTGAAAATTGCTTTATTTTCTTTAAGCTTTTGATTTTCAGCTTTTAGGACAGTTTTTGGGGCTCTGCTTTTGGCATCCCTTGTACCTTTAAATAAGCGGGCCAGTGTTGAATCAATTGTGAACTGTGAACTGTTTTGAAGTGGTTATTTGGTGCTGTCACGGTAGATTCTTGACTTGGAGTGTCCAAGTCTGTTATAGTGGTATCAGAGCACGGCTGATTTCTCTTATACGGGAAATCCGATCCCAAATTTTTTTCCGCGGCACCTATGGCTTCACGCAAGGATCAGTCGACTCCCTCTGCATCCAAAGATGCGGCAAGGGATCACAACGAAGATTCCGGCAAGGAGTATGGCCCGCCTCGGCCTACTCAGGCGGAGCGTCGAGAGATGGAGTGTCGTCAATTCATCGACGATGCAACAAAGATGATGCTCAATTTTGCGAAGGACCCAAATTTTGCAAAATATATGAGCGAGACTTCTTTTCAGGAAGTGCATGCGCAGTGGCAGAAAACCACAACACCACCCCCAAAACCAGCTCTCAAGAAACCTTCTGCTCACAAGAAATATTCAGAGAAGGAATTAGAAGAGGTGGTTGATGCACGGATTGCTCAGCTTTTTGACGCACAAAACAAAGCTAAAAAGCAAGGCAAAAAGCAGAAGAAAGGCACTGATTTTCTGGGTTATTTGGGTCGTCAACCGACATTTGAAAAAGCAAAGAAACGGAAGAAGCGTGTTCGATTTGAAGAAGTACCCAGTTCTTCTTCTTCTTCTTCTTCTGACAGTTCTTCTAGCTCATCTGACTCGAGCAAAGAAGTCCGCAAAGGCAAAAAGCGAAGCAAGAAACAACGCTTCCGAAAGGGCAAGAAAAAGGCAAAGAAGTCTCAATCTTGCCCAGTGAGTGACAGTTCTACAAAGGATCGTCTACAGACAGTTCAGACAGCAACTTTTATGCAAAGAAGAAGAATTTTTATAAAGCCAACCAATATGACTTTCTGGACGATAAAAGCAAGAAGGTCCGAGAGTTTAAGGAAGGTGGACAGTCAATTAAATTTGACACGTTTTCGGGATATAGAGATGCTTCGAAGGCTTTGTCTTTTGTACAGCAGTTTGACATCGCTTTTGTGGGAGGACGCTACTCAGAGCACTCTAAGATTCGGAGAGCTGCCTGTTACTTTAAGGGGAATGCTCGAACTTGGTGGTCCACGCTTCTTTTAAACAAGACTTCGCCAATTATATGGCTGAAATTTAGGAAGCTTTTTATTTCTTCTTGGCTGACTCAAGAGTATGAACGAGATATACGAGCTGCTTGGAACCATCTTCAGATGACCAAAGATACAGTGGACGCTTATTGCGAGAGATTCTTGAGCTCTATTTACCCGCCTCTTCATTCAAGAAGATCTCGTTCAGAGAACAGATTGAGCGGTTTACCTTGGGTCTACCTACAGAGATCCGAGATCACAGCTTGGAACAGAAGTCATCTTCTATTCAGGAGTTGATGAGTCGTGCGAAACGGGGTTTTGCCATTCACTCTGGCAATCTGACCTACCCTACCGATGAGGTCATGACACAATGAGCCGAACAGACTTCAGCAGATGAAAGTAGAAAGAGAAAGAGCAACCCAGAAAAGAAGGATGCACGACCCAAGCTTACTCCTCAGGAGAGAGCTCGCTTCATCAGGGAGGGGAAGTGCTTCGGATGCGGGAAACCTGGACATATCTCCGCAAAATGCCCTAACACGGAACAGGAAGAACAAAATGACAAGGACGACGAAAGGCCTGAGAGTTCGAGAGCAGCTGAGGAACGTGGAAGAAAAGGCAAGATGAAAACAGGACTGGTTCCAAATTGCGTGGGTACCGATCCCAGCACGATGGACGAGAGTACAGAACTTTGCCGAGCTTTCGACAAAGTGAAAGACCAAGAGGCCCTGATCTTCTTTGATGGAGGAGTCGAGGCCAACTTCATTTCACCGGAAGTGGCGGCACGGCTCGAGATTACTCCCGATCGGATGGGACCACTTGCGGAGGCAATTCTAGTGGCACCCAGCAAGGACGTAGCCATTACGCCTGTCATTGGCAAACTTCGGTTGCATTGTCAGGGGTATTTGGGGCATGAGGACTTTTACATAATGCCTTTGGAAGGTTGTGATGTTCTCTTGGGACTTCCCTGGTACCACAAGAACAACGCAGTGGTCGACTATCGGGCGAGGAAAGCGACTTTGACTACAAAGAAGGGCAGAACCATTGTACTTGACATTAAACCTAAGGGCGAGTCTGTCCCTATTGTATCGGCTTCGGCCATTTCTAAATTAATAAAATACAATTTGTTTGTTTACTCGATCTTTATGAAAGAGTTGAGTAATGAGGATAGGACAAATATGTCTAAACTTGATAAAGAATGCCAAGATTTTCTCCACTCTCACGCCGATTGCTTCTCAGAGGGCTTACCAGGCGAGTTACCACCTACTCGTCCTAAAGATCATACCATTGATCTGATACCTAGAAGCACACCACCAAACCGGCCACCTTACCGTGTGAGCCGAGCACAGAATGAAGAGATTATGAACCAAGTGAAAGACCTCTTGGAAAAGGGTCTTCTCCAGCCTAATACTTCACCGTATTGCTCTCCAGTGTTGTCGGTTTTGAAGAAAGACGGATCTTGGAGAATGTGCATCGATTATAGAGCTCTCAACAAAATCACCATCAAGAACAGATTTCCGATTCCTAGGATCGATGATATACTCGACAGATTACAGGGATCCTCGTGCTTTAGCAGAATTGATTTGAAGAGTGGATATCATCATATCAGAATCGCGCCCGGGAGACGTCTACAAGACAACATTCCGGATGACTTTTGGATTATATGAGTTTTTGGTGATGCCTTTTGGCTCAATCAATGGTCCTCCGACATTTAACCGGATGATGGCCAGGATTTTTCGAGAGTACAAGCTATTTGTTGGCACTTTCTTTGACGATATCATTGTTTTCTCCAAGAATGAGGCAGAAAACAGAGATCATCTTCTTCAGGTCTTTCAGACATTACGAGATCACAAGTTAGTAATTAATGCGAAGAAAAGTGAATTTTTCCTACCAGAGATACACTTTTGGGACGCATTGTGTCAGCGGCAGCAGCAGTGCAAATGGATCCGACCAAGATAGAGACTATCCGTGATTGGCCCGATTTGAAGAATGTTCATGAAGTTAGAAGCGGTTCATTCGAAAGTTTGCAGAGGTTGCTTTCCCTTTGCATATCTTGACACAGAAAGGAGTCCCTTTCTCGTGGGGACCCACAGAGGTGACTGCCTTTCAAACATTGAGAGAGAAATTGACTACGGGACCAGTTTTGACTTTGCCGGACTTGCAGAAGTCTTGTGAAGTATATTGTGATGCTTGTGGTCGAAGAATGTCCATGAAGTTAGAAGCTTCTTGGGACTGTGTTCGTACTACAGGCGGTTCGTTCGAAAGTTTGCAGAGGTTACTTCCCCTTTGCATATCTTGACACTGAAAGGAGTCCCTTTCTCGTGGGGACCCACAGAGGTGACTGCCTTTCAGACATTGAAAGAGAAATTGACTACGGGACCAATTTTGACTCTCCCGGACTTGCAAAAGTCTTTTGAAGTATATTGCGATGCTTGTGGTCGTAGTTTGGGTGCGGTCTTAATGCAAGAAGGCCATGTCATTGCTTACGAGAGCCGATTGTTCTCAAGGCCGGAAATGACAGCACAGATTTATGAGAAAGAGCTTTTGGCAGTTATCCATGCTCTTACTCAGTGGCGGCACTACCTACTCGAGCGGATTTTAATGTCTTTACAGACCATCAAAGTTTGCGCTACTTCTTGTCACTGAAGCACCTATCGAAAAAGCAGATGCGGTGGGCAAACATCTTGTCAGAGTTTCACTTCCAGATTGTCCATGTTCAGGGATAGAAGAATGTGGTGGCAAATGCTTTGTCTCGGAACGTTGGTTCTTTCTATCTCCGCGATACATCATAGGAGCTTCAAGGATATGGTCGACCAGTATGCCATTGATCCAGATTTTGCAGACGTTTTCACACGTATACGGGATGGGGAGATAGTAGCGGGATATTCCATTCGGGATGGCTACTTCATGAGAAAAACCATGTTGTACGTTACACAGCCGTTGAGGGAAAAGGTTATGACTGAATGCCATTGTCCACCTTTTACGAGTCACCACAACATTGCTACCACCATGAAAGGGGTAGAGAGATACTTCTTTTAGCCGAGACTCAAGAAGGACGTGGAAGAGTTTGTGCGCAGTTGTTTGGTATCATAGTTACCGGGGAACGCCCCCTAGCCCCCATTCCGGCGTTCCAGGGGGCAGTTCCCTTCCCGAACGTTCCAAAACGTCCCGGAATGTCTGACGTTCCGGGTGGCCAATGCAAACCGGAACGGCCGTTATAGAACGTTCCGAAATGCCCCCGGACCGTTCCGGAATGCCCCTGGAACGGCCAACGGCTACAAACAAATTTGGCAAAATTTGAAAAAATTGAAGTAAATGTTTGGGCTTCTTTTGAAAGTGTGCAAGGCCTCAAGGACTCATAAAATGCACCCCCCTCCCCCTTTCTCTTCACAAGCTAATCCTCAAGGCTCAAGCTCTCTCCCTCTCACTCTCAAGATCTCTCCCTCTCAAGACTCACTCTCTCAAGGCTCAAGGCTTCAAGCCTTCAAGCTCTCTTCCTCTCCCTCCCACTCTCTCAAATCTCTCCCTCTCCATCTCAAATCTCTCCCTCTCCATCTCTCTCTCTCTCTCTCTCTCTCTCTCTCTCTCTCTCTCTCTCTCTCTCTCATCATCTAGTCATAGCAAGGTTGAATGGTCTTCAAAACGAGTTTTTTGTGAGTATTAGAGTCAAAGCACTCTAATACTCCTTGTATTTAAACACAAGGAGCTAAAAATTGCACTATTTGGGTGTTTTTTAAACCTCCCGTTCCGCGACGTTCCCGTTCCGGACCCCTAGCCGTTCCCCCGTTCCGCGGGGATCCCGTTGCCGTTCCCGTTCTGCGTTCCGGGTAACTATGGTTTGGTATGCCAGAAGGTCAAGTTTGACAGGCATAAAGCACAGGGATTGTTATAGCCTTTGCCCATACCCACCAGCCCCTGGGAAAGTATTGCAATGGATTTTATTTTTGATCTCCCAAGAACACATAGTGGTACCTGGTATCTGGACTGTTATTGACAGATTTAGCAAGTGATGAGTGCACAGCAGTGTGTGCAAGTGATAGAGCACGCAAAGAAGTGCAGGGCTTGTGCTTTGGAAAGGGGCGAATGCCTGCAGAAGGGGAAGCGCTAGAGAACGAAGAGGGAGAGAGAGGGAGCGCTACACGATTTAGGAAGGGAATGAGTGAGTGAGCAAATGGGCTCACTTTCCCTTTATTAGAAGTATAGGACCAATTTAAAGTTAATGGCCAAATTCAATGTGAACTTGGCCAAAGGTTAATATTATTACCTTTAAAACTATACACAAAAGGGGGCCATTTGGGCCTTTAACCCAACAACGTCCCACTTAAAAGGCATAAATGGCGCCTTTAAGCTACGTGACTCCCACCATCTGTATGCATAGATGATGTTGTGCTTTGGATACTTAGTGAGAGCATCTGCTGGATTTTGTGATGTATGGACCTTAACCAATGTAATAAGGCCATCCTCAAGCACTTCTCTAATGAAGTGATACCACACAGCAATATGCTTTGTGCGTGCATGAAACATGGCATTCTTTGCCAGACATATGGCACTCTGGCTATCACAACCAAGCATAGATGCCTTGTCAGGAAAACCAAACTCACTGCATAGACGTGCTAACCAAATGGCTTCTATGGAAGCCTCAGTGGCTGAAATATATTCAACCTCTGTCGTAGACAATGCAATGATCTTTTGTAATCTAGAACACCATGAAACAGCACCTCCTGCAAGAGTAAACACATAGCCACTTGTGGATTTCCGTGTATCCACATCACCAGCCATGTCAGAGTCACAAAATCCCTTCAACTCCAATGGTCCTTTACCATAGCAGAGGCATTTGTTTTTAGTCCCTTTCAAGTACCTCATAATGGACCTCACTGCATCCCAATGCAACCTGCCTGGATTAGCCATAAACCGGCTCACAACTCCCACTGCATGGGCTATGTCACTCCTAGTAGCAACCATAGCATACATAAGTGAACCACAAGCTGAAGCGTAAGGCACACTCTGCATGTCATTGGCTTCTTCCTTTGACTTGGGGCAATCATCCTTGGAGATTTTGACATATGGCTGTAATGGCACGCCAAGAGGCTTTGCTTCAGCCATATTAAATCTGTCCAACACCTTTTCAATGTACTTTTCTTGCGACAAATACAATATGCGCTGGTCCCTTTGCCTTCTAACACGCACTCCAAGTATATGTTCAACTGCCCCAAGGTCTTTCATTGAAAATGCAGATTTCAGCTGCCGTTTAAGAGCATCAACAGTGCTTCTTTTCTTTGCAGCTATCAATATATCATCTACATAGAGCACAAGAATGATAGGGCTGCCATCCTCATCACGGTTGGGTTGTGCAAACAATGGTTTGCATGGCTTCTTTTGTAACCATGTTTGAGCATGAAGCGATCAAACTTCTTGTACCATTGTCTACATGATTGTTTCAGACCATACAAGCTTCTATTGAGCATACATACCAAATGTTCCTTGCCAGGAATAACAAAACCCTCGGGTTGCTTCATGTAAAGCTCTTCCTCCACATCACCATGGAAAGCGGTATGTACATCCATTTGGTCCATTTCCAAATCAAGGGCAGCCACTATGGCAAACAATACACGCAAAGTGGTCATCTTCACAACAGGAGAGAACACTTCCTAAAAGTCTATGCCCTTGGTTTGAACATATCCCTTTGGGACTAGCCTTGCCTTATACTTGGCTTTTGCATCAACTGTCTTGATTTTATACACCCACTTGTTAGGAATAGCCTTCCTTCCTTTGGGCAATTCCACCAAATCCCAAGTATGATTAGCATGCAAAGCTTTAATCTCTTCTTGCATAGCAAGCTCCCACTTGTCGCTGTGCTCACATGTCTTTACGTAAGAGGCTCTCCCTCATCTGTCAACATAATGTAATGCAAAGAGGGATCATATCTACTCACGGGCCGTCTTGGACGAGTAGACCGCCTCACCCAATGATCCACATTATCCGGCAATGGGTTTACATCAGGTGGCATGAGAAAATCATCAACAATGGGCTGCTGTACATCATTTTCAGCACCATTTTCAGCATTGTTTCGTGGCTGCAAATGCCCTTCAGGAGCCTCAATTTGCTGCCCAACATCTTCTGGCTCAAACACCACTGGATCATCTACATTTTCAGCCATATGTGGTGCATCCTGAGGGTCAAGAATAGGCCTAACAAGTGGCTGGTCATGCTGAAATTTGACCCTTTTATGGTCATGCTTTGAGGCACAATTGTTTTGAAGTAGCCTTGCCTCATTAAAAACAACATCCCGACTGCGTATAACCCTTTTGAGCTGAGGTAATCAAATCTTGTGATCCATTTGGCCTTCTTCACCATATCCCATGAAAAGGCCTTTAATGGCCTTGGCATCTAGTTTACTCCTCAACTCAGGTCTAACATGCACAAAAGCCTCGCAACCAAAAATGCGTAAGTGATCATATGAAGCAGGCTTGTCAGACCAAACCTCTTCAAGGATGTCACCTTTCAAAAACATGTGAGGGGATCGATTGCATATATGGGCTGCAGTTTTCAAAGCTTCTCCCCAAAATCCATGAGAGAGATTAGCTGTAAACAACATGCATCTCACCCTCTCACAAAGTGTCCTATTGAATCTTTCAGCCACACCATTAGAAGAGGGGTTGTATGGCACAGTAAGCTCCCTCTTAATGCCCAAATTTTCACAAAATTTGTTAAATTCAGCACTTGTGAACTCCCTCCCATTGTCCGTACGCAAGCATTTTATCTTTCTACCTGTTTGCGTGGTCACAAATGCATGAAATTTCTTAAACACAGCAAAGGCTTCATCCTTAGATTTAAGCAAATAAACCCAAATTTTCCTAGAATGATCATCAACAAAGGAGACAAAATAGCATGCACCTCCCATAGACTTAGTAGGCATACTACATACATCAGGATGTACAAGATCAAGCACACAAGATTTACGAGAGATACCGGAGTAATAAGAACGCTTTACTTGCTTGCCATATTGACATTCATTACAAAAGTCAAGCTTTGGGCCTTTAGCATCAAGCTTGTTCAAAGTACAAAGCTTAAAAAGGCCCTTTTGGCTCATATGGCCAAGCCTCTTGTGCCACAACTCCATGTGAGAGTTAATTTCAACCAATGCAATAAACTTTCCCAACACGGCCTTTCCATGCATGCAGTAAAGTGTCCCTTTCTTTGTGCCCTTTACAATCAGCCTTGAGCCTTTAGTCATTTTCCTTGATCCTCTCTCGAACAAGATGCTATAACCATGCATATCCATCTGACCAACAGAAAGCAGACTCTTCTTGATTCCCGGCACATATCTAACATCATGCAAGACAAGCTCATTTGTGCCATCTATGGAGAGATGCACAGTGCCAATTCCCTCAATGGAACATGCATGATTGTTTCCAAGGTATACATGGCCATGCTTGCCTACATCAAAAGTAGAGAAACACTCCTTGATAGGAGTCACATGAAATAAAGCACCGGAATCAACTATCCAAGTCTGGGATAATACATCATTGACAGTCAACAAAGCATCAATAAGATCACTCTTGGTGATCTGCATGTCCTGTGAATGAATATTAAGAGAGGCATCAAGGCCATAAGCATCATCATCTAACAAAGTGGCACACAAGATGTCCTCTACATCTGACAGCTCCTCAATCACAACACTAGAAGCCACATTGGCCTTCTCTTTGTCCTTTGAGCTATCCTGTGCATCTGTCTTGACTTCCTTCTTCTCTTTCTTTTTGTCTCCGCCATTCTTTTTCCGTTCTAACTCGGCTTTGTAGTACCTGCAATCGGGTTTCTTGTGACCTTTCCTGCCACACTGATAGCAAGTCACGTCACCCTTGTCTTTGCCAGCATTTCCCCTTTCCTTACTCTTACTCTTACTCCTTTGTGCATAGACATTCTTCTTCTCTGTCTTGCCTCTAACCATGTTGGCAGAGTTGCCTCCCTCTCCACTTGCTTTCCTCCTGATTTCTCATTCAAGATAAAACCCCTAACACCATCAAAGGTCAAATTGGGGTTATTCGACAATGAAACTACCAATGTTTCCCATGAATCAGGTAAGGTCATAAGCAAGAAGATAGCTTTCAGCTTATCATCAAAAGGAGGCAAACCTGAATCCTATAACTGCGACGAAGTACATGCGAACAACGACAAGTGCTCTGCAGCGCTCTTGGACTCATCTAGTTGCATGCCAACAAGTTTTCACATCAAATGCACTTGGTTGACAGGCGTTGTATTCTCATACATCGCCTTTAACTTCTCCCACACATCAAAAGCACTTGTGAGACCTTTCAAATCAATGACTGTTTCATCGATCATGGCCATTTTAATGTATGTAACTGCCTTCCTGTTCAGGCTAACCCATGCTTCATCCGTCATATTCTGTGGCTTTGCCTGTTGAAGTGCCCCTTCACAATCCTTAAGGAATAGGATTCCGTGGATCCTGTCTTTCCAAAGGTCGAAACCTGTTCCATCGAACCTCCTAATCTCGAAGAGATTCTTCACATCCGAAGAAGATGAGGCCATAGTTGCATGAATTAGAGGGCTACAACGCTGAATTTTTGGGCAAAATGCACGAAAACCGGAGTATAGCCTCACAAAAGTGTGCACTACAGCTCCAAATGGTCACAGGAGCAATTTGGGGCAAAATGAGTCGATTTAGGCAAAAAAAACAATTTCTGAAATTTATGCGCAAAAAATTTCAGCAAGTGATTTGTGCTCAAAAACAACAATTTAGTTGTTTTTAGCCCCACAGAACATACATAAGGCTAATGCAAAGCCTTTAGAAGCATGTATGAGCAAAAGCATCAAATTGCACAAAATTGACCACAAATGGTCATACATAGCCAAAACTTGTCAAATTTGCGTAGATTGCATCAATTTGCACTTTCCCCAATGTAGACGCATCAAAAATACACTTGCAAAAACCTGCGTAAATCTAAAATTTGTTGAAAAACACCTGTTTTGGGATCTGTTTTTCAGCAATTTCTTTGTTTTCGGATAGCGGAGACCTGGCAAAGATGTTCCCACACCTTAATACATGATTTGCAAAACCTGTATTTTGCTGTCATAACCTGTAATTTGCTGATTTTGACCTAATTTCAGCCTGTTTTAGGTCAATTTGACTTGTCGGGAGCCCTCTAGTGTCCGGGGACGAGTCCTTTGGTGATGAAATTGCAAAATCTCGCGTGAAAGTTGACCTCCTTGGCTGAAAATCAACGTTTGCAGGTTTGGGAGCAAACCCTAATTTGGCTCTGATACCAGTTGATGAGTGCACAGCAGTGTGTGCAAGTGATAGAGCACGCGAAGAAGTGCAGGGCTTGTGCTTTGGAGATGGGTGAAGGCCTGCAGAAGGGGAAGCGCTAGAGAACAAAGAGGGAGAGAGAGGGAGCGCTACACGATTTAGGAAGGGAATGAGTGAGTGAGCAAATGGGCTCACTTTCCCTTTATTAAAAATATAGGACAATTTAAAGTTAGTGGTTGTTAACCCTCACGGCTCACGGACACCCTATCACCTACGACGGACGTTGAACCTACGGCGGACATTGTATTATTTATTTGGTAGAGTCAGGTATCGGGCTTGACGGTCCAATAGGAAAAAGGTAAGAGTGATCGCCGATGAGAGACGCACTCTAACTGGAACATTCAAGGGATTAGTTGGCTAAGCATGGGCGCCCAAGTGTGAATGGCGCGAGCTCATATAAAAGTCAACTAAACCTAAAATTTACTCATTCTCTCATTTGTGCAATAGAAGAGTGCTCTTGCTCCATCTCCATCTTCTTCTTCTTCATCTCCTTGTGTGTGTGTATGCGTAAGAGAGAGAGAGAGAGAGAGAGAGAGAGAGTGGGCGATCGAGCACTGCGACGACGGCATGCGGCGGCAAAGCGGTTGAGCGCGACGAAGCGACGGCTCCTTCTTCTTTGCAGCGAGGAATCCTCCACGAAGCAAGCGTAGAGCGGTGAGTGACACACCATCGCCTTCTTTGAGCTTACTAGTTTAGGCTTGTTGTGTGCTTGGAGCCATTTGTGGCTCGCACACGGTGTATCAGCAAGTTCCTTACATTGACACGTGCGACATACGCGCACATTTTTGGCGCCGTTGCCGGGGAATGCCATACATTGAGCTCGAGTAGCACTCTGTGCTTCTCCGTGGTGCAATTTCTATTGTAGGAAAGGTAAGAAAGGAGGGTGTGTGTGTTGAGAAGAGGGATTTGGTGTTATACTGTGTTTTTTTTTTGTTGATGGAGTTTTCAAAGGTACTATGTTTATTCTCTGTGTATTAAGGTTGTTAGTTTTCTTTGTTAATGGAGTTTTCAAAGGTACTGTGTTTATTCTCTGTGTATTAAGGTAGTTAGTTTTCTGTGTACAGTAAGTAGGAAGTAGATCTGTGAGAGTTAATAGAGTGTGTTAGTGTGTAACAGTAGGTGTATTAGTTAGAAGTAGGTAGATAGAGTGTGTGTGCTCTCACGCGGGCCGCTGCGACCTTATCCTTTATAAAAAATCAAAAAAATTAAATTTAAAAAAGAAGATTTTTAAAGGTAGGACCGAGATCGGGAATATCTCCCAGACCCAAGCCCAAGCTCACGCTCAAGCCTAGGCCTCAGTCGCCTTTTACACAGCCACCCTCTAAGTGATACGCTCATTTTGAGCTATCACACATTTTAATTAAAAAAATCAAACATTAAAAAATATTTAAAAAACGTAAAAAACACGAGTGAAAATGGACGCTTAAAAAAGGTAAGCGGTTAACCTTCGAGGTTATTCGCCGACGTTTGTAGGGTGCCAAAGGCACATGCATCTGCGCTCTGGTCGTGTGCTAGAGACGGAGCAACTAGAGAGAATTTCGACTTACGCGAGTTCTCAATATCCACCTACTTTAGGTTCTGAACCCTCGGCGGGGACCCAAAGTAGTACAAACCAAGACCCGAACATAGCGGCTAGTGACTCTTCCTCTGACTACGACGTCATGGAGGGTTTCCCAATGCCTAATCCCGATAGCTCAAGCCAAGACATGTATGCCATGGGCCCACAGTCCGTGCTGAGCGTGCTTAGCCGCCTGAAGGAAACCTTTAGTAGAGCAATTCGCTCCGAACATGGAGCTAATGATGTAAATGAGGGGGGTGGGGAAGTAAATTCTCCATTCACGACCAACGTAGACCCTATACCCTTAGAGAATGTGCATCTGAATACTTCATTCACTGCACCTGTTGACTCTTCAGAGTTATTTCCCTCCGAGGTCATATTAACCGATGGTAGAAGCCTTGTCAAAGTGCAAGAGGTTGAGCGATATATCCTTGCAGCGAGGGAAAAGGAAGTCGAGAGCTTACGCAAGGCGAAGCAACGAAGAGAGTTAAAAGCGAAAGCTCCTATGTCAATATCCTTGCTAAGAGAGCAATCAAATGCTCCTGATTTCGCAACCGCTAAGGGCCAGCCCCTAGCGGTTGCGAAATCAAAGAAAGTAACATTGCATCTAGCTCAAAGGACACCCCTAGCACCTCAATCCTAGATGGAGTGTTCTTAAATGAGAACTGGGAGTACGAATTACAAACAGAGACTCTGATCGACCTATACACAGGTCACACCTATCATGTGGGTTGGTTAGATGTCCTACAATCCACAATGGGTGCTACTAGTGTAGAGGATCAACAACAAAGAGTTTGTGAGGTCATCCATAGGGTCATTGAGTTAGAGAGACAGAACAAGGGGATCAACATGCCTTCAACGTGTCTCATGAGATTCTTGGATACAGGGAAGGCTAAACAACCGACCTTATCGCAAATGGAGGCTCCCTCGATAAGTCCGATGGATCCCCCATATGTTGTTTCTCCATGGGTCTCAATGCAATCTGAGCCCACAAGTGATAGCTTCACCTTTCCAAGTCTAGCTCATCTTTCCCTTGATGACACCACGGCTACCAATCCTACCCCAATAATGGGCATGCCGAGAAACATGCCATGGACCTCATTTGTTAGTAAAGCACCGATACATGGTAGCTCAATGCCTGTAACAGTATCTACAAGTGTGTACCAATCGTATGCACCTATGGGTCATAACACTCATGTAGTCCCTACCCCTCCCATTGTTTCAACTACCTATGCTCCACAACCACAACACCCAAGTTCTTATTTCCATGGGACTATACCGGCTAGTATTAGCATGTCACATCTGACGTCTGCTATACCTAGGACCACATATATGAACTTTGGACCACCACATGGCACAACATCGTACCCAACGTGGAACCCAAGGGCTTCCTATGCGCCAAGCCCGATGCCAATACCTACTCCACATGTAGTCTCTGGAGCACCTCCACCCACGGTGCCTGCTCACTTAGGTGACTTGGCAACATTTGCTCAAGCTATCGGTCGATCTATTGCTGAGAATATACGTAACGCGCTTGATAGAGAGCCTAGAAGTAAGGCAGTACAAATAGCCAAGCTCACACAAAAATTTAGTGGAGACGGGGATGTGAGAAGCATATCGAAGTGTTTGAACAAATATGTGATTCTCTAGGAGAACACAATGACCTACATAAGAGCAATGCTTTAAGCCTAACCTTAAGTGGAAAGGCTGGGGATTGGTATAGAACCCTGAGGGTGGAAGAAAAAACGATTTACCCTACTCTTAGGAGACTGTTCTTAAAAGAATACATACGAGAGGGAGTACTTTGGGGTGTAGCCTCTCAGCTCTAGAAAGCCCAACGAGAGGAAGGAGAGTCGGTGAGAGACTTTATAAGTCGCTTGAAGCATTTGAATTCTCGTTGTAATCCAAATGAGCGCTTCAACAATAACCAATTGCTTGATAGATTCAGTAGGGGATTACGACATAAGGATATCTACAATGGCTTAGTCATTAGAAGTATCACCACTTGGGAAGCAGTCACCACCAATGCGATCCAATTGGAGGATAATTTAATGATTCAAGGAGAAAGAGTGTCTGTTGAGACTAAATCTATTAGCTCGCAAGCATCAGGGCATCAGCCAATGACCCTAAAGCCTATTGCTAAGGAGCCAAAGATATCTGAGATGACTTTAGCAGATCTCACCAAGGCTATTCAAGAGAGTCTTAGAGACAATTGTGCTCCGCAAAACAATCATATGTATCCAAGAAGGAAGCAACAATGGTGCTCAGTATGCTATGGACCGCATAGTACCAGTGAATGCCCTACTTTTAGAGTAAAATCAATGGGAACTGCAATGCATATGGAAGGTATGGTCATCAAGCTAAGGATTGCATAGTATTTAAGCATGCGATGGCCAATAGACCAACCTTAGCATGGACAAACACACCTCAAGTGCCTGCATTGAAGCCGGCCCCACCTCTTGAACAAACATCACAACACATGGTCCCTAGGGCCCAAAATGTTGTTCAAACAACACCTTTACCACCTCCAGCGGTAGGACCGCAACCACCACATCCGAGAATCACTTCTGTGAATCAAGTGGGTTGTGAGTCATCTATTTCTTGTTTGGAAGGCTGTGAGGAAGATATAGATCCTAATATTGCCTATGGGATGGATGTGCTTGAAGAAAGTCCACAATACTACATGGAGGACTATTAGGGACAAGTCAAACCTGTATATCAAGTAGCTGCTCTTACGGCAAGAGGCCATCAATTACACTGCTAAGAGACCACCTCTTCAATGCTATGAGTGTGGAGGTCCACATCGTGTAGCCGAGTGTCCTATTAGGCTACAAAAGAATGCCACACTAATGCAAACCAATCAAGCGAGCACATCTACAATGCCGATACTCATGTGTAATCGATGTGGCATAGATCATTTAATTGCCCAATGTCCAAATAATCCAAATGCACCAAAGATCACGCCATTAAACTTGATTGAAGTTACCGAAGAGCCATCACAAAGTACACCTGTGGTACCAGTAAACGTACTCACACGATCGATGCTCTAAAAACAAAATTATATTCTTGAGGAAAGAGACACGGCATCAATTGCCCAATCTCAGAAAAAGAAGAAAACACGAAGAAAGAGATCGCAAAAAGCAGCGAAGTCAGACCCCAGTTCAAAGACCAACATAGGGACTGGTGACGACCCCGTATATATGAACGACGCTAAAGAAGATTCTGATTCATGTGAAACCATGGAGACCAAAACGACCACTAACATAGAAACCAACAAGGAAGATCTTCATGAGCCACAATGGCTAGGATCCAAAAATAAGATAAGAACTTATCCAAACCCTACAAAGGAGATTGAGCGAGTCAAGCAATTAAGGAGTTTGGTAGAAGATACCCAAAGGAATCTAGAACCAACACCTAGGAAGATCCAGATTACAGACACCGTGTTCCCTACGCAACAACAACCTCACCAAGACCATAGACCCTTAGCCATACCTAGTGTCATCCAAGAAGAAAGTGACTTAAAGTCATGGGAAAGTGGGCGTACTCACTTCTTGATGGAAAGAATGTTTACAGAGGGACTACTTGATCCTATCGAAGAAATGGAGATCCCATCTTCCCCACGTCAAGGGACTGAAGCCCAAAAGGTGCCGTTAAACATTGCCAAATTGATGGATTTCATGTCTTCAGAAGTTAGAACCACCATCATGTCCAAACTATATAAAGACCTTGAGCTAGTCTCAGCTCTTCGAGCCTTCCTCAATGGAGAACTAAAGTTTGGGCTACCACAATTTGCACAGATGGATGGAGTTGGGGAGATGCCAATAGAGGAGGAACACTTAGATCCACAACACAACCTAGATGAGAACCTTGTTATAGAAATACATGTTAACAAGTTGGGACAATACTTTGAGGGTGATAAATCCAATGCGACCATACCAATCACTACTACGGGATTAACTGTGAAGGGAATCCTTGATGGCGGCGCTGGGGTTAGCATTGTGACTAAAAATTGTTGGGAAACTATAGGAAGACCTCACCTTACGACCACAACAATAGTAGTGAAGATGGCCAATGGGTCTATTGTTAAACCTATTGGGAGGCTAGAAGATCTCAAGATCAAGGTCTTTGGACATAAAATAAGGATTACCTTTATTGTTATGGATTTCTCCAAACACACTATGGCATCGGAGATGATCTTAGGACGTCCTTTCATGAGGAAAGCAAAAATGGTGCATGACTGGTCCAAAAACCATGTCTACCTACAGTTCCAAGATTCTGTCATTCGAGTGGATCTTGTAACTGGTCGAGCACATCCTCTAAGAAACAGGTTTATAATTGATCATAGATCTGACACCAAAGTTCACTCGGCCCCATTGCAATATTGTTACACGTGTAAAGCGGACACTGATGTTGGGGAAGATTCTCCTTATATGGATGTTCTACATGGGATGACTGAGTCGGACAATGTGGATTGGGTCCACCTAACGGCAACCATAGACACTTGGGGAAACAGGCGGACAACATGGGTAACACTTGAGGGGGATGAAATGCCACCTCTCGTACCCTTAAATATGCTACAAGCAATGCATACAACTTCTGACAAGATTCATCCTAATATAACGAAGAAAACATACAAGTGGGTCCCTAAAGCTTCTTTAGCGACCATGGCTAGTACTAAAAAACAGAAGCCTTGTAAGAAACGTACCGCTCGCTCCAAGAAAAGTAAGAAAACGTGGCGTTGGATTCCTAAACGACTATTGGAAGCCCAAGGCTACTATCAAGGAAATGATCAAATCTGGGTGCCAAAACGTAGATTGTGTTCTTACTTGTAACCTGACCCATGTGAGTCCAATTATGTAGCTCCAAGACGAATTGACGATCGTGGAAAGAAAAAAATCACAGAATGCTACACACCCGCTCCAGAGCTAGTTTGGGTACCAAAGAAAGAACGATTTGTTCCACCTAGCTCAGGAAGGGGGGGGTCCCATGAAGCTTCTAGCTCCTCATGTAATGCATCTATAGAGATAAAAGCTTCTCCACAGCCTCCACCTACAGTAGTGGACCTCCATGAAGCTACAAAACAATCCACACCTCCCAGTGTTCAAGAATCACCCGATGAACCACTTCAAGTTCAATCCTGGGAGAGTACCTTACCATCCTTGCAACTCAATGAGGCACCTAAGGTAAGAAAAAACTATTGGCAAAAATCCTCACCTATTACCAACTGGAACAATTGGTTTCAAACGGTGACCACATTTCAAACGATATGATCTACCCAAGGAAGGGGGGAGTGTTTGCTGATATCCATCATTCACTTGCTTCCCTCTCAACCTTCCTCCCTGACCTCTTAATCTCCCAATCTTAGGAAATGTATATATATAGCCTTATACTCACAAAAAACAAAAATAATAAAGAGCAAGAGCAATTAGCAAACGAGTATGCACAGTAAAAGTCAAAACATTGACCCAGATCTACACATTCACATCCTGTACACTGAAACAGAAACCTATGACATAAAACACCTTTGATCCTCATCACTCGAGTGATGGAGGGTAGGTAAGATTAGTACGATAGGAGTGTTTCTGTTTTAGAGTTGAGTGATTAGCAAAGTTCTTTTTTCCCACTGATGTGCCTCCTAGAGGTATTGTTTGTGTTTCCTAGTGTGTACAGGAACGTGTTGCTATGGTTAGGATTTGGATCTTCATGGGATCTTTCTGTCGTACACTCTTCAAATCAAGCTCGATTATCAACACAAACAGGTGTTTCTTGTCCATTAACATTGCCCCTTATCTTTTTGCATCTATGATTGTCTGCTTTGATTGTGATTAGTAGCATAATATTCAGCGCATTAACTTAGTACCAAACATTAAATTCAATGGATTTTTTGTCATAATCACTTGTCTAGATTTAAAAATCAAGCAGTCCGACTAAGCTAGTTTGACCAAGTTAGGTGTTAGAGATCTTCTCTTAATACCATGGGGAATGCCTTCCTAATAATCAATGGTTACTTAGGTTCTTAATCCGATTTAGGCAGCATTGTGTGAAATGTACTAGGGCTTTCTAGTGGGCTTGACCCTATTGACCTTTAGCTTAAGTATTATAAAGGGAGTTTACTTGTGTGATGAGCCTGGGGAGGTGTATCAGTGTTATATGAACCCCCAAAGTTACAAAATTAAAATGCTGATAATGAACAAACAAAAAATCAAAGTGTCACAATGTAAAATCTTAAGCTAGAAGAGAAATCTCAGCTTGATTGAGTACTTCACTCACATGTATCGCCTATGGTACTCAAGCCCTGGAGGTTCCCAGTGTAGGCGCTTTTCCTTGAAAAGCAAAAAACCCAAGGCATACAAAATAAGCACACACATCAAAATTGAATCACTGTGAAAAGACTTTGGGGGATCAAAGAAAAGATAATCAGTCAGGCGATGATTTCATAAGAAATTCCTTTTATCGTAGCTTAACTACAAGGTCTTCTAGGTATAGCCTCTAGTCAGCCCTCGAACATGAAATACTTGGCTCTCGCGATTAAACAACTTAATTGACCAGAGAAAATTAAGAAGCTTACCCATGGCATTAATAGTCGATCTCTAGTGCCTTTCGACCGTTAAATTAGCGACTCCATACTTGTTTAATTTTTTACCTTTGCATCTGTTTATGCATTTGATTATATTGTAATTTAATGTTTATTGCTGACAAATTGTTTAAAATTCTGCTACTAATCAATTTGTCTGCCTAAAACTGCATATGCTTTTTAATCGCTTATGAGAATGCAATTATTGTGTCAATGTTGTTTGATTTTGCAGTGACTGAAGCAGGCTAAGGACATTCATCTCAAATGCTCTTCCACCTCGACGAACGAGCTTCAACTCAATAGCTTCCGAGGACGGAATCTACATCAGGAAGGGGGGCATGTTAACCCTCACGGCTCACGGACACCCTATCACCTACGACGGACGTTGTAACCTACAGCGAGCATTGTATTATTTATTTGGTAGAGTCAGGTACCGGGCTTGTCGATCCAATAGGAAAAGGGTAAGACTGATCGCCGATGAGAGGCGCACTCTAACTGGAACATTCAAGGGATTAGTTGGCTAAGCATGGGCGCCCAAGTGTGAAAGGGGCGAGCTCATATAAAAGTCAACTAAACCTAAAATTCACTCATTCTCTCATTTGTGCAATAGAAGAGTGCTCTTGCTCCATCTTCATCTTCTTCTTCTTCATCTCCTTGTGTGTGTGTGTATGCGTGAGAGAGAGAGAGAGAGAGAGTGGACGATCGAGGATTACGACGACGGCACGCGGCCGCGAAGCGGTTGAGCGCGGCGAAGCGGCGGCTCCTTCGCGGCGAGGAATCCTCCACGAAGCAAGCGTAGAGCGGTGAGTGACACACCATCGCCTTCTTTGAGCTTACTAGTTTAGGCTTGTTGTGTGCTTGGAACCGTTTGTGGCTCGCACACGGTGTATCCACAAGTTCCTTGCATTGACACGTGCGACATACGCGCACAGTGGCCAAGTTCAATGTGAACTTGGCCATAGGTTAATAACCTTTAAAACTATACACAAAAGGGGGCCATTTGGGCCTTTAACCCTGAAACTAATTTGACTATTTTGTTTCTAATTTCTATTTTCTAGAATTAGGACTTTAATAAGAAATGTGCACAAGTTAACTAATAAGTTAAGGAATCACACATCTGTAAGAAAAGCCATCAGGAAACAGACGACTCTGGTGTGTCATATGATGGGTGACAACAAGCACCGTGAAGGAGTTGGCCTGTTAGTTCGGTGGGAGAAGACCAGGTAATGGTGGTCCCTGATGAGTCACAAGATGGGTGACAGGTTCATCAGTAAGGGGACACACTAAGGGTCTAAGGAGGAAATCCGAACTGAGTAAGAAAATACGCGTAAGAACGCAAGCACAAGAATAAAGATGGGTTCAATGAAGCTTTTTACGAAAATCAGGAACAGTCGCGGGAGGGCAGATGCTTTCCCGCGAGGAGTCTATGTCTGCATTGCATCTGTGTCGTGTCCTGCACCCGGGGACGCCTGGAATGTGTCCGTGTAGCATTGTTTTCAATAACGGAGTGAGTTTTTAAAGTTTGAATAGATTCACACTTTATTTTATAAAGTGACCGATCACTTTTAAGTGACCGGCCTCTTTATTAATAAAATAAAGCAGCCACTTAGAAGATAAAGCAACAAAACCAGCCAGCGAATTCTCTCTCCCTATTTCGGGTAGAACAGCGCCAAAAAAAAAAAAAAAGGCCGCGATCTCTACGTGAGCAGTTATTCGTGCCGTGGCCAGGGAGCTATAAAAGCACCACATGCCCTCACTCACGGGAGGTACCAACGTCAGCAAGAGAAGACTCTACCGCAAGAGTCGCGAGACTACGAAGCACGGAAGTCGCTTTTCCCGCACAAGAGTGACAGGTATCTATTGTGGATTCGTCATACGAATTGTTGTCGCGTGTTTGTGTGGTTTGTTTTGCAAGAATCTACCGTCTTACGGGAAGGCCCTTCACGGGAAGTACGGCTTCACGCCTAAGTCCCTTACGGGAAAGTACGGCTTCACGCCTAAGTCCCTTACAAGAAGGTACGGCTTCACGCCTAAGTCCCTTACGGGAAAGTACGGCTTCGCACCTAAGTCCCTTACGAGAAGGAACGGCCTTGTGCCCAAGCCCTTTACGGGAAAGAATGACCTTCGGGTCTAAGACTACAGAACGGAGGGGTTTCCTCGGGTTCTTGTGCTTGTAAAAAGATTCTCCCTAATAAAGAATTCTCTTTAAGGGGGGGGACCAGCCCATCTTCTGGTCCCCAGTACTGTGTCGATCTTCTCACTCTCTCTCCCTTCTCTCATGTTTCCAAAGAATTATAATTTTCAGATTTTCCAAGTGCTCGTGTACGCTCCGTTTTGTGACAGTGGTATCAGAGCATGGTCTCCTCTCTTTCTCTGTAAAGGAGGACGGCTCTGGGAAGATACGGGAAGAAGCCATGACAAGCCAAGAGAGAAGCAGGCAGAAACCTAAGTCCTGCAGGAAAAGCTCGCAGAGTTCGATTTTTATTTTTTTTTCTCTCTGCAAGAAGGCGACACAAGACTTGGGATTCTCTGAGAAGGCGACAAGAGCATGATGCTCAAGAAACTAGAGAATCTGAGGAGCGGAATGCTCAAGATACTTCAGAACCCAAAAGATATCCATGAACATCAATCGAGAACCATAGCCAAGAAATCCCGTCATTTCGGGAAGGATATGAAGAAGGTCTCTAGACCTAGGAACACTACAGTCAAGCTTGATACTTTTGACGGAAGGGAAGATGTCCTGAAAGCTACTGCTTTTATTCGACAGTTGGAAGTTGCCTTTGCAAACGGCAATTTCTGAGAAGTGTCGAAGGTGAGACATGTGACCAAACACCTCCAGGGGATTGCAAGTACTTGGTGGTATACCAAAGCTCTGCAAGGAACTTACAACAACAATTCAAGGCGGAATTCTCCGACAAATTATTTTTTTCCTCTACGCTTTGAGGAGGGCATTCAAGAAGATTGGGATTGGTTTGCCCAATAGGAACACGAGCGAGTCAAAGCAAGTAGCGGTTCACTCTTGCCAAGGTAGGTCCATTCTTGATCCTCTCTGAGGAGGGAAAGATGAACAAATTTAACGAAGGACTTTTGCCCGAATTTTGTAAACCCATCTGCATGATACTTTGCAGCAGATGGTGGAGTCAGCAATAAAAGCTGAAAGTGTACACCTTGATGTACATAGAATACAATCCCCGCAGTGGGACGAGAACCATTGAACACAGAAACAACGAATTTTTGTTACCTCTCCTCGAAGGATACATTGCTATCCGGAGAAAGTTTGGAGTAACGGAACTCAATCTAACTCCTGAATTTTTGACCCTCAAACTTTAAGTGAGAGGGCAAATCTTTGATCAAAGTTAAATCTTTGAGGAACTCATAAAATGCGTATTGCTTTTATGCACGACATATGCACGTGTCTAACCAGGACAATCACTCTCGAGTCTTTATGAGAGTAGGGTTGAGTCAGAACATTGTTTTATACGATGAACTGCTTTGCTTAACCATCCGGAAGGCCCATGATTGATCTGGTATCCGGTAGTTCTCCAACAAATTGCCTGCTAGTGCGGGTAGGAAATTATGAAGGAATCATTCTGAGCTTTCAAGCAAAGAACAACTTTTATCAAGCTTAAGTACCTTACAAACCAACACTCCCTACCCGGTAAGGGAAGACCAATCTTTGCAAGGAGGAGATGTTGCTGCAGATTTCAGCCGTAAAGAAGACGTTGCCGATGATGCCCATGGCTGCCCCAAGTGTACCAGATGTCGTCAAGACCCAGTGCGCGAGTTTCCTCACGAAGAAGTGCCTACGGAGCGTGTTTTCATCGCGACAAGCTGCTGTTTTTCTCTGTTTTCAGCCCATAAACGTCGTAGACGGGGCTGATTTACGAGAAGGAACCCGAGAACACACCTCTTTTGGGTGTAGGATTGGAAGAGAGGATTTTCTATGCAGAGATCTCTTCCGGGGAATTGCTTTTTCGAGAACCGAGTTGCGTTACGAGCGTCATGACTTTAAAGGTACGATTTTTATGTTATGATCTCTAAGTATTTGATTGCAAGTGTACTTCCTCTTCGTGAGGGAGTAGGAGCAGAGGAAGGCATGAGCCTCTGCAGGATACAAGTGCTATGAGGAACTAGAGCCAGATCAGC
Organism: Adiantum capillus-veneris; assembly: GCF_014529385.1. Lineage (NCBI taxonomy): Eukaryota > Viridiplantae > Streptophyta > Polypodiopsida > Polypodiales > Pteridaceae > Adiantum > Adiantum capillus-veneris. Next base: position 36,424,785 of record NC_140949.1, on the reverse strand, counting down.
CCAAGGGTTTCATACCCAAGTTCGGGAAGCAGATCCACGGATTGAAGAGAGGTAGACTCTCAAGATGTGATCCGGAAGTTGAAATTCCCAAAGAAAGGACTTCGTGTCCAAGAAAGCGGAGTTATTCTGCAGGAATGACTCATGAAACAGAGTCGGAAAAGAGTTGTAGGGATGCCATGCCCTGACTAGGACGGCAGAAAGGAAGGAACCATTCCGAGATTCCAAGCAAAGAAAAGCTTTCATTAAGCTTGAATACTCTTTAAGCCCACACCCCTCTACCCGGTCAGGGAGGACATGGTAGTGCTTTTCGCACAAATGAATGAACTCTCTTTATGAGAGAAGGAACAAGCGACGACTACGGCCTGTGCTCTAGGAATCCAAGGATTGAAATCCTAGTTATTTAATGAGCGGGTTTTGCTCTAAGATCAAGCCAAGGGATCATCAAGTTGAGCGTCTTCGCTCTAAGGATCTTACGAAGGGAAGGTAATTTCCCAGGTTCACCAAAACTCTAACACAGCTTAAGAATTATGTACACCTTTGGGTACATGGATAACACACGAAGATGCAAACCTATGCCAAGGAACTGGACGAGAGTTTGTTATACTCTCTTGAGCGCCTTTTTATGTGCAAGGATATTCCGACACGAGAATCTCTATTTGAGATGTGTTCGGTAGAAGGATTCTCTACAGTACGCTATGTGCTTTTATTATTACAGTAGCAACTTTTGGTTGCGGTATATGTTTCTCCATGAGCAGGTCAAGTAGCATTTACATGCTGCTGGAATAAATTCGAACTATTATGTTCGTAAGAGTAAAATTCGCCAACCATTTTAAAATGGTAAGAATTACCTTAACCACATATGGGAGCACATCCTTGAGATCCAAAGCGGGTTCACCATTAAGTGGGCCAAGTTTGAACTTATGTTCACAGAATGATATGGCTAGAATTTTATCTGCCTAAGATTTTGCAAGGAGTCCTAGATGCTTGCAAAGATGGCGTCTGCAAGGAAGAGACACTAATGGGCGTCAGGAAAACACTGTTGGTGATAATAACTTGCAGGAGGAAAAGATTGAAAGGAAGTGCCGCCGTGCACAAGGAATCTTCGGACTGGAACCATTCGCCTACGTCGAGCGATGGCCCGAAACAAGAACCTTCTTTAAGGTGATCGCAAACTTTGTTTGTGAAAGAAAGACATCGAGCTTAATGCTCTATGACTTGAGCATTCCCTATGTGGGAGGACACAAGAGGTTTAATACCCTCTGGACTAACAGCGTAGGATTATGTGCAAGGACAGATACCTAGATTGATTTCTAGGAAGATTATTCTTCTCGAATTTGAGAAGACGGAATCAAGTTAACAGAGTCTCGGATAACGAAACTTTGGATCAGAACAATTGGCCTACCCAGAGCAAAGGTCCGGAATAAGAACTTATTTTGGTAAGGTGGCACACTTTGTCTGCCACAGGAAGATTCACATGAGCTTAATGCTCTCGACATGCCCTATGCGGGAGGACACAAGAGGTTTAATATCCTCAGGACTAATAGCGCAAGGTTATGCGCAAGGACATAGACCTAAATTGATTTTTAGGAGGATGATTCTTCCCGGGATTGAGAAGGTTGAATTGAGTTAACAGATTCTCAGAAAGACGCGAATAACGAGTTCTTACATGGCTCGTAAGTTTGATGAATGGTGAAGGATATCCTCGAGGTACTAGAGGAAGGACATGAACCGGTAAGGTAAGTATTGAATTCTTGAATTTTGTTTAATTTAATTTTTAAAGTTCTCTTTTGAGAAAGGACTAGCTCAACTCACCATTGAGTAAGATTTGGAATCTTTCCGGTTTCTCCCCGGAAGTTCAGTTGGACCTCTACAGTTGAAGACAACTGTTTATAAGTGAGAGGGATGAAACTAATTTGACTATTTTGTTTCCAATTTCTATTTTCTAGAATTAGGACTTTCATAAGAAATGTGCACAAGTTAACTAATAAGTTAAGGAATCACACATCTGTAAGAAAAGCCATCAGGAAACAGACGACTCTGGTGTGTCATATGATGGGTGACAAGAAGCATCGTGAAGGAGTTGGCCTGTTAGTTCGGTGGGAGAAGACCAGGTAATGGTGGTCCCTGATGAGTCACAAGATGGGTGACAGGTTCATCAGTAAGGGGACACACTAAGGGTCTAAGGAGGAAATCCGAACTGAGTAAGAAAATACGCGTAAGAACGCAAGCACAAGAATAAAGATGGGTTCAATGAAGCTTTTTACGAAAAGCAGGAACAGTCGCGGGAGGGCAGATGCTTTCCCGCGAGGAGTCTATGTCTGCATTGCATCTGTGTCGTGTCCTGCACCCGGGGACGCCTGGAATGTGTCCGTGTAGCATTGTTTTCACTAACGGAGTGAGTTTTTAAAGTTTGAACAGATTCACACTTCATTTTATAAAGTGACCGGTCACTTTTAAGTGACCGGCCTCTTTATTAATAAAATAAAGCAGCCACTTAGAAGATAAAGCAACAAAACCAGCCAGCGAATTCTCTCTCCCTATTTCGGGTAGAACAGCGCCAAAAAAAAAAAAAAAGGCCGCGATCTCTACGTGAGCAGTTATTCGTGCCGTGGCCAGGGAGCTATAAAAGCACCACATGCCCTCACTCACGGGAGGTACCAACGTCAGCAAGAGAAGACTCTGCCGCAAGAGTCGCGAGACTACGAAGCACGGAAGTCGCTTTTCCCGCACAAGAGTGACAGGTATCTATTGTGGATTCGTCATACGAATTGTTGTCGCGTGTTTGTGTGGTTTGTTTTGCAGGAATCTCTCGTCTTACGGGAAGGCCCTTACCGGAAAGTACGGCTTCACGCCTAAGGCCCTTACGGGAAAGTACGGCTTCACGCCTAAGGCCCTTTACGGGAAGTACGGCTTCACGCCTAAGTCCCTTACGGGAAAGTACGGCTTCACGCCTAAGTCCCTTACGGGAAGGTACGGCTTCACGCCTAAGTCCCTTACGGGAAAGTACTGCTTCGCACCTAAGTCCCTTGCGAGAAGGAACGGCCTTGTGCCCAAGCCCTTTACGGGAAAGAACGACCTTCGGGTCTAAGACTACAGAACGGAGGGGTTTCCTCGGGTTCTTGTGCTTGTAAAAAGATTCTCCCTAATAAAGAATTCTCTTTAAGGGGGGGGACCAGCCCATCTTCTGGTCCCCAGTACTGTGTCGATCTTCTCACTCTCTCTCCCTTCTCTCATGTTTCCAAAGAATTATAATTTTCAGATTTTCTAAGTGCTCGTGTACGCTCCCGTTTTGTGACAAACCCAACAGCAAGCAAGCTCATTTCATTCCAATGAAGAAAACAGTCAAGCCAGATCACTTAGCGAGACTGTTTGTGGCCCAGATCTTCAGATTACATGGCATGCCTGAGACGATTGTCTCCGACAAGGACCCCAAATTTACGACTTTGTTTTGGAAGGCAATTTGGGAGAACATTGGCACGCGGTTGCAGTTCTCATCATCGTTCCACCCGCAGACTGACGGGCAATCTGAGATTGCCAATTCAGCGGTTTTAGATTTATTGAAGTCTTATATCTCGGATCAGAAGACTCAATGGGAAAAGTATCTACCTTTGGTGGAATTTGCCTACGATAATCACGATACACTCTTCGACGGGGAAGGCGCCATCTGAGGTTGTTGAAGGTGCTGCGAAGGTTCCACCCTTCCTGAGCACGAAAGATAAGATTTTTGAAGCGGCTGAGTATACGCGCGACTTAGACACGGCTTTTGCCAAGGTCCGCGAGGCTTTGCAGAAATCTCAAGAACGACAGAAAAAGGCAGCGGATCGCCATCGTCGCGATTTGAAATTGAAGGAGGATGATTGGGTGCTCTTACGTTTTGAGAAGGCACGCCTGAGAAAGAAGAAGGGAAAGGAGAGGCTTTTTCCAAAGCTTAGTATGTGATACTACGGACGTTTCCAGATCTCTGAAAAGATCAATGATGTCTCCTTCCGACTGAAACTGCCTGGCACTTGGAGGATTCACAATGCATTCCATGTGAGTCTCTTGAAACCTTTTAAAGGTGATGTGCCTGATGATAGGGAGCCTGATGAGCAACCCAAAATGGAAGAAAACGAGGAGATCCTTGTTCCTGAACAGATTTTGGCACATAAGAACACAAAGAATAAAGGTAAAGTCCGAAGGCCGTTCTTGATTAAGTTCAAGAACTATCCTGCATTGGATGCGAAGTGGATGGAGGAGGAGGACCTAGCAGATACTCCTCAGATTGTGAAACTTTACCTTGAAGCTTTTGGTTTAGCATAGTCTACTCCAAATGGAACCCAGAATTCAGCTTGGCCGGAGATATGGTGCAGTAGGATGCACAAGAGGGGAGTTACTCCGCTCCTTTGTCAACAGATGCCTTGATTTTTGTATACTAAAGTCACTAATGTCTCTTTGAGCTTCAGGGATACTGAGAGCTGACAGTATTCTGCTGTATGACTCTATGAAATGGAATTCCTGAATATGAAACTGCTTTGTTCTTGACTTGTTTGTAAGTGCAGGAACTGATAGACAAAATGACTGCAGCATTTTGGTCTAATTGATTTCGAATAGACATGGTTGCAATAGGGGTTAGTCAATCGGCAATCTGAGAGGTCCCGACTGGATCTAAATGCGATTGCTAGCTACATTGCCGATAAATCATGGTCTAAGATCCGAATGAATGTTGAATGTCATGTGATGTCCTGTGATGTCGAGTGATGTCCGGTGATGTCGTGTGATGTGACTGTCGATTGATACATGTGCTAGATGTGTGTTCCTAGTGCGTAGGTACTAACAGTCAGTGTCTGCTAAGACGGTTTATGGCCTCTGTCTGTTTTGCAGGCGTAATCGAGGGCGATTACAATGCTTTCAAGAGGGGGGTATGTCACAAACGGGTGACGTGGCTGCCTAGTGCACTCACACACACCCCAGGTGCACCCACAGTTGGTTGACTGCTGCGGCCAAAATGCTGACGTGGCATGCTGACGTGGCTGGCCGTACGGTAGCCCGGAAATTACGAAAAGCGGATAAGTGGCTTGCTGTACGGAATCCCCGCGTTTTGGACGCTTTCTCAGGGGCGATGACGTGGCAGTTTGGCTACGCTGGAAGCTTTTGGAATTGCTTTATTTCCTGCATTAAGCAAGAGAGAGAAGCTTTTCTGCTTTACTATAGCTTGGAAGAGAAAAGTTGAAAATTGCTTTATTTTCTTTAAGCTTTTGATTTTCAGCTTTTAGGACAGTTTTTGGGGCTCTGCTTTTGGCATCCCTTGTACCTTTAAATAAGCGGACCAGTGTTGAATCAATTGTGAACTATGAACTGTTTTAAAGTGGTTATTTGGTGTTGTTGCGGTAGATTCTTGACTTGGAGTGTCCAAGTCTGTTACATCTAACACCCCCTCTCAGCACTTGATGTTGGACAAACCGCGTGAAGCCGAAGATGTGGGGCAAATGATGAAGACGTCTGCTACAATGTCCACTGAAGGACAATACTCCGACGAACTCCACGAGTGTAGCAGCAATCTGGGGTGTCCCAACCGCCAAGAAATCTCCATGGTGTAAAGTCGTCACGAGCAATGTATACAGGGTGAAGATACTGCATGAAGGTCCCGAACTGAGTGTGAAAACAACTCCTTGGCGTGAATGAAATGCCAATATACCTGCAAGTGTCCTGCCCAATAATATTTGTGGTGTCTGTAGTCACACCGTCTGGAGAAAATGGGAAGCCCAAGAACTGTCATGAGAATGACCGGAAGCCTGTCAATGCATGAACCTGCAACCCAGTGTGGCCATGTGGCTAAGCTGTGTAAAACTCCAAGAAGGCCAAATGTAGTAATCTGCGTCGTAAACGTCCTCCGAAACAAGAAAAGCCAGACTAAACAATTTGCACTGTAGAAGCTACCGTAAACTACAGTACTCACCGAGAGACCGCACGGACCACCATCGGATGGTATCCTGTCGATAGCTAGGGTGATCCAAGATGAGGGGAAAGTCAAACTCAACAGTCTGCGTTGTGAAGAGCCTTTGAGAAGAGGTGTGGTCAGACTAAGCTATTTGCATTGTACATCTTGTAGAAGTAGGGAAGCTGTCACAAATTGATGACGTGGCATTTTTTCCCAAACACACACCCGCGCGCGTGTGCGTGCTTGCTGTACGGACGCTGACGTGGTAGCAGTATGGATCCCCGCAAATCCTGTTGACATGCTAATGTGGCAGTTCTGTACGACAGGACCGCTTTTTGCGCTGACGGCTCTACGGGATTCCATATTTTGCGTTGATGCTTTTTCTGGGCAGATTTTTGGGATCAGTTGCTTTTGGACAAATTGATTTAAGGGATTATTTGCTTTTGAGTCTAATTGCTTTTGGGGGCTCTACTTTTGGCATCCCTTGTAAGAATAAAAGAGCCCTAAGGGCCTCACTTCTGAGAGCATCTGGACGCAGAGTCTGAGAGCAGAGGACCCTACGGGAGTTGTTCTTTGCTCAAAGATTAATATAAAAAGAAATACCGAAAGGGGCACCAGTCTTTGGGGCCAATCTCCCTTGGCACGGAACTACGTCAAGCCGTGTCGACCAAATTGAACTGTGATTTTAAAGTTGTGAAGTATTTTACATGATTCTCTCTTGTGTCGCAACAAAATCTAGACTTGAGATGCCCAAGTTTGTTACAATGGTATCAGAGCACGGCCGATTTCTCTTCTATAGGGAAATCCGATCCTTTTCTCGCGACACTTATGGATTCCAACAGAAATCAGTCGACTTCATCTGCATCGGGGAATGCGGGAGGAGATCGCGGAGAAGATTCTCATGAGCAGTCAGAAGAGTACGGCCCACCTCGGCCTACTTAGGCTAAGATTGAAGAGATGGAACATCGACAAGTCGTTGACGAGGCAACGAAGCAAATGATCAAATTTGCTAAGGATGCCCAATTTGCAAAATTTTTGACCCTGCAAGCAATGACTGAAGTACATACTCAGTGGCAGAAAACCACCCAGCCACCAATCAAACGGGCGATCAAGAAGCCTTCTACTCCAAGAATATTTACTGAAGAAGAAGTCCATGATGCTGTTGAACTTTGCTCAAGATGAGTGCTCCGAACTGTGCTCAAGGATTCCTTTTACTTATGGAAGGGAGAGCCTTCCGTTCCTTTAGTGAGAGTGCAATGAACATAAACAAAGTGGTGAACACTGTGAATGAAGGTACTAAGACTAAGAGATAGAGAGAAAAGAATACGACACCAAAATGTTGTCAAACCTCCTCCGAAGGCCCCACTCCCTATGGCGCGGTCTACTTATGATTGCACAAATCTCTACAATGTTTTGACTTGCCAACGATGTCGACGATGATGAAATCTGCAAATCTTTATCTGCTGAATTCTGACTCTATGTCATTTGACGATGTCGAAGGCGACGATGCGACGACGACGCGCTGAAAACGCAGATTTCCGGGCTGAAATTGCAAATTGCGCTGGATCTGACCGTGCGGCGAGGATCTGCTGCGGGAAGGTGAGATCTGCGAGGTTCGGGAGTTCTACTGCGAGGTGTGACTGCTGCAAACTGAAAACGCTGGTGATAATGTGGATCTTGTCGCGACGGAACTGCAAAACGCCGGCTGTTATGCTGCTCCAAAAACGCTAGGGCTGATGTGTCTTTTGTTGCAAAAACGCTAATGTTTCTGCTGTATTGCTGTTGCCGGGGCTGATCTGCAATGCAAAAACGCTAGAGGCTCTGCAATGCTGAAAAACGCTAGGCTTGGTTTGTCATGCAAAAACGCTAGGCTTGGTTTGTCATGCAAAAACGCTAGGTCTTGTTTGTTGCAAAACACTAGGGTTCATCTATTGGGGGAAGGTGCCTCTTGAGCAAGTGCTCCTGCTGCCTCTTCTGCTATGGAATGCTAGCGCTAGGTTTGCTTATATATTCACTTAGTCAAATTGCCCTACCCAGTTCCCAACAAAAGTCACTTAAAAATAATAGGCGAAAAATGACAAAAATAGGGAAAATAGGTCTATGCACTGTAAAAATGCTCCTGATGGGTTCTGATGGAAATCTGATGATCATGTTGTGTGCAACCAGAGGATATGCATCTACTCTAAGTACGTACTTGGACATGCACGGTCTGCGAACAGACTCACAAAAGTGCCAGATCACTTCCTGATCTAACTGAACTGAACCCATGTCATGACGTAGCTTGTCCCCGTACACATAGGGTTAAATGTGCACGTGACATCCCCTCCTTTTCAAAGTGAGGTACTGGTACCGAACTGTATGGCGTCGAGGGAGATCGCCAACAGGGTATGGAATCCTAGAAGAGACTCTTCGCTGGCCCACCCTGATGCGTGGGTCATGCGATACTTGAACTTTCATAAAGGTTTGCAAAGCTTGCTTCTTTGGGCCGCGCCGAAAGCGACACAAAGTCATCTATAGCTCCTTCAATGCTTCAACTTCGTCTATAGTCATGCGTCTACCTTCTTCAAGAATCTCCGAGGCTGAAAATTCATGAAACCACTTCCAACACAAAAACATGAACATACCCATTTCATGTAAAGTGACTGGAAAAAATCTCGTCTTCCTTAAAGACTGTGCATACAATGTAGATGAACATATAGAGTCTAGATGAAGTGCCAAACCGTTCATCAAACACATGCAAACAATGAGATCGAATCTTGACTTTCTGATCTAAATCAATCAACTGTGGCAAATCACAATGGAAATGCCGATGCTTAATGCTCGATCTGTTAGGTGCAGCGGAATGAATGTTTGCACTTTGCTCAAGATGAGTGCTCCGAACTGTGCTCAAGGGTTCCTTTTAGTTCTTATGGAAGGGAGAGCCTTCCGTTCTTAATGGAAAGTGCTATGATCACAACAAAGTGAATGGACACTGTGTGTGCAAGTGTATGAGACTGAGAGATAGAGAGAGAAGAGAGATACGACACCAGAGACGTTGTAAAACCCTCCTCCGAAGGCCCCACTCTCGTCGGCGAGACTGGTCTACTTATGATTGCACAATTTGGTACAAATGGTATGCATGAGACTCATGCAAGTCTAGGCTATGTCGACGACTGCAGATGCAAAAACGCTAGGCTGATCTGTTGCAGTCTTGTCGCTGTGGCTATGCAAATGCAAAACGATGGCTGGTCTGCGGTGGTCTGACCCAAAAACGCTAGGCTGTTGCTTGGGAGCAAAAACGCTAGGTCACTTGGGGGTTTTGCGGGGGTTCTACTGAGAAGGTGCCTGTTGAGCATGTGCTCCTGCTGCCTCTTTTGCCAGAAAGTGCTAACTTGGGTTTGCTTATATATTAACTTAGCAAAATTACCCTACCTACTTTTGTTGGAAAGTTACTTAAAAATAATAAGTGAAAATGTCAAAAATAGGGAAAATAGGCTAAATGCATTGGAAAATTCCCCTAACTGATTCTAATGGATTCTAATGGGAATTCTGATGATCATGATGTGTGCAACCAGAGGATATGCATCTATACTAAGTGACTGGGCATGCATGCTAATAGACTCACAAAAGTGCCAGATCACTGCTAATCTAGACTTGACTGGACTGACTAAACCCCGATCATGCTGTAGCTTGTCCACGGACACATAGGGTTGGATGTGTCACGTGACACGATCTTTCTTGTGCTCTTTCGGATATTGTGTCATGCCAAGGAAGAGACATGGAATGTAAATTCCTTGGGTGCAAACATGTCATCTTTTCATGAGTAATCCGAATACATCCGTGCGCATTCATGAGTGAATCGTGTTAATCGTACAATATGTCATGCCTATGAAAAGGGATCACATAAGGACGGTGACTAAAATACAGGAAAGCATCACGAATGAAACACTCGAACAATACGTGTTGACTAATCATTCGAACACATAATACTTCCTCTGGAGGTTCTTTGGACCTAGGCTCGAGAGCCAAGATCGGTTCTTTCTGAGAGGGTTCTTTGGACCTCGACTGAGAGCCAAGATCGGTTCTTCGTGATTGATCGAATATGTAATGAGGTTAGCTTCGCTAGAAAAAGCATCAACTACAACATTATCCTTGTGAACAATCACATCTTTTTCCTGCAAATCATCATGCTTGTGAGAAATCACGTCTTGATCATGCAAATCATCATGCTTATCATTATCATTCAAATCATCATGCAATTCTTCATGTATGTCATGCTTTGGAGAAGACGAGATTGAGAGAGTCTCCTTCTCCTGAAGCCTTTCAATCTTCGCCTGCACATTAGAAATGCGAGGTCTGACTGCTAAAAATTGAAAACGCTGGTGCTACTGTGGATCTTGTCGCGACGGAATTGCAAAACGCTGGCTGTTATGCTACTCCAAAAACGCTAGGGATATGTCTTCTGTTGCAAAAACGCTAGTGTTTCTGTTGTACTGCTGTAGAGCTGGGGCTGATCTGCAATGCAAAAATGAGGGAGGCTCTGCAATGCTGAAAAATGCTAGGCTTGGTTTGTCATGCAAAAACGCTAGGTCTTGTTTGTTGCAAAAAGCTAGGGTTCATCTGTTGGGGTCTTGCTAAGAAGGTGCCTCTTGAGTAAGTGCTCCTGCTGTCTCTTCTACTGTGGAATGCTAGCGCTAGGTTTGCTTATATATTCACTTAGTCAAATTGCCCTACCCAGTTCCCAACAAAAGTCACTTAAAAATAATAAGTGAAAAATGTCAAAAATAGGAAAAATAGGTCTATGCACTGTAAAAATGCTCCTTATGGATTCTGATGGAAATCTGATGATCATGTTGTGTGCAACCAGAGGATATGCATCTAATCTAAGTGCCTGGACATGCACGGTCTGCGAACAGACTCACAAAAGTGCCAGATCACTTCCCAATCTAATTGAATTGAACCCATGTCATGAAGTAGCTTGTCCACGTACACATAGGGTTAGATGTGCACGTGACAAATGCGGTCCAGGCCCAAATCAATCAGCTTTTGGATACAAAGAAGCCGACGGAAAAGCAACTGAAGCAACGTGACAAGGGAACTAATTTCCCCGGTTACTTGGGTCAAAAATCCACTTTTGAAAACGCCAGAAAGCAGAAGAAGCGTGTACGCATCGAAGGATTGCCCAGTTCGACCTCATCTTCTGATAGCTAGGACACCTCATCTTCTTCTGACTCAAGTGATGAGGACAAGAAAGGCAAGAAACGACGGACAGATCACATGTTTTATGCAAAAAGAAACATTTTTACAGAGCCAATCAATATGATTTCCTCGACGACAAGGGCAAAAAGCCCAAAGAATTCAAAGAGCGAGCGAGGACAGGTAGTAAAGTTTGAGCATTTGTGGGTTTCGAGATGCTCCCAAGGTCCAACAGTTTGACATAGCATTTTCTGGAGGCCGCTATACAAAGCACTCCAAGATCAAACAAGCGGCATCTTTTTTGAAAGGCAATGCACAGACATGGTGGTCCACTCTGTTGTTAAGGAAACAAGCGCCGACAAAGTGGTTGAAATTTAAGAAACCCTTTATTTCTTCATGGCTCACACAAGAATACGAACGAGATGTGATTACTGACTGGAACCATGTTCGGATGGTAAAGACAGAATCTTTGGATTCTTATTGTGAAAGATTTTGGGAATTTTTCTACCTGTTTCGTCCTTTAAGATCAAATTTAAGGAGCAGATTGGACGGTTTTGTTGTGGGCTTCCCAAAGAAATTCGAGATTATTGTCTCGAAAGGAAGTCCGAGTCTATACAACAGTTGATGGAACACGCGAAGCGGGGATTTGCTATACATTAGGGTAAATTGAATTACCAATCACATGAACCTTCAACAAGTCATAGCAGAAACAATTGACGAAGAGATAGACGACCTTCACTGACAGAAGACCAAAGAGATGAATATTTCAAAGCAAGGAAGTGTTTCGAATGTGGAGAACAAGGACATATCACTACAAGGGGTGTCCTCGGAGGTAACTTCATCCTCTGTGGAGAACACAAGCCAAGAGGCTGATGTCCACCCAAAAACGCAATTGCAAGGTGATGGAAACGCTGCTGTCCACCAATTTTCAGCGTGCTCGTATGCTCTCGGCATGGTCCGGAGTGGTGCAGAGAGTGTAGAGAGGGAGAGGATGGGGAATCAATGTCACAGCCCTAGGTGGCCTGAAAACAGAGAAAAAACAGCAGGTACCGGGGGCTGAAAACCATGTGAAATGATGGAGAGGATGTGCCCCGGGGCAAGGCACCAAATGCCAAGCCGGGTTGAGTAGGCAAGATCCATGGTTGAAAAGCTGAGCGCTGCCCCCCTGCTGCAAAAACGCTGCAGCTGTCCAAAAACGCCAGATCTGGCCAAAAACACAAGTAGAGGGAGGGCTGTTTCGGCGACGAAAATGCCATAATCTCTCCCAGAAGTGTAGCGCTGGCAGCCAAAAGCAAAAAACGCTGGCCTGATCTGCAAAAACGCATGTGGAGGGGGGTCCTCCACGATGAAAAACTCCAAATTTCATCGCTTGAGCCTTGCCTAGCTTTTTGTAAAACGCTGGCAGATTTTCAGAAAAACTCTGATTGTGCTGATCCCTTGGGAGGAAACCTGATGCGGATGGTGACACGCCCCTTACCATGAAGAGCATGAAGTTGCTGATACCATGTGAGAGTGCGCGTGTACGGAAGAGAGAGAGAGAGACACAAAACGCCAGAGATGAGGAAAGGGGGCGATCAGTCCCCCCACTTACTACCAGAGCAAGAGACCCGTCACCCAATACAATCGTATGTCAGACTATGACTGTGGGTACCCCTGGGTACCCCCCTGGCCCCATATATAGGTGCCCAAGGGGAGGTAGGGCAATACATGGGAAAACCCTACAACCCAGCATAAAATGATATAAGCTCTTCCTTCCGTGATACGGTCTCGTAAGGGTGACTTATGGCACGTCTGATTTGACCACTTTAATGTTAACGCTCTTTGGCAAGCCTTTCGAAGCGAAAATTGATGGTTTACCTGATGTTGAGGGTAAACAAAGACAACGCAATTTGTGTGTTTGTGAAGACAGCATAGAGAGGCTTTTTCAAAGCACTCTTAAAAACGAGCTTTGCTGGTTTTGGAGTTGGTTCACATCGATCTATGTGGATCAATGCAAACTTCATCCCCTAGCAGAGCTTTGGATCTTATGCTGCTTGTAGATGACTTCAAGATTTCCTTTGGGTGTAAGGTCAAAATGAGACATTTTTTATTCTTCAAGAATTTGCATATAGTATTGCAAAAAGAAACAAGAAAGGAATTGAATACTATTCATGCGAACAAGGCCAGTGAGTTTGCTTCCAATGCTTTCATGAGTTTTTGTGGACAAGGACATCAAGCGTGAGCTTGCAGATCCTGGCCTCCTTCAGAAAATAGCAGTTGTGAATAGGATTGTTGTTGAGATGAACAGGACGATGCTTGAGCATCATGAGCTACCTAGGTCATTGTGGGCAGAGGCAGTAGCCATGGCTGTTCACAGCTTCCACCATACTCCTACGACTTCATTATCATGTGGTGGAAGCAGCATGGACGTGATTGACCTTTTAAATACAGCACATTATCAAAATTCCATGTTGGAGTGACTATCATATTTGCAAAAGCAAAACCTTCAGATGTTTCCTAAAATCATCATTGATCAATGGTGGTGTACACCTCTATGTATGTCACCAGAATAACAGAAAGTGAAATCACTAAACTATGTTAATACCTTTCTTCAAGATCTTGACACTATCTTCTGAACATTGTATGCCTCTTCCTCTGTAAGTTCCAAATTTCTATGAAGTTTAACTAGAGCTTTTTCAAGACATCTGTTGTGTTCCTCTTCTTGCTGAAGCTGGGATTTCAACAAACTGTTCTCCAGTTTAGCCTCACACATTTCAACCAATGGCTGGATGATCACTTCTTTATAGCTCTTCATGCTCCACACAATCTTTTTCTTACCTAAATATCATGAAACACAGTTCCTGTAATACAAAAAGCGAACACAAAACTAAGAAATTGGATACTGAAAGAACTTACTTGCATCACAGGTGTCAAAGAACATCATGTCTTCCTCTGTTGCCATATATGCATACATCGCTTCGTCGCAACAAGAATGTACCTTTATAGCTACATGCTCAAACTGCTTCCTTCCTTTTCCTGAGCGTTTGAAGCTCTTCACGAGGTTTTTGGCATGCATGTAACCAACTGGTGAATCTAAAAAAACAAGGAGGCTTATCAAGCCAAGATTATCTTCACCATCATATGCATGCCTCACTCGTTTTGGGCTAAAGTCCTTGAAGACCTCCAAAAAGTGTTTCGTTTCCAATCTCACCCTCTGCAGCCACAAACCAGGATGTTAATTCTTCACTGAGAACTTCAGAACAAGATGAGAAGATCATCACTAGCACTTCCATAAGTAATGACCTGATGTACTGGTCTATTTTGTTTGAAAATAAGTCCAACACTTGCGTTTGAAGAAAGATAGAATCCTGGGATATGTTGAGTTGGACAGATTTCTAACACACTAGTTTAAAACCTCAAAGGACAGTTTTAGAAGCCAATTATGATAAGTAACATTAATTGTGCAGCGGCCATTAAGAGAACACTAATATCACGAGAAGATCCTACGACGTCGAAAGATTCACGATCCACATTCCATTATCCTTTAATGCCAAAATCTCTCTGGATTATTACATTATTAGCCATTGAAGTGATCAACCTTGAACACTAAGTAAACAAGAAGCTTGTGTATGCATCATGACAAAGTAACTGGACCTTCTGCATAAATAGAAGTTTTTTCTTTTCTTGAGAGGGTTTGGGTTTTCAAATGAGGCGAAAGAAGGTTAACACCTTTTGATGCATCTCCAGCTTAACTCCAGCAGCCCTTATTAGAACCATCGGAGGCCAAACAATAAGAGGGTCTATTAACTTCTGATCTCCAATTGAGTGCCGTTGTCTGTAAATTGGCTTCCCACTGTAGGCCCCCATTGTTTTGTCATAATTTGTCAAGTCCTCCAATATAACTGCAAATTGTTTGTGAAGCTTCACCCTTCGTTTTGTATAATTTTTCGCATGAGCAATGAGTGGTTTCAAACCTTTGTAAAGATCAGTTTCTCCGAGTCCACTTCCTCTGCAGGCAGGACAGTAAAAGAAGTTGCTTTCGTATCCATCCTCTGTTTTGGCAACATCTGCCAGTGCCATAAAGAAGGGGCGAAGCCATTTGCTCTGTTTTTGTCTTTCTAGACTTTCGATGCTTGCATCAGTGTCAGAGCCTCCATTTGTAACCCAGTCATTGTCCAAATCTACATCTGAGCATTCGCTGTCGGTGTCATTCCTCAGATGATCGAAAGGTGAGAGTGGCTCCCCTACCTGCGACATTACAGGAACAGAACACTGGAGGCCTTCCCAAGAAGAATACTCTGTTTTATACAAAGATGTGGAAAATGGCAAACACTCTGCTGCCTTGCTCTGTCCTTCTTCTACATTACCTGCTGCTCGCACACACCCTTCCCAATGAGAGTCCCATGCGGAACACGAAGAATACTCTGTTTCTCTACTCTGTTCTTCTTCTACATTGTCTGATAAATGCCCATGTCTTTCACTGCCTTCCTGCATTTTTTAGTGTTTACAATAAGCTTCAGGATGACCCAACAATGCTATAAACTCCATGGCGCTCTCTCTCTCTCTCTCTCTCTCTCTCTCTCTCTCTCTCTCTCTCAACTTACAAGAACAGGAGCACTGCACAAATCATCCTTCTCAGAGACGCTGCGTTCGTGCGTGAGAGTGTCAGCCATGCCAAGCACATCACCCATTCTACTCTCACGGTGAAATTTTAAACGTTTGAATGAAAGGTGACAGGTCCTAATGGTTTTGGGCTGCGAGATTGCAAGGTCGTACAAATTTATGAAAGCCTTAGGGCGTTTACACACTAATGGGCAC
Organism: Adiantum capillus-veneris; assembly: GCF_014529385.1. Taxonomy (NCBI): domain Eukaryota; kingdom Viridiplantae; phylum Streptophyta; class Polypodiopsida; order Polypodiales; family Pteridaceae; genus Adiantum; species Adiantum capillus-veneris. Next base: position 36,408,896 of record NC_140949.1, on the reverse strand, counting down.
TGCCTCACGTTCAATTTGGGGTGGGCGGGTGAGCTTTACACACCTGCCTGCCCAACCTCAAGAAACAATAAAATAAAAGCTGCAAATTGCAACAGTTGGTGCGTAGGCTATTGGTTGCGTCAGAGTCTTCCTACTGACGCGACGTGAGCTCCACCCCCGCCCATCGATGGACAGGGGAGCTTGGCTGTTCCTTGTCTTGGGCACTCCACTTTTTGCGCATCAAATTCGACGTTGCCACCTGGAATCCACGCAAGCATGCCCAAACTTGGGCATGACCCGAGGTCGAGAGAGAGAGAGAGAGAGAGAGCTCGTGTTGCTTGCTCATGCTGCCTACACTGACTTGCTCGATTGTGCCTCCTCATAGCCCACGTTCAGAACGGCTTGCTCGCCTACCACTTTGCGTCGTCCCCCCACCCGGCCCCCTCATACACACCCAAACAATTATACCAGGTGGCAGGGCTGCACCCTGCAGAGCATGACAGAGCATGACGCAAGGCCGAGAGAGAGAGAGAGAAGAGAGAAGAGAGAGAGAGAGGAAAAAGCCTGAGAGATCCGTAGTCATTTACTTTCCTTGGAAGTTGGAACTCTTGGGACTCGGGAGTTTCTATTTCAATTGAGACCAAGAACGTATGGAAGTGCGCTTCTCAATCTTTGTCATCATCAGAGCGTATTTGCGTGTAGCTGCAATAACTATCTTCTATTCCTTTCAACCAATCAAAAAATGTGCATTTTTTTAAAAACAGCCTCACCTTTTTTATTAGAAAAAAGACACGGAATCCAATGGACCTGTCCTCTCAAGAGCCACTCAAAACTATGTAGGTTATTTTTTATTTCTCACATTTATTTTTAAAATACATGTGACATTTTTCCCTTTAAAAAAAGGCAAACCACCACTATGGCCTTAGCCCTTTGGGCAGGCCAAAAAGAAAGGTCAATTTTCAGACCCGCCAACGGGCGCCACCATAAGCCCGCTGCCCGGACACCCCCACAACCCAATACCTTTTTAGCGTCAAATGCGGAGAGGGCTTGAACACGCTACCCCACCCAAAAGAGGACAACCTAGAGGCCCAATCACGTTTCATGTTAAAGCTACCTCGATTTTAAACTGTATCGTCGTCCATGGGCAGTGTGAACTAGACGAGAGTAAGGAAGGGGAAGCAGCGCTTGGGCTCGTCAACAGTCTGAACACGCCCTAACTATCAAAACATTGGATGATCTTATGAGAGTGTCACTTACCAATTCAAAGGAAAAGAGGTAAATTGTGGTATGGAAAAATGTTAAGAGCCGGTTGATAACCAAACAAGACATAAATATGGATTTTGAGCGTTAGGAAGAAAGTGATAAAATCACGACGCTGATCCTTGGGAGGGTTATGTTGTGTGCGCTTTGCAGAAGACATGCATCCTGGACAATAAAAGGGAGAGAATCATCTTCAAGCATCAGTTTGCAGGAGACATGCATCCACCACAAACGAAAGAAAGATAATCACCTTCAAGCATGTCTTTGTTTGTACATAGTGTCAGTGATTAAAGAAACTCGGTGTTTCACGGGATTCTTGACCTCTTTTTTTTTTTTTTTTTTTTTGGGGGGGGGGGGGGGGGGGGGGGGGGGGGGGGGGGGAGAGATAGAACCTCTAGCAAAAAGGTCGGCATACAATTAGCGGAGCTTACTAAAGGCAATCAAATGACTGAAAGTGGGTTCAAACCACCATAACATCCCCAAGATAGACTTAGTGCATAGACATGCCCCTTTCGTTGGCCATTCTAGCTACAAAAAGAGCAACAAGCGTGGTAGATCAAAACCACCTTGCATATGTATACGGCTGAGATAATCATCAGTGAGTAATTTCCACTCGATTAGTGACGTCTGCACAATCAAAGAAGGATCAAACGCATGGCAAGTTTAATGAATGTAGAGGCAAGTATGAAAACTACCCATCAGACTATTGCTACTTACATGGACAATGATTGAATGCATTAGCCATGTCAACACATGCTCTTATGTCGTTAAGAGTTCTCTGCAATAAACAGTGCACAGAGAGGCTCTAGGCGAGAGGGAGAGGGGAGAAAGTAAAGCCGCATGCAAGCTCTTCATATTTCCCCCAATGTCATCTACCTACTTCCCGTCAGGCTGATGGCCATGGCTTGCATAAGATTTCACGTCATTGTTGTAATAGAGGAAGCAGCTTGCCAGGGCTGGGGTGTGAGCTAAAAATCCTGCAACCAAAAATGAATACAAGAGGCACACGCAGAATCTGCAGGCACTTGAAGGTTACAATGATGCTTTGCATTCCACAATATGTCATAATGCAAGCATATGAAGGTGAAGACTTTCCATTGTCCAAACTCCCTGTAGTCAGCATATAACAAAGGCAACAGGATTCTCTCAATTTGGCATCTCTCTCTCTCTCTCTCTCTCTCTCTCTCTCTCTCTCTCTCTCTCTCTCTCTCTCTCTCTCTCTCTCTCTCTCTCTCTCTCTCTCTCTCTCTCACACACACACACACACACACACACACACACAAAATTCCTCTTCTTCCATTACATTACATCAAAGGCCATATAAAACCAATTGTACACCAGATTCATGGTACATGTCTATAGCTATAAGATCTTCCTGATCTTGATCAAGAGGCGAGACCAAGGGAGACAATAGCTACTAAAGGTAGAAGTATCAAAAACTGCAGAGTTATGAGCTAACCGAATGAATAGCATCCATATTCTCACCAAAAGAATGCATAAAGTCAAACCTGCATCAGGATGCGAAAAAGTACCAAAAGTAACATTAAATTTTGTAAGCATGACTTGCCATGCATTCCTATAGCAATTGTGCAAACATTTCTACCAATAATGTTCTACAGGATAGGACTAGAAGAGGTGTTTAGTAGACTCAAGTTTATGACATTGTTGGCATCGGCCATCCATGATAATTTTCCTCTACAACAATTCTCCAAGAGGCATTCCCCTAGTCAAAACCCTCCACAAAATCACTGTGTGTCTAAAACAGCATTGAAGAGACCAAGTACCAGCAAGTTTGGCAGTAGTCCACCATTCACTTAACATGTATAACAGCATTAGGAAGCAAAGCAAGATAAATTTTTTTGGTAAACAGAAGCCACTAGTTTGCTTCAAAGGTAGGAAGTGACCAATCGCGAAGTCTATCCTCAGCATTCAAATTACATGGGAATTGTATATCCAAGAGACACACCCCCAACTTTTCCCAAGCAAGAATGTCCCCTTTTTTAAAAGGGAAAGGGCTTGCTTGCCAATAACCAAACTTGGGGGTGTTTTAAAGACATAGCTCCAAAATACATTTTCCAAGGCTCAAGGAGTTACCTGGACCTCTACCTACCTTTCCATTCAAGTTTAGATAGTGCAACTTTCCAAGAGCCAACAACAAACAAACCAATAATATCACAACCAGACTTAATCGTAGCGGCAGTAAATAGCTTATCCCATACATATAGGTGCCATTGACCATAAAAGTAAACAATGGCAATCTCAAGAACGTCCTAAATGATATCAACCCTTCTAGCCTCCACATGTTTAGATTGATCAAGGACTCCCAGCTCGCCTTGATTCATGGGAGATTGAATATATTGCCAAGCTAACAAGCAAAATGGGAAGAACCCCAACAGAATTTTTAAATAAAAGAATGAAACTGATTGATTGTCGCGTGCAACCAAGACAAAAGGGGAAGATCATACATGATATAAGGATGCAAAATTGATTGCACTAGCTTTAACCTTACATGTAGGGGGCATTCATTGGAATGCCAATAGGCAATCTTGTCAAGGACTCGAGTGTGGACCCATTCAGTAAGTGTTCATGAGATACATCAACCCCCATAGGGTAGACAAGATGTCTAAAGACAACACCCTGAGGGATTCTTTTACCTCTTCAAATCAGGGGTCAAAGTTATCAACTGAGATATTTACAAGTTGACACTTATCTAGATTAAGAGACAAACGAGTTGTAAGAGCAAATATCAAAACATAGAACATACATTTGCTAATATTCACATTATCAACTTGGACAAAGGTAGATGTATCGTCAGCAAATCCAAGAGCAACCAAATGATGTTGAGCAATAGTAAGACCGTTCAATTTTCCCAATCTGGCTAGCAATTCCAGAAAGCGAAAGAGGGGATGGGTGGCAATAGCAAAGGGAAGGGGACTGAGTGGACAACCCTGCCTTACAGGTCTGCATATTTTGAGAGGAGCAGACACTTACTATTCCCCAAAAGGACTAAGACCAAAGCCAAGCTTCAACATGACTAACACTACAAAGTCCCATTGCAAAGAATCAAAAGCCTTTGCAAAATGCAACTGAAGCAAGGCAAGCCTTTGTTTTTTCTTCCTGGCTACTATCATGCCAAGCATTATTGTAAGAATTTTATCGTATATAGATCTTCCTTCTATGAAGCCAGATTGTGCCTTGTGAACATGCTTACTAAGAACAGGGGTGAGTCTCAAAGCAATAGCCTTTGCAAGTATTCTATAAAGAATACCCATCATTTCTATTGGCCTTTAGTGATTCAAAGAAGAGAGAAACAGTTGTTTAGGTATAAATTTTATAGTTTCTTGTTTAAGATTGGGATGCATGTAATGATCCATCCAAATATTATTAAGCAACTCTTTAACTAGATCCTTGAGATGTTCCCAGTAAGCCAGTACAAACTCATTTGAAAGCTCGCATATGCCACAAGTCTTGTCATTAGGAAGTTTTGACAAAGCTTAATGCAATTCTTGCTTGTCAAATGATCGATCAAGTCTTTCAATGATGATAGGATCCACACATATTCCCCAACATCCAACATGAGATCAATAGCCTTGTATCATTCCCTAGAAGGATTTAATAAATTTTCATAATAACATACACATTCTTGCATAATCTCTATTGGAGTATTAATAATCTCCCCATTTTTTGTACAAAGCAAGGATATACATTCCCTCGCATGATTTTGTATGAGGCTGGCATTAAAAGCTTTCAAAGTCCCCAAAGTATCTCGAAGCTCCTTTTGCCTACATAAAAATATGGCTCTTTTAGCCATTTTAATATCAAAAGTGGACAGACTTGCCTTGCATCAATTAAGCTTGCCAAATTTTGATAAGTCAAACGTTGCACAGTCTAATGCAAGAGAGCCTCAATAGTATCACAAGTAAACCTTGACTTCTTGCTTATCCTTATTAGCGATAACTTTACCCATAGATTTATTACATTGTTGCATTCCAATATGTACGTGATTCCAAGCATCATTAGGAGTAAGGGTATGGTCTGCCTTGATTTTCTCAACTAAAGAAACCACTTCATATTAAAAATTGGGATGATGAAACAAGGTATTGTTGATCATTAGGGGCCTGGCATAACCAACTCCATCCATACTAAAACCAGCATCAGACAAAGTTAGGAGCAAAGAAAAATGATTAGACAAAGTAGTTTGCATAGTAGCAGCACGAGGCAACCACTAAGACTGTAGAAAATAAAATCTATCAAGCCGAGACCAAGACGATAAGTGAGGTAACGAGTGAAATATAAACCCAAGCTTAGTAGGGTGCCCAATAGACTGTGCGGCATCCACAAGACCAGCTGAGATAACAAAGTGATCCTAAATATCCCTTTTTGACGAAGAAATAATTGAAGCAAAAGACATAGTATCAGAGGATTGCAAACCATATTAAAGTCCCCTCCAATGAGCCCTTGCAACAAGGGTAAAGAAGAGGCCCAATCCCACAATATGCTTCTTGATCTGAGGTTATTATCGACACATAAATTAAGGAAAGTGAGAGGACCCCAAGGAGAATCTATCAAGAAAAGGGATCCCCTACCTGAGAGATGATCTGCAAGCCATTGGGCATAAAGAGAGGCCTTAATCTCAAGGTAAACACTCCAGAATGAACATTGGAGCTACCCTCGTAAAAACAACAATACCCTTCATAAGACATATTTTTACCTTCTCTGTGATGCATTTTATGCTCTTGAGCAAATCATACATCAAGATTCTGGGACAACAACCATCTACAATAGCAAGAGTACTTGGTGAGGGCATATCTTCCAAAAGGAATCCATAGTAATTTTGTGCAGTATATGTTGGAATTAGGGATGCAAGAAAACACACACAGCTTGGAGAAAACAACGGAAGCTCAAGGCACACAACAGAGAGTGTATATCTTATTGTGCAATGGAAAGATTAGATAGCCCTAGAGTGATGGGCGTATATACAATGCACCCGGGGGGGGGGGGAAGCCTCCTAGTAAGAGAAAAAATGCCCCGGCGGTCCTAAGTGTGTTCACACACATCACTGCCACATGTATATGGTCACAAATCCCCCCTGGGAGTGATGCGGTGAACGAGAACTGGCACCTAGTAGAGGGAAGTGCCATGCCCTGTGAAGACATGATCAGTCCACAAAGGGGAGTAAGCCCAGAGATTTGCGAAAAGCTTCTAACTTCTCACGAGACAATGCCTTTGCAAAAAAATCCGCAAGTTTTTCTTGTGTTGGCACATAAGCCAAGTCGATCTCTCCTGCTGAGAGGCTCTCCCTGACATAGTGGTAATGCACCTCAATGTGCTTTGTACGAGCATGAAAAATTGGGTTCCTTGCAACTGCCAATGCCCTCTGGCTGTCAGTGTAGATAGTATTGGCAGTGTCTTGTCCAGCACCCAAATCAGTCTCATAAGGCGTCTGAGCCATACACACTCAACCGTAGTTGTGAAGATTGCCCTGTACTCAGCCTCACAACAAGTGGAACTTGCCACAGTTGGTTTGAGCGTGGATAATGTGTCGTGCTCTCTACAGTGGGTGGTCCTCAGTGCAATGTGTGTGACAATCTCACTCAAACAGACTGAAAAGAAAGGAAACAATAGACATCAACTGAGCTCACAAAGACACAACAACAGACCAGAACATATGACTCGACTATCTCAAAGAACTGATACAAAATCTGGCGTGGCAGCACACTCAGCTCCAGCCCGGGACTCACAGGTACAATGGGGGTGTCGAGGCTCAGATGTGCCGGGATGGTGAAGATGTGCTCTGTGTATAGACTCACTCCAGACGACTACGTCCAGATCAGATGTGAAGAAGATGATGATCCTGACCCAACAACTACTACTCACATGTACCACCATAAAGAGTCACCCACGGCTCATAAATGTCAGCCATGTGGTGACCTGGCCACGTGTCCACTAGACCAGTCCGTATCTCTGCTGCCACGTGTCATTGCCCAGCCCAGAGAGTCTGTCCAGTGTGAACCAGCCTAGACCAACTGTACTAATTGTGTGTCCTGTGAAAGTGACACAAGACCGCTCATCGTCCCGGTGAGAGGAATACTGAAAAAACTGTGAAAAAAAAACCACTAGTACTACATCCGTATATCTTTCGTGAATTAGGTGCTAGGCCCAACCATGACCTTACATGCCTCAAAAAGTGGAGTTAAAAACACTGCACTGCTTGCAAATGCCTTAAGCCTTTGAATAGGCAGGAACCCAATATGATTGCATAGTCGAAGAATCCCAATTAGCAAAACAGGATGAGGCTCCACTGCAAAGAGATATGCTCAATTTGGATCCAACACATCTTTATCGTCCCTAACCATAGTGAGAGGAAAATGACCTGGTCCATACTTGCATATGGATCTTGCACTCGTCTCGAAAAGAGGGATGATCATAATCTCGAGTAACTCCACAAATAAGGTGAAGCTCCATCGTGATGACAGAACAAAAAGCATTTACAGCAACACAGCAAATAAGGTGAAGCTCCATCGTGATGACAGAACGAAAAGCATTAACAGCCAACAAAATGGCAACCAAGTGAATGCTTGAAAGCCACAAGGAAACAGCCAAAAGTCTCTGCTCTGATCGGATTACAAAAAAGTTGCTCTCCCCTTTTGTTTGTTGACCATCTCCAACTTACCCAAATCAAATATTTCATGCAGACAAGTTGGGAGTGAGGGTGAGTTGGGGGGGGGGGGGGGGGGGGAACTAGATAGGGGCGAGAGGGGAAAGGGTAGGGGCGAGGGGGTCTAGATAGGGGCGAGTGGTGGAAGGGGGTGGGTAGGGGCGAGGGGAAGGGAGGGGGTGGGTAGTGGCGAGAGAGGAAAGGGTAGGGGTGAGGGGGTCTAGATAGGGGCGAGTGGTGGAAGGGGGTGGGTAGGGGCGAGGGGGGGCTGGTTAGGGGCGAGGGGAAGGGAGGGGGAGCTGGTTAGGGGCGAGGGCAAGGGAGGGGTGGGTAGGGCGAGGGGAAAGTGGGTAGGGGCAAGGGCAAGGGCAAGGGCAAGGGAGGGGGTGGGTAGGGGCGAGGGGTGGGTAGGGGGTGTGAGGGGCGAGGGCAAGGGACTAGGGGCGAGGGTGAGTGGGCATGGGGACTAGGGGCGAGGGGAAAAAGGGTAGGGGGACAAGGGGGTGTGGGGGGAAGGGTAGGGTGTAAGGGATAGGGGGTAGATGGGGGCGAGAGAGTGTGAGGGGGTGGCAGATAGCAATTATCAAACTCCAATGCAAAATATGACGGGAGAGTTCGTGTTCCATTACAGACAAATTCCTTGGCCCACTGGCTGAAAAATGAGATACTACAGAGCGCGGCAGTTGATGGAGAGCATGAGGAGGTGCCATGAGAAAGACAACTATCATGAGCAGGGAATTCATCCAGCAGGACGTGCTGTGTGAAGGGAGTTCGCTAGACCCAGAGGAGAGCTTTGTTCTGGTCGGAGAAGCAGACACCACTGAGGCTGATGTTTGAAGGGGGGTGAACTCCTGTAGAGGGGATTTCTTTCCGCTTCTATGATTCTTCATAGGGTCACCAAATTCAAAGCTTTCCACCAAGGGCGCATCAGGAGTATTCTCTGTGACCTGCAACCTTTGAGCTGGCTCAGGTGGCTCATTAGGTTTAGTTAATGTGGAAACATTGGAAGAGGGTGTGCCTTCATGCAAAGAGTGAATAGAGACTCCATAACAAGGCATAGATTTGGTAGCATTCAACCACTCCAATAGATCCTCATCTGACCCGTCAGGTGGAGTAGGCTATTCATGTTTAGGGGTGGTTTTCATCTACAAAGAAACTTGCTGCACCACGGGATCCATACCTCCTTCTAAGAGAATGTGTTGCATCGGGGAGCTAGAAGTACATATCCACATTGCGTCGTTTCCCCAATCATGGAGTGCTTTACTGTGTCGTAGCCATGGTCTTCCAATGAGCAGGGGAAATCCGCCCTCAACCTGGGGAAGACGAACCACCACAAAATCCAAGTTAAAAGTAAAGTCTTGTACCTGTTGAGGCACTTTGTCCACTATGCCCACTGGGTAGACTGTCCGCTGGTCGGCCAATGTAACTGTAAAGGGAGCAGGGCGAGTAGGCTATAGACCTAGAGCTATCATAGTGAACTCAGGCATCAGGTTGATGCCAGATCCACCATCCACTATCACTCCTGAGAATTTCCGACCCAGCACGGACACTGTCAGGCGAGGGCTTCTATAATCATTGAGTGGAGCAACGGGATTGGATATCATATAGAACTCTGATGGTCGCACTGGGAGGTGCCTGCCACTATGACTTACTTCGGTGTAAAGTGACTGAATAACAGTAAGGGTGTCACTTCAAAAATTCACATCTAGTCGCAGCATGTCATAGAGGGACACTTGTTGGAAAGTGTTCTTCAAGACTGTCTCTACTGTAAGCTTTTCTTGTTCTACCAGTGGTTTCTCTGGTACCTTGATCTTTTGTAGATCCGAAACTACTTCCAAAAAAGCTTCATCAATATCGGAGAGCAAAGATTTGGATTCCTTCATGGCACTGGGAGATGGCTTGTTAACAGCAGAAGGCAGGGTATCCACTGGTGTGAGAATGTGTGGGGGAGTTGAACTTGCTCGAATGCTAAGACCGAGAGTGGCTCTCTAGGCCCGGGTGAGGACGTCCAATGGCTCCTCTACCAACTGTGGCGGCTTATTTTGAGGGGTAACCACGTGGGTAGAATGGGGTGACTGAGAAACGGTGCTAACTGCTATCAAATTGACCTTGGGAAAGGCAAACTCATTCTGGCTTTGACTTGGGTTCGAAGCCATGGATGCACGAATTTTCGGGCAATCCTTACTGTAGCGATCGTTCCTTTCGGATCAGTGACAGCAGGGAGGGGACCCTTCCGGCAGAGGGCATTTGCTTTGGTAATGACCATATTCCCTGCATCTGTAACACAAAATGGGCCGATTCAACGGGCGAGTTGAAGGGCGAGGTGGAGGCATAGAAGTTTTGAGGTGACGAGGGAGCATGGGTATGATAAAAGCTCTGAGACGGAAAAGTACTTGGCATACCATAGGAGGGGCTTTCAGCAAAGGTGGCATATGTGGATGGCCAGAGGGAGAAACCATGTTGGATGCAGGTGTTGGCCCTTGTTGTAGAGTAGGACCAAGACTTTGTTGTATTTGTCGCAATCCCTTGAGGTAGTAACAGTCCTTGTCCTCACGTCCAGACTTCTCACAAAAGTGGCAGTAAACCCGAAGGGGGCATTCCTGTGGAGGGTGCCCTGGAGAGCGACATGAGCTACACCAAACCATAGACTTAGTCTCCTGTTGAGACTTGAGCTCTTCTAGCTCACACTTGATCTATTACAATGCCTTGTGATGTGGAGGCTTCTCTTGTCTAAGAGAGAAGGACGTCTCCTCTTGAAGAGCTCGTTGTATTTTTAGGGCTTCCAGTTCCCTACGTAAAGAAGTTAAAGGATCAGAAGGACTTTCCAAAAATACTGAGGGGGTCTCTACCTGAGGAGAGTTGGTGAACAGCTTCCTAGCTCCCTCTATCCTAGTAGCAGCCACGACAAACTCCTCCAGAGTGGCGTCAGGTCGAAGACACTCTCGGAGTTTTTGCTGAGAAGTTTTGGGAAGAGCCTTCTCCACCCACTTCTTAACCATAAATTCCCCTGGCTGTTGAGGAAGCTTGGCAACCAAAGACTTGGTTTTAGTCATAAGCTCTGCAAAAGTCTCCTCTGGCTGGAGCACCATGTTGGCCAACTCATCCAAAATCTTCTCTTGGTAGTCACCTGGCCTAAATGCTGCACAGAACTGTTGTCTTAAGGCTGCCCAAGTTGAAAAATGGTTTTCTGCAAACTGGCTGTACCATTTGTCTGCTAAGCCATCCAAGGTAGATGGAAAGAGTACCAAATAAGCATCCTCTCTATTAAGACCACGACCCCTACAGAGAGATACAAACCTCCTTGCATGGTCGTCAGCATCTTCTAAAGAGAGTCCTTTGAAGGTGGGGAACTTGATGTTCACCTTGGCCAAAACACTTGCCAAAGCCTCCATGGCCCCTTGCTGAGCGTGTTGCTCAATAGCATGTTGTAGTAGAATAGGAGAGAGATTTATTGGAGAAGGTGATCTGGAAGATGTGGAACCTGATGAAGGAATGGGTGATGTATGTGGAGGTATGGGTGATGAGGTTGATGGACTTCTACTAGGTACCAAAGGTCATCTTCTGTTATAGTACTTCAGAGGGCTCAGTAGTGCGCTTTGATGTTCGAGTGACCGCCTTGTATGTGTCATGCAGTGACCACCAATCCAACCAAGCTTTGGGCAAGAAAACCTTGAACTGGTTGAAGACTGGTCTAGACTCTATTAGACCAGACAAGTGACTGGATCAGGGACGAGGAGGACTAGACCAGGGTCAAGGAGAACTAGACTAGGGATGAGAACTGGTTGGACCAGGGCGAGAGATGACTAGGGCGAGGGAGGACTAGACCAGTTGGACTGACAGGTGAGAGGAGAACAGTGCAAGGCAAGGTAGGCGAAGCTAGGCAAGGTGGGTGAAGCTAGATAGACCCAACTAGCTTCAAGATTTGTACCTCACAAAGTGAGATTTCAGTTGAGGTCCCATCGTGATCGCCAAAATGAGAGCACTTGTAGCGCAGATAATGTGTCGTGCTCTCTACAGTGGGTGGTCCTCAGTGCAATGTGTGTGACAATCTCACTCAAACAGACTGAAAAGAAAGGAAACAATAGACATCAACTGAGCTCACAAAGACACAACAACAGACCAGAACATATGACTCGACTATCTCAAAGAACTGATACAAAATCTGGCGTGGCAGCACACTCAGCTCCAGCCCGGGACTCACAGGTACAATGGGGGTGTCGAGGCTCAGATGTGCCGGGATGGTGAAGATGTGCTCTGTGTATAGACTCACTCTAGACGACTACGTCCAGATCAGATGTGAAGAAGATGATGATCCTGACCCAACAACTACTACTCACATGTACCACCATAAAGAGTCACCCACGGCTCATAAATGTCAGCCATGTGGTGACCTGGCCACGATGTCCACTAGACCAGTCCGTATCTCTGCTGCCACGTGTCATTGCCCAGCCCAGAGAGTCCGTCCAGTGTGAACTAGCATAGACCAACTGTACTAACTGTGTGTCCTGTGAAAGTGACACTGTAGCCTTTTACAAGGTTGCTTCTTGCTCAACCATGATATGCATGAGCTGCCAAGCATGAAACAAAAACCACTTGTAGACCCTCGTGTGTCAAACCTGGTTAACCAGCTCAATTTGAGTCCTAAAAACCATGTAAGTGTTGTGACAACGATCCCCCTTGGAATATAACAATCCAAGATGTAAAGTGCCACTCAAGTAGCGCAACATTCTCTTGACAGCCTGCAAATGCTTAGACCCTGGGCTGCATAAATCTCCTGACCTTTGAGACTGCAAACTGAATATCCGGTCTTGTGTTGCATATATAAATGAGTCATCCAACAACAGTTTGGTAAAGAGTGACATCTGCAGGATCACCAGCATCATGAAGACTCAATTTTAAACCTATTTCCATGGGAGTAGCAATAGGTTTGCAATCCTCAAGTCCAAATTTACATAGCAATGTCTCTATGTAACTTTTCTGACACAAGGCAATACCACCATCACACTACTTAAATTGTATACCCAAGTAATGATGCAACAACCCAAATCTTTCATCTTGAAAGTAGCATTCAAATCAGCCTTAAATTAAGAAATATGTCTCTCATTTGGTCCAGCGATCAGCAAATCATCTACATAAAGAACCACAATGAGAAGTACATCACCCTCAAGCTTTACATACAATGTGCTTTCTGTTGGACTATTACGAAAGCCTCCTTTGACCAAATGAGTGTCAACCTTCTCATACCAAGCACGAGGAGATTGCTTCAACCCATACAAAGCTTTCTTACATCTGCACACTTTATCCTCTTGTTCTTTCTTGACAAAACCACGAGGTTGTGTTACATAAACTACCTCAAATATGTCACCATTCAAGAAAAGTAACAATGTCTGACTGATGTACATCCCAACCAAAATGAGCTGCCAATGCACATAGAAAATGCACAGTAGTCTTACGACAAGTGGGAGCAAAAGTCTCTTCATAATCTATGCCTTTTTGCTGTGCATAACCCTTTGCAACAAGGCGAGCCTTATAGTGATCAATCTCACCATTTGGCTTGCATTTCAACTTGTAAACCCACTATGTACCAATGGCCTTTTTGCCAGGAGGCAAATCACATAATGTCCATGTGTCATTTTCTATAAGTGCATCATAGTCTGATTGCATGGCAGCCAACAAAAGAGAGAGGTTCCTCAACATCATGTAAGCTAGACTCAGCCAAAGCATAACAATCTGATGCATAAGATGCATGGCGAGAACCTGAATGAGTACGACTAGAAAAAGGTGCATCCAATTTTTCTTTCACGCAAAGTATCCACGAGCCATTTTGGCATACCTCTAGCCTTCTCATTCTCAATCCTTTCCTCATCAAGTACATCATGTACATCTGCATCAATAATAGGTTGACCTGTAACATTTTTAGAAACCCCCATAGGCTGTACATTTGCCTCATTAGAATTTACATTTGAACTTCCACCATTGAAAAGAGGCAACAAAGTGTCATAAATGTCTTGTGATCTTACATTACTGTCTCTAGTACATGACACTAAGGCCTGAATAGAATTTTCCACAAACACAACATCTCGTGAGACCAAGATATGCTTTTTTGGTGGATGGTACAACCTGTAACCGTGGCTTTCAGCACTATAACCAACAAAAATACACTTGACAGCCTTATCATCTAATTTTCTAGCATTGTGTTTGTGGCACCAAAGCATATGCCAAACACCCAAAAACACGCATGTGCTGAATAGAAGGCTTTCTATTATTCCATGCTTCATATGGAGTCATAGACTACAAAGCTTTTGTATGGCACTTGTTTAGTACATAAGTGGCACACATGATGGCCTCAAGCCAAAATGAATGCGGCAAAGCTTGACTTTTGACCATACATCGTGCCATTTCTATAAGTGACATGTTTTTCCTCTCAGCATCACCATTTTTCTAAGGTGTGTAGGGCACTGTACATTGGTGTTTTATCCCACGACTAGCCAAAAATGCATTAAATTCATGAGACATATACTCCCCCCTCGATCAGAACAGAGGGTACCATAGTACATTTTGAGACATTTTTAGCCATAGCCAGAAATTGCTCGAAGCACAAAAACACTTCGCCCATAGTACATTTTCGAGACATTTTCAGCCATAGCTAGAAATTACTTGAAGCACAAAAACACTTCGGACTTAACTTTTAGCGAATATACCCATGCATGCCCACAAACATCATTATGCACAAGCTGCAACTTGCATGTGGCCCTAAGTGAACCATCTATTGGAAACTTCTAACACTACATCTTACCCAAAATACAACCTTCACAAACATGTTTGACAGGTGCTTCAAGAGGTGGTAAAGAAGCAACCATATCAGATTTTTGCAAACGTACCAAACTGGCAAAATTTAGATGTTCAAAAAAACGTGCATGCTAAAGTTTTTCATCTAAAATAGCCTTAGAATCCACAATTGCATTTGCAAAATTCTCACCACACTTGTCATACAAAGTGAGCTTATACCGCCCACAACATCAAATGCTAGATGCAACAATTTCATCATCGAAACTGAGATCATGTACTGTACATTTGTCATCCACAAATTTGACTATAAGTCCAAGTCTAGCAAGTGCAGATACATACAAAAGATTCTTCTTGGTCCCAGGTACATACAATGCATCAACAAGTGTGAGAGAACTGCCATTTGCAGCAGTAAGCACGATAAGAGGCATTGTTGGCACAAGTAACTGAAATTCCCATGAGGGACACTCAAGAGAGGCGAACAAATCATGATATGAGGTAATGTGCTTTGTAGCGCCACTATCAAAACACTACACATATGAATCTGTAGCAACTAATATGCATGCATCATGGACAATAGGATTATAGGTACACTCTGCACTAAAAGACCATTCTGCATCAACATCAACATCACAGTCTCCTTTCACGGAGGACTCAACAAAAGTTGCATTTGTAGTGGAACCACCCTCTTTATTCTTAGCCTCTTTGGCCTTCAACTTAGGACATTGCTTGATCAAGTGACCATTAGCTTTACAATAATGGCAACACATCTTCTTTTTGCCCTTATCACCAAAATTTACAAACGAATTGCTTCCAGTAGAAGCATTAGGAACATGTGATTTTTCCACTCGCAGAAGAACCATAAGAAGTGGCTGCATTGCTGTTACCACCCTTTCTTTGAAAAGCAATAAAAGCCTATTCAATTGCATGCTGTCTAGTCTTGTTTTTTTTGTAAAGTGACTCTTGCAATAGCAATGTGCACAATGCATCAAACTTGACAACTTCAGGATTTCCTTGGGTCAGTCTCCAAGTACTAGCAAAAGTCTGATAAGAATCTGGAAAGGCATCAAAGAACTGTTTGCACAAGGGAACTGTTTGAAATGACTTCACTTGCATAAATAAGTTGCTCATTGATATCCTTGACACCACCAAGGAAAGCGTCCTTATCATCTTCCTCGTGCATAATCTTTGACTCCACCTCTTTATGCAACAATGCAATTTTAGCCTCCTTGCAGCGTGCATAAAGACCAGCCATAATATCCCAAGCCTATTTTGCATGTTTTGCTGAACGAATGTGAGGAGTAATAGTGCGCTTCACAGACAATGCAATTAATGTATGAGATTGAGCATCTTTTACATCCCAAACGAGCTTGTTCTATCATAGGCAAAACAATTCTAACAACAACAATCCTTGCAGCAGCAAGACCTGCAACATCCTCAATATCGTTTGTATCCACACACCAGGACGTACATCAAAGCCTTGCATAATATTCCAAATGCCCTTCGACACAAGAACATGTTGCATCATATAAGCCCACATAGGGTAATTGTCCCCATCCAATCCGTCCTCAGCCGCAAACATCTTGAACACATATGTGTTATTGTCAGCCATGGTAAATGTTGCACCTAATGTGAAAACTACCCAAAAGAGGAGAAAGAAAGCGAGAACAACACGTGCTATGTAGCACAAACCGTAGAAGATTGTAAGAGACCTGTTAAGCAAAAAACGGCACTGACAAAAAAATTGCACAAAATGACAAGATAGCCTACGCGGTACTGCATGTAGTGGAAATGAAGGCCGAAATGAGCCCAAATAAAAGATTTGAGCAGGCTGAGCTCTTCGAGCTTGTCCAAAATATTTGTCGACCTGCCAACACTTCCAAAGCTCACAATAATTGGAGAAAGTGAGCAGGCGTGTGCTGGAGCTGCTAACGACTAAGCCCGAGAGGACACAACCTGCTCTGATACCGATTGTTGGAATTAGGGATACATGAAAACACACACAGCTTGGAGAAGACGACGGAAGCTCAAGGCACACAATAGAGAGTGTATAAATTAGTGTGCAGTGGAAAGATTAGATAGCCCTAGAGTGATGGGCATATATAAAATGCACGGGGGGAAAACCTCCTAGTGAGGGAAAAAATCTATCGGCGGTCCTAAGTGTGTTCACACACATCACTACCATATGTATATGGTAACATTATTACCATAGGAGGGGGTCTTAGTCTTAAAAGTTTTTTTGGATGGAGTGTATCCATCCACATTAGCAACTCTTTTCCCTTTATCAGAAGTAACAATATTCTCATTAGCAGGAGCAAATTTTCTACCTTTGTCAGGAAGAGGCTTCGACAAGCCATGAGGTTTAACCACAACAATTCCCTTGGCACTTAGCATATACAAGAGGGCTAGAGACGAGTGCCATGGAATGAGAAGAGGTCAGTGTAGGTTAATCCACATGAGGATCAGCCTTACCAAAGATCTCTTCCTTAGGCACTAAAACCTTGATACCAGGATATGAGGGGATAAGGTCTTAAGGATCAGGCTTACTAAATGCCCCAGATTGCCACAATGAAAATAGGAGTCAACAAGAGTACCCCACTTAAGATAGATCACCAGCCTTCCAACATGCATAGAATCAATGTCCATAGTTGAAGGAAACTTCTATATGTTTGTCAAAGCATAGAAACTTGATTCCTATTAGGACAGTGAATAGAAGGACATAAAAGGACCTTTCCTAAAGATGGCCCCAATTTTTCAATATATGCCCATAAAAAGGATGACAAATTGACGAGCTCAACCCATACAGGACACTTTGTAAGGAACTCATCCTTAATAAGCTTAACCGGCTAAAAGGGGATAATATGCATGTCTTGGCCACAAAGAATTATGGTGAAAGTTGAAAGTAGAGCATTTTTGTCCTCTGGCTTATAGAACAAAATTTCAAACAACCTTGCACGAGAGTAAAACATTTTATCAACTATAGCTCGCTACATTCCTTGCAAGGTCATGTATAGTAGGACGTTTTCCCATAAAAAAGAGGACCAAAACCTTTCTTACAAGATAGACAATCATGGCCAAACGGTCTCAAGAGACAAGGAGACTTGGTGTTCACTAATGATTTGGGATGAGGTGTAATGGAAATGGCCTATAAACTTTGAGAGTAGCGGAATCAGGAAATTAGGTGAAGCACTTTTGTGAGATTACTTTGTGAGCATAGTGGGTGAACTTAATTGATGGTAGCAACATAAACATGGTACTTAGTTAACTCGGCATGAACAATACTTTTGCAAGAGAGAGATTTTAGAGAACATAACAATAGTTGAGGACTGGATTCATATGGAGCCGGTCCCCCCTCCAATAGGCATTTGTATTATAGTTTCTCTCACCAAGAGAGACTTGGTACAATACAATCTTTGTGTTTCTTGTGACCTAGGTGATGCAATGAAGATGGAAAGCTTCACGCATCACAAGCATAACATAAACTTTGTAGAAAGCATTAACTATCCCAAGCCTTAGTCCAAGGCCTCAAACACCTTCGAAGGTGGAGAGAGCTAGCGGGGAATGAGGGTAAGGAAGAGGAAGAAGAAACATTCCATAGGAGAAAGAAATAGTTCCTCACTTATCATCACTCTTCTTGCTAGCATACATAATAGCATAGTAATGAAGATGGAGAAGATGGCAAGCTTAAGCATTGAAGCATGACTCCTCATTGGATTTGCATTCCATAGCCAAGAGTGTTGGTGTAGGCTCTCACTTCTCACAAGCTTGGAGAAGGAGGTGGAGTTCCTCAACTTTCACCAAGTGAGAATGATTCCACACAATGAGTGTGTGTGGGTGGTGTATATCCCCCTAGCACCCCCCTTGTTTGCTTGGGGCGAGTTGCAACTTTTCCACATGCTGCAAGCTCATTGGACCCCTCTCCCCCTAGCCAATCACATGCAACATGCAGTCAAGTACATGGGTAGTCTTTTGACAAGTGTCCTCCTTACCCCTTAGAGAGAGAGAGAGAGCTTGAAAATATCTAGATATTTGTTGGATGTAACTAGAAGCTCATTGGACCCCTCTTTAGCCCAAGCAATAGCATTCAAGTACACCAAGGGGTTAAGCTTAGTGAGAGTCTGACATGTGTCCCATGTGCCCTTTTAGAAAAGGGGTGCCCCTTGGGTGAGTGGAAGGTTAGGTCAAAGATTCCACTAACTTTGAGACTTTTATGCATAGGAAGCTTCTCAAGCAACTTCCTCATTAAGTGTGTAGGGTCTCTTTTTTACTCAAGCATCTTACCCCCCATGCATAGGAAGCTTCTCAAGCAACTTCCTCATTAAGTGTGTAGGGTCTGTTTTTTATTCAGGCATCTTACCCCCCATGCATAGGAAGCTTCTCAAGCAACTTCGTCATTAAGTGTGTAGGGTCTCTTTTTGACTCAAGCATCTTACCCCCCATGCATAGGAAGCTTCTTAAGCAACTTCCTCATTAAGTATGACAAGTACCTCAACTACCTTAGATGGATTTCCCACCTCAAGCACAACCCTAGCTTGCCTAAGGTCAAAGGCAAGTTTAGGTCGGGTTCCCACCTCAAGCTCAGCCCTAGCTTGCTTAAGGTCAAAGGACTTTTAACACTAACCATTGGAGGTCTTTAATGAAGCTAACCCTAAGGTCTTCTAAGCTCCATTATATGCACATTGCTCTTTGATAGACTACCTCCTTTTGGACCCCTATTGAGATGTAACCATCTCTCCTCTTGGTCCCCTGTTGAGGTAAGTCTAGAAGCACTTATTGCACATCGCTCTTTGATAGACCATCTCCTTTTGAACCCCTATTGAGATGCAACCATCTCTCCTTTTGGTCCCGTACTAAGATAGGTCTAGAAGCACATGTCTCTGTTCTAACTCTTGTTCCCGTTTATTCTCCCACATTAAATGATCAGTTTAATATGAGAAAATCATTTGGTATAGTTAGATATTATATTTATGACATGAGGGGTAAGGGCATTCTTCAGTTTAGAGCCCATCATGTCAAGGCCAAATTGTACAAAGGTATGACCTAAGACTATATGCGAAGCAAAGGTACTTGCGAGGGTCCAATTGGAAAGCAGAAGGCAACGCCATTGAACTACACAACAAGGAAAAAATAAAACCTGTTTGTATAATTACGGCAAAGCTGGTACAATCATGAGGAGAAGGGCAGGCATAGTGATGAGTGTTCTTTTGTTAGAAGTATCAGCTCTCTCTCTCTCTCTCTCTCTCTCTCTCTCTCTCTCTCTCTCTCTCTCTCTCTCTCTCTCTCTCTCTCTCTCTCTCTCTCTCTCTCTCTCTCTCTCTCACACACACACACACACACACACACACACACACATGCACAATGACCTAATGGTGGTAGACTTGAGGTGCTTTTGAAGCTGTCAGGAGCGATAGACAAGTCTATTTGACTTGCGCTACCATCATTTATCAAAGAATGAACGCCATTGCTCTTTGAATGTTGCAAAGAAAGAGAGAGAATCTACAGCCGATGGCAAAAGACTTTGAGCCACGAGCAAATATAGTAGGCTTACAGGTGAAGTTTTCTCAGCACCTTGCAGGAGGTCATTCCTCGCATTCTTGACATGTGAGTAGGAAGATCTCAAGGTGTGGGTCTGCGAGTGGGAAGATCTCAATGTGCAAGTGTGTACTCACTTGTCGGAGCGAAGGCAGGGGTCGTTGCATCGGAAATGCTGACTACACCTTAAATTGCAATCTGCAATGTGGCTATTGGTTGCTAGTGTGGCTGCTAAGATGGTGTGTCGTGGATGCTAGCTATTGGTTATTAAGGGATTTACACCTGTCCGGGTGATGATGGGATTGATTTTGTCATGCTAGAAGAGTGCTTTGACACGTTCTTCTTTGCCTAGATAGAGAGTGAGGCAGTGCTCTATCATGTGTTGCACCTGTAACTCAATAAAATTAGCAAAGCGATAATGTGATCTTGCATAACAGGTGAGACATATTATTATATCTCAATTACGATAAGAATAGATAGACACAGTGCAAAAACACAACTCCAAAGTCACACACCAGTTTAGATATCTTTAAGATCTCATTCAAAAAAGAAATCTTTTGAAAATTTTCATCGCTTTTTTCTAGGATTCCTATCATATATAACCAATGAAATAAATGAACACTAAGTTCATGCACCAATAAAGAACTACTCAATTCCAAAAATTGAAAAAATGAATTAAAATAGCCTCTGCTTTTTCATTAGCAAAAAGGGAAGGCATCACTAAGGCCTTACCACTTTAGGGCAGACCAAAAACTCAATACTTCTTCTTTTTTTTAATAGAAAAACTCACAATTGTGAGTGAATAATATTAATCAACCCAAATAATTACGAGGTCTTGTCATGATCGTGTTGAGCCATGACATCATCTAGGGACCATAAATACATCGTCTATCACGCCAACCAACTCGGCCCCTTATCCTTGATACATAAGGTCTATTATCATGTTCTTCTGAGATCTTTTAGTTACCGATAGCCAAGATTTTCCCCCATCCTAGGCATACCCTCTGTTGACAACAAGGCACAAGTAGTCCTAGACCAATCCTCCTAGTGTTGCTTGCGTCCGAGCATCCAAATTAGCACTTTGCTTTCTTGTACAATTTATGTGAAGCTTGCCACTTCAAGACCTCCTTCAAACACACGATGGTTCCTTGTTTGCCATACATTATGTAAGAAGAAGTACCCGACGATTTGAGTGCTGATGAGGATGGTAGGACTACCTGAATTCTTCCCTCCAAGGAATAGATCAGTCTTGTAGAAGCCAATTTTCCATGTTCTTTGGACCCACTTGCATATTTTCCCTACGAGGCCTTTGATAGTTGGGCAATCCATGAAGAGGTGGGCCAGATCTTCACCAGCCAACCTGCACCCCAAGCATCGATCTAACCCAATCCCTCTTTCCTGAATCTTCACCCCCGTCGGTAGAGCACCCCAAATTACCTTCCAAAAAAATACCTTCACGTGCTGTGGAACCTTTGGCTTCCAGATGTACTCCATTACTTGCTCCCACCTTTCCTCCGGGCATTTTTTTTTCTATATCTTGTTAAGGGGGCTAGACCAATTCTTCTTATGCATCATTGTATGGTAAATTTCTTTAGGATGGGGTTTCCATAAGAGACTGCTTCCAATCCATTTCTAGGCATTTCAGTCAAACTCCGAATCACAGATAGGCATCACTATATTGTCAAGCTCTTTCCTCACTTTGTGGACCAGCAAGATCTCCAAGCTATTCAGTTGGTACTAGGTAACCAGAAGGTCAATGGTTTTCCAATTCTTGTTGTCCCTATCCAGAAGTGCCCCAGTCGATTCAAACCCTTATTATTCAGCTTCCTGGCTGTCTCTATCCAATAGGGAATTTGTGGCGGATCTACAACTTTGGAAAGCCAGGGGGACCAATGCAAAATGGAGTTCTTGAAGTTTTTTTTTTTTAAAAAAAACTCAATACTTCTAATAGGTTGTCAATTTTTGAAATCTTTACTTAAGTTTGAAGCTCAAAGGGAACTACTCCTCATGGCAAAAATAACTATAATATAAGACTCCTCATTATTCATTTATGATGGGCTCCTATTTATGGAGTCAAGTAGCATAAGAAGTGGGCTTGCACACCAACATACGGGTCTTTTAGCGGGTGTGCCCCACTTTTAGGAGTAGGAGGAGAATCAAATTTTCTTGAAATTGTGCATGCAAGGAACCGCTAGTTGATTAGCAGCTCAATCACGGATTCTCTTGATCGCAATGGATAAGAAAATTGAATAGAAAAGTCTAATCAAAGAGTTTGGTTGTGTGGATGTGCACGCACGCATGCACACACATGCATGCACACACATTGCAAAAGGATTTACATCTTCTACTCAACAACACCTTTTGAATTGGGCAAGCTTGGAAACAAATTGGGCATCACAACACCTTTTGAATTGGGCATCACAAGGTAGCATTTTCTAAAATCGGGCAAAGAGTGAAGGTCTGCAAAATTGGGAGGCCAGTACAGTTAGCGTCCTTTTTTCTTTTCTTTTTTTTTGAAAATTTGAAAACACTGCACTAGGCTCGCAAGCTCAATCAAGCAAGCTTAAGCACATTCCATTTTTCCATAGATTGGTAAAATGTCTTGGATCAACAATAAGCAGAGATCCACATAAATCAGATCTTGATTTTAGCAAGACCTTGCCCTCACAACTTTCAAGCCTCAATGTTGGCTTGAGAGAGGGAGATACATACGACATCTCTTCGGCCCCCCAACATCGATTTTTGATGGATACTCTACAATATCCCATTCTTGCATTAGCATCAGAGTTTTTGACTTCGATTTTTGGCTTATGGCTTGTGTTTCTCAACATTGAGAACATCCTACATGGCCACACATAGAGAACGAGCATAGCTCTCTAGCTGCGCATACTTGTCGCAGATGACACACATGAATGTTTTCCCGACATCCCACATTAGAGGTGGCAGATTTCCAACATCCAAATCCCAACATCGGCTAGTGTGTGTGTGTGCATCTGTCGCACGTGTCAATGCAAGGGACTTGCCGATACACTGTGTGCGAGCCACAAACAGCTGCAAGCACACAACCAGACTAATCTAGCAAGCTCGAGAGAGCAAGGGTGTGACACTCATTGCCCTACGCTCGCCTTCGTGGAGGATTCCTCGCCACGAAGAAGAAGGAGCTACCACCGTGCCACGCTCAACCGCCTCGCCATCGCCGTGCCGTCGTCGTAATGCTCGATCGCACTCTCTCCCTCTCTCTCTCTCTCTCTCTCTCTCTCTCTCTCTCTCTCCTTCATACACACACACACACACACACACACACACACACACAAGGAGATGATGAAGAAGAAGATGGAGATGGAGCAAGAGCACTCTTCAATTGCACAAATGAGAGAATGGATGATTTTTAGGTTTAGGTGACTTTTATATGAGCTTGCCCCATTCACACTTGGGCGCCCATACTTAGGCAACTAACCCTTGAATGTTCCTGTTAGAGTGCGCCTCTCATCGGCGATCACTCTTACCCTTTTCCTATTGGACCGACAAGCCCGGCCCATGAGTACTAGAAGTGGATACCAGTGGTTAACATGCCCCCCTTCCTGATGTAGATTCCGTCCTTGAAATATAACAGTGCAGCATCGGGATCCACGATAGAAGTACATATGTTAGAAGAAAAACAACATTGTGAAGCTCAAAGGAAGCATGTACAGGTGTGCAATAAGTGAGATGCATACATGAAATTCTAGGAAATGCAAAAACAAATTCATGAATTGTAACATTGCCAACTAGAACAAGCGTAGTACCTAAATAAAATGCAATTGAGTTAGGGTCGATTAGGTCGACTCTAAGAGAAGTACAAAAGAGCTAGGGCTAAAGTAAGTACTAGATTGACCAACGTTAATTAAAAAATGTCGACTGAAGAGTAGTTAACCCTAGGAATGCTCGTCGGGGTCTAAGGACTAGTGGTCTTGTCATTTAGCCACTTAAGCGTGATCCACATAAAATACAAGGAAGTTTGTGCTATTTGCTTTCTCTTTTCTTTTTCTCTTTTGTTTTCTTTTTTGTTGTTGTCATAGTTGCTACAAGTAGCTGGGGGACTCGAGGTTTCAAATACTAGCAGCTGGGAGACTCAAGGTCTCAAATACCAGCTTGAGCATAAACTAGCCGGGAGACTCGAGGTCTCAAATACCAGATTAACACATGGGCTTCCATAACACAAGTCACACTTAGATGGAATAAACTAGAGAGAACTATATCCTCATAGCCTAAAACATTACTAAAGTTACTACAATTAATAGACTATTTAGGAATTAAAGTCATCAATTAAGTGGCCTAGTTTAGCCTAAGGTCCTGATACCTACTTAAAGCCAACTAATAGACCAAACTCAAAGAGAAGAACAAGGTACTAGAAGTTTGAAAAAATTATAGCATCTAAATTGGCAATGTCACAACTTCATAAATTTTATGCATTGTTAGAATTCAAATGACAAGATGCAAACATGTAAATGTGGAAGCATAGATAAAAGGAAGTAGTACACCTGATATAATGGAGAACATCCGTTGTAACATGTAAACATCCATTGTCATTGTCCTTCAAAGGCATCTTTATGTAGTCACAAACTACACAATAGTCACCACCAAACATCCACCTTCCAGAGGCATATCAGTGGAAAAAAGTACCAACACTTATTGAACACAATTAAAAAACATAAGGAACCCAACCTAATTATTTGCACTCCCCCCTAGAGAGTCAAGGGAATAGGATATTGTAGAGATTTGGGGGGAACCCTAAGGCTAAACCTCTATCCTCGTCTCTCAAGAAAAACAAAGTCATCATCCATGAAACTATATGTGCCATCCGTGTAATCATGTAAATCTTCTTCATCATCAGAGGCACCAATGTTTACTAAGAAGTTCACTAAACGCCTATAGTCATCTTGTTCAAAAGGATAGGCTTGTGCAATGGGAGAGACACTCTCTACTAAGTATGGATCAGTTGTGGTCAAGAGACGTATCAGCCATTCTAACTCCTTGAAATTCTTCTCACATGCTAGCGTACCTACCAAATCCTCATTCATAGGCAAGCACTGGAAAGATCATGTAAAATACTTGTGAAAAGTAACGAGGGTACCTCTCACCCAAGGCAAGAGTGGATGACTCTAGCGTACTAGCCATATTTGTACACACAAATAGATGATGACAAGTGCAAAATTACAAGGGTCGTGTTCTTGTGCATAATGTGTTTTTATGATTTTGTGTTATGTATAGAACTTGTAAGTTTCCACATTATTGTTTGGTGGCTCTTTCTCTTTTACTTTTTTATCTTGCTTTTGTGAGTATAAGGCTTTATATATACATGCCCTAGGATTGGAGATTGAGAGGTCAGGGAGGAAGGTTGAGAGGGAAGCAAGTGAATGATGGATGTCAGCAAACACTCCCCCCTTCCTTGGGTAGATCATACCTTTTGGAATAATGTCGTCACCTTTTGAAACCAATTGTTCCAAGTTGTTATGGGTGAAGGCTTTAACCAATAGTTTTCGACATCCCTATGCATTTCAACTAGTTGCAAGGGTGGTAAGGTACTCTCTCATGATTTTATTTGCAACGTTATTGTAGGTGGTGAACTTGCAACGGGAGGTGCAAACTCTTCTTTATTTGTATAGATATGTACAATGGTAGGTGGAGGTTGTGTCAAAGCTTCTATTTTCGTATAGGAACTATATGAAGAGCAAGAAGCTTCATTTGACTTCCCTATTCCTGAGCTAGGTGGAACAAATCGTTCTTTCTTCGGTACCCAAACTAGCTCTGGAGTGGGTGTGTAGCATTCCGTGATTTTTTCCTTTCTGCCATCTTCAATTCATTTTGGAGCCACAAGATTGGGCTCACATGGGCCAGGTAACAAGTAAGAGCATAATTTATATTTTGGCACCCAGATTTGATCATTTCCTTCATAGTAGCCTTGGGCTTCCAATAGTTTTTTAGGAATCCAACGCAACGTTTCTTTACATTTCTTGGGGCGAGTGGGACATCTCTTACCAGGCTCCTGTCTTCTAGCACTAGCTATGATCGCTAAAAAAGCTTTAAGGACCCACTTGTATGTTTTCTTTGTTATATTGGGATGGGTCTTGTGTGTCTCAAGCTTTATTTCAACTACATCAGTTGAAGCTCTAGACAGTTGGGCTATGGGGACATATGGTTCAACCTCTTAGACATGCAATGTTTTGGGTTTTATTTCCTTAAGAGGCGATATCTCAAAGACTATGGCTTGAATGGCAGGGCTAAGAGTTGGTTTCTGCGTTGTGACACCCCCAGTCCCCCAATCAATGGTGAGTTTGGTGGCTATCATCCACGTGCATCTTAGGTTTATATTACCCTCCATAGTTCCAACAGGCATGACCAAAAAGTCTTGAGCTAGAACCCCATTGTCATAACTGACAGAAGTGTACCAAATTCCAAAAATCAAAGTTTTTTTCTTGTTGACACCCTTGACTTGGATATCACTCTCAGATAGAGATGGCTTCCCTAACTGACACCACACCCCATATGATAGCAGATTATATTTAGCACTCGTGTCCAATAAGGCGTTATATAGCACTTTTCCATAGGCACTATTTAGGTCAATAGGGTATCATAGAGGTGTGTCAGAGTCCAACCAATCATCCTCTGTTTCAACGTGGAATGCATGTGTAACTCCAAGGTTGGCCTCTCGTTGGCGTCTTATGCGTTCTTGTCGCTCTTTCACCTCAGCTTGAGCTTGTATCTTTTTCAATTTTGTTTGTGCCTTGGCTGCCTTTTTTTTATGGATGGCACATAGCTCCTCTTGGCTTAATGGATCATAATATCTTTTAAATTTGCTACCATTGAGGAATCCAATAGTTTCAACTACATCTAGAGTCTCAACACGAATGGTTCCTTGTGGGTGATCTCACATACTCTTCTATATGGTATTTTTCCCATATATTTCAACTTTTTCTTTTCGTTACGTACTCCATACATAAGGACTTTATCACCAACATTGATATCTATTGTTCTTTAGATGACCGTCAAACCATTTCTTTCTCCACAAGTGCATTTTGCATAGCTAATTGCCTCTCTTTATCTAGCCTATCAAGAATACAAAATCGCTCAACTAAGGGGTTAGACTAGGAACGACAAACTCCCATGGCATAACCGCTTGTTGGCCATACACCATCTTAAACGGTGTGCAGTTAATGGCAACTTTGTATGCAGTACGATAAGCCCATAGAGCTGATGTAAGCTTTAAATCCCAATCTGTACGATGAGCCTCAACTGTCTTTGTCCAAATGGAGATGAGAGTTTTGTTGGTACTCTCAGGTTGGCCATTTGCTTGTGGATAATAAGGTGTGGACTGATGGTGAGCTATCATGAAGTTGGTAGTGAGTTCTTTTATCACTCCATTTATAAAATGAGTGCCATTGTCACTCACAATATCAAAGGGACAACCAAATCTTGTAATAATGTTCTCAAAGAGAAACTTGGCAGTTGGCCTTGCATCAGCATTGCGTGTCGCCTTGGCTTCTGCCCACTTTGATACATAGTTAGTGGCAACAATAATATATCAAGATTGAGTGCTACGAGCTGCCGAACTAATTGGGCCTACAAAGCCAAACCCCATTTTTCAAATGGTTGAGTCACTTTAACAGGATGCAAGGGCATCCTATCCTTTTGTTGCGAGATCTTGTAATGTTGGCACTCATCACATCCTTTGCGAAAAATGATGCATCCTTGAATAAGCTAGGCCACCAATAGCCTGATTGCAACACCTTTCTAGCTGTTAGTTCCCCTGAGAAATGTCCTCTGCCTATACCCATGTGGGCTTCTTACAGTATGTATAAATACTCATCCTCACGGGCACAACATCTAAGAATATCATCCTCGCTCTGTAGTGTGTAGTGTCTCTCAGCATCATTCAATTGACGACTTGCAAAGCTAATGGGGTAGTCCAATTTATGTTCTCTGGTTGAGCTAGAACACACCCAATAGCAAAGTTTGATGCATCAATATGCACATGGAAAATTACATTCCAATCAGGCACTGTAGAATAGGAGCGCTAGTCAAGGTCTTTTTCAATGACTCATAAGCATGGTCACACTTCGTGGTCCAGTGGAACTCAATAAGAAGCTTGTACAAAGGACGAGCAATCTCGACAAAGTTTAGAATAAATTGTTGGTAATAACCAACATGGCCCATGAACCTTTGAACTCCTTTATAGTTTGTAGGTGGTGGCAATTCAGCAATGGCTTTAATTTTGCTCTCATCTGTGGAAATCCCATTTTTGGACACTATATGCCCTAAAATGACTCCATGTCTAACCCAAAATTGGCATTTGAAAGGGTTTAAGGAGATGCGATACAATCTACACTTCTCAAACACTTTTTGTAAGCATGATAGATGTTCTTTCCAAGAGCAATAAACACAAAGGTCATCTAAGAAAGCTTCGCAAAACTCCCTCAAATATTCTCTAAAAGCAGTGTTTATTAATCTTTGAAAGGTAGCAGGGGCGTTGGTTAAGCCAAAAGCCATAACACGAAATGCGAACACTCCAAATTTGGTATAAAGGTTGTTTTAGCTTGGTCCTCTAGCACAATTGTGATTTGATTGTAACCAGAGTACCCATCTAAAAAGCTATAAGCTTCCTTCCCTGCAACTCTTTCAAGCACATGTTCTGAAGATGGAAAGGGGTAATGGTCCCTCCTAGTGGTGGCATTAACCTTCTTGAGATCCACGCACACTCTGAGTTTCCCATTCTTTTTTCGCACAATCACTTTTGGAGACACCCATACTGAGTGCTCAATAGGGTATATGAATCCACATTTCACAAGCTTTTCAATCTCTTCTTGAACGATATTTGCATATTTAGGATTCATTGGGTAGGGTCATTGCTGAACTACTTTAGCCATGCTATTCATGGGGATTGTGTGCTGCACCACAGAAGGTGGAACATCTTTCATATCATGATATGTCCAAGCAAATATATCCCCGAATTCCTTGAGAAGTTCTCTAAGTACACACTCTACAGTCTCTGTCATATCTTGGGCAATGAAAACAAGTTTGGACTCTTCTCCTGGGTCTGCTAACTCTATTTCTTTAACTATTGTTGTACCATCATAGACTCCATTACTTCCATCGATAGGTTTTCTTTGAGCCTTTGTATACACAACCTTATGTTCCTCTGTGGTGTAGGATTTGAAATGTTCAAGTGCAGTGTGTAAGTCTGTGGGGTCTTGTTGTTCTGTGGACTGTGATTTCACTTTCGATTCCTTTTGTTGTTGAGCTAACTCTCAATTTTGCCATCTCCTTACCATACGACTCAACTTTGGCTTCTCTGTAGCCTCTAGTTGTGCGATGTCAATGGGTTGTGGACTACACCACATAACACTTTGAAGGTATTCACCCCAATTATCTACCAACTTTCGATGAGCATCACATGCCCCTATATAATTAAGCCATTTTGCGGTAGATTTCTTTTCATTTATTCTAGCATGCACATTTGCTTGATATCATCGTCTCTTATATCTTTTACTCTTCTTGTCTAATTTTCGATTACAGCCGATCTCTAGTGAAGAGTCACTACATGAATCGCTACTTGTGTCTTCTGCTCCCTTGGATAGATTGTCATCTAGGGTACCACTGGGCCCTGAATGGTTTGTCCCCACATTTGCACTAAGATTTAACTCGGATTCTTTGTCCTTAGAGTCAATTTCAAGTGATGAATCTGACCCCAAATCGTGTGGGCTATAGTCTAATGAGATGCTACTGGTTCCAATGTCAGTCAAACCTTCATCTTGTAGGTCATCAGAAGCTATATATATTGCTTCCAGCATATTTAAGGGTACAAGTGGTGGCATTTCATCCCCCTCGGGTGTTACCTAGGTTGTCCTCCCGTTTTCCCAAGTTTCTATGGTTGCTGCTAGGTGGACCCAATCCACATCGTCCGACTCAGTCATCCCAGGTAGTACATCCATATAAGGAGAATCTTCCCCAACATCAGTGTCCACTTTACACGTGTAACAATATTGCAATGGGGCCGAGTGAAATGTGGTGTCAAATCTATGATCAATTATAGACCTGTTTCCTAGAGGATGTGCTCTACCAGTTACAAGATCCACTCGTATGACAGAATCTTGGAACTGCAAGTAGACATGGTTTTTAGACCAGTCATGCACCATTTTTGCTTCCCTCATGAAAGGACGTCCTAAGATCATCTCAGATGCCATAGTGTGCTTGGAGAAATCCATAACAATGAGAGTAATTCTTATTTTATTCAAAAGACCTTGACCTTGAGATCTTCTAGCATCCTAATAGGTTTAACAATAGACCCATTGGCCATCTTTACTACTATGGTTGTGGTCCCAAGGTGAGGTCTAGTTTTCCAGCAATTTTTAGTCACAATGCTAACCCCAGTGCCACCATCAAGGATTCCCTTCACAGTTAATCCCTTAGTAGTGATTGGTATGGTCGCATTGGATTCATTGCCCTCAAAGTATTGTCCCAACTTGTTAACATGTATTTCTATAACAAGGTTCTCATCTAGGTTGGGTTGTGGATCTAAGTGTTCCTCCTCTATTGGCATCTCCCCAGCTCCATCCATCTGTGCAAATTGTGGTAGCCCAACCTTCAGTTCTCCATTGAGGAAAGCTCGAAGAGCTGAGACTAGCTTAGGGTCTTTATATAGTTTGGACATGATGGTGGTTCTAACTTCTGAAGACATGAAATCCATCAATTTCGCAATGTTTAACACACCTTTTGGGCTTCAGCCCCTTGACGTGGGGAAGATGGGATCCCCTTTTCTTCAATAGGGTTAGGTAGTCCCTCTGTAAACATTCTTTCCATCAAGAAGTGAGTACGCCCACTTTCCCATGACTTTAAGTCACTTTCTTCTTGGATGACACTAGGTATGGCTAAGGGTCTATGGACTAGGTGAGATTGTTGTTGCATAGGGAACACTGTGTCTGTAATCTGGATCTACCTAGGTGTTGGTTCTAGATCCCTTTGGGTATCTTCTACCAAACTCCTTAATTGCTTGACTCGCTCGATCTCCTCTGTAGGGTTTGGATAAGTTCATATCTTCTTCTTGGATCTTGGCCATTGTGGCTCATAAAGATCTTCCTTGTTGGTTTCTATCTTAGTGGTCGTTTTAGTCTCAATGGTTTCCCCTGAATTAGAATCCTCTTCAGCATCGTTCATATATACGGGGTCGTCACCAGTCCCTATGTTGGTCTTTGAACTGGGGTCTGACTTCGCTGCTTTTTGTGATCTCTTCCTTCGTGTTTTCTTCTTTTTCTGAGATTGGGCAATTGATGCCGTGTCTCTTTCCTCAAGAATATAATTTTGTTTTTGGAGCATCGATCATGTGAGTACGTTTACTGGTACCACATGTGTACTTTGTGATGGCTCCTTGGTAACCTCAATCAAATTTAATGGCGTGATCTTTGGCGCATTTGGATTGTTCGGACATTGGGCAATCAAATGATCTACGCTACATCGATTACACATGAGTATCGGCATTGTAGACATGCTCGCTTGAGTGGTTTGCATTAGTGTGGTGTTCTTTTGTAGCCTAATAGGACACTCGGCCACACGATGTGGACCTCCACACTCATAGCATTGAAGAGGTGGTCTCTTAGTAGTGTAATTGATGTTTTGGTCTCTTGCAGCAAGAGCAGCTACTGGATAGACAGGTTTGACTTGTCCCCAATAGTCCTTCATGTAGTATTGTGGACTTTCTTCAAGCACATCCATCCCATAGGCAATATTAGGGTCTATATCTTCCTCACAGCCTTCCATACAAGCAATAGATGACTCACAACATACTTGATTCACATAAGTGATTCTCGGATGTGGTGGTTGCGGTCCTAGCAATGGAGGTGGTAAGGGTGTTGTTTGAACAACATTTTGGGCCCTAGGGACCATATGTTGTGAGGTTTGTTCAAGAGGTGGGGCCGGCATCAATGCATGCACTCGAGGCGTGTATGTCCATGCTAAGGTTGATATATTGGCCATCACATGCTTAAATACTATGCAGTCCTTAGCTTGATGACCATACCTCCCACATGCATTGTAGTTCCCATTGAATTTTACACTAAAACAAGGGCATTCACTGGTACTATGCGGTCCATTGCATACTGAGCACCATTGTGTTCCCTTCTTGGATACATATGATTGTTTTGCGGAGCACGATTGTCTCTAAGACTCTCTTGAATGGCCTTGGTGAGATCTGCTCAAGTCATCTCAGATATCTTTGGCTCCTTAGCAATAGGCTTTAAGGTCATTGGCTGATGCCCCGATGCTTGCGAGCTAATAGATTTAGGCTCAACAGACACTCTTTCTCCTTGAATCATTAAATTATCCTCCAATTGGATCGCATTGGTGGTGACTGCTTCCCAAGTGGTGATACCTCTAATGACTAGGCCATTGTAGATATCCTCATGTCGTAATCCTCATTGTAGATATCCTCATGTCGTAATCCCTTAATGAATCTATCAAGCAATTGATTATTATTGAAGCGCTCATTTGGATTACAACAAGAATTCAAATGCTTCAAGCGACTAATAAAGTCTTTCACCGACTCTCCTTCCTCTCGTTTTGCTTTCTGGAGCTGAGAGGCTACACCCAAAGCACTCCTTGTTGTATGTATTCTTTTAAGAAAAATATCCTAAGAGTAGGGTAAACCGTTTTTTCTTCCACCCTTAGGTTTCTATACCAATCCCCAGCCTTCCCACTTAAGGTTAGGCTTAAAGCATTACTCTTATGCAGGTCATTGTGTTCTCCTAGAGAATCGCATATTTGTTCAAACACTTCGATATGCTTTCTCACATCCCCGTCTCCACTAAATTTTTGTGTGAGCTTGGCTATTTATACTGCCTTACTTCTAGGTTCTCTATCAGGCATGTTACACATATTCTTAGCAATAGATCAACCGATAGCTTGAGCAAATGTTGCCAAGTCACCTAAGTGAGCAAGAACCGTGGGTGGAGGTGCTCCAGAGACTACATGTGGAGTAGGTATTGGCATTGGGCTTGGCGCATAGGAAGCCCTTGGGTTCCACGTTTGGTACAGTGTTGTGCCATGTGGCGGTCCAAAGTTCATATGTGTGGCCCTAGGCATAGCAGACGTTGGACGTGACATGCTAATGCTAGCTGGTATGGTCCCATGGAAATAAGAGCTTGGGTGTTGTGGCTGTGGAGCATAGGTTGTTGAAACAATGGGAGGGGTAGGGGCTACCTGAGTGCGATGACCCATAGGTGCATAGGATTGGTACACACTTGTAGGGGCCGTTGTCGGCATTGAGCTACCATGTAGTGGTGCTTTACTAACAAATGAGGTCCATGGCGTGTTTCTTGGCATGCCCATCGGTGGGGTAGGCATGGTAGCCATGGTGTCATCAAGGGAAAGATGAGCTAGACTTGGAAAAGGAAAGCTATCACTTGTGGGCTCAGATTGCAATGAGACCCCTGGCAAAACAACATATGGAGAATCCATCGGACTTACCGAGGGAGTCTCCATTTGCGATAAGGTTGGTTGTTTAGCCTTCCCAGTATCGAAGAACTCATGAGACCCATTGAAGGCATGTGGATCCCTTTGTTTTGTCTCTCTAGCTCAATAACCCTATGGATGACCTCACAAACTCTTTGTTGTTGATCCTCCACACTAGTAGCACCCGTTGTGGATTGTAGGACGTCTAACCAACCCATGTGATAGGTGTGACCTGTGTATAGGTCAGTTAGAGTTTTTGTTTGTAGTTCGTACTCCCAATTCTCATTAAGAACGCTCCATCTAGGATTGAAGTGCTAGGGGTGTCTTTTGAACTAGATGCAATGTGGCTCTCTATGGGTTGACCCTTAGTGGTTGCTAATTCAGGAGCACTCGATTGCTCTCCTAGCAAAGATATTGACATAGGGGCTTTTTCTTTTAACTGTCTTCGTTGCTCCGCCTTGCGTAAGCTCTCGATTTCCTTTTCCCTAGCCGCAATGATATATCGCTAAACCTCTTGCACTTTGGCAAGGCTTCTACCATCAGGTAATATAACCTAAGAGGGGAATAGCTCTGAAGAGTCAGAGGGTGTAGTGAATGGAGTATTCATGTGCACATTCTCTAAGGGCATAGGATCTACGTTGGTCATGAATGGAGAATTTACTTCCCCACCCCCCTCATTTACATCGTTAGCTCCACGTTCGGAGCGAGTGGCTCTACTAAAGGTTTCCTTCAAGCGGCTAAGCATGCTTGGCCCAGACCGTGGGCCCATGGCATGCATGTCTTGGCTTGAGCTATCAGGTTAGGCATTGGGTAACCCTTCATAACGTCGTAGTCAGAGGAAGAGTCATTAGACGCTTTATGGGGTCTTGAGTAGTACTACCTTGGGTTCCCGTCGAGGGCCCGGAATGTAAAGTAGGTGGGTATTGAGAACTTGCGTAAGTCAAAATGCTCGCTAGTTGCTCGGCCTCTAGTACACGACCAGAGCGCACATGCATGTGCTTTTGGCATCCTAAAAGCATCGACGAATACCCTCGAAGTTTAACCGCCTGATTTTTTGGGCGTTTTGCACCCCGTTTTCACTCGTTTTTGATGTTTTTTAATATTTTTGAATGATCAATGTTTGGATTAAAGCGTGTGATAGCTCGAAACGAGAGTATCGCTCAGGGGGTCGTGGTGTGCTTTTCAGCACAACGTTCAATTACCCGAAGCTCCGATGGTCCTCAAAAAGGTTGATTTTTACTTAGGCATGAGGCTAAAATAAGTAATTCTAAAGGGCGACTGAGGCATGAGCATGAGCGTGGGCTTGGGCTTGGGCCTGGGGAATATTCCCAATCCCGGTCCTTTTTTTTTTTGGGTATAAGGTCGTCGCAGCCACGCTGCGCACACGAGCACACACACACCTAACCTAACTACTTACAACTAACACAACTACTGTTACACACTAACACAGTACTACAACAACTCATTAGCTAACATATCTACTTACTGTACCTTACAAAACTAACATTATAGATCTACTACCTTAATTCTAACACTTTATGAACAGAGAAAACACAATACCTTTCAACACCTCAAAAACAATACACTGCAACAAAACAAACTCCTTCTTAACACACACACCTTCCTTCTCTACCTTTCCTACATTTGAAATTTCACCACAAAGCAGGATAGAGTGCTACTCGAGCTTAGTGTAAGGCATTTCCCCGGCAGCGGTGCCAAGAATGTGCACGTCTGTCACACATGTCAATGCAAGGGACTTGCTGATACACTGTGTGCGAGCCACAAACGGTTGCAAGCACACAACCAGACTAATCTAGCAAGCTTAAAAGATCAAGGGTGTGTCACTCACCGCCCTACGCTCGTCTTAGTGGAGGATTCCTCGCCGCAAAGAAGAAGGAGCTACTGTCGTGCCGCGCTCAACCGCCTCGCCGCGGCCGTGCCGTCATCGCAATGCTCGATTGCACACATTCTCTCTCTCTCTCTCACGCATACATGCACACAAGGAGATGATGAAGAAGAAGATGGAGATGGAGCAAGAGAACTCTTCAATTGCATAAATGAGAGAATGAATGATTTTTAGGTTTAGGTGACTTTTATATGAGCTCTCCCTATTCACACTTGGGCGCCCATACTTAGCCAACTAACTCTTGAATGTTCCTGTTAGAGTGCGCCTCTCATCGGTGATCACTCTTACCCTTTTCCTATTGGACCGACAAACCCACCGACCCATGACTACTAGAAGTGGACGCCAGTGGTTAACATTGTGCTTGCATATGCACACACATACAGGTACTCTGACTTCCGCCCTCATTTCAGCTTTGAGAATTGGCGTTTTTGACACTTCTGCTCGGCGTTGGACATCGGTATCAGATTCTAGTCTACATCGACATACAAGCTTTCTCACAGTAGGCTTATAGGGGGGTCTTTTGAGCCTGCATGTGTCTAATCTCCTTGTGGCCCGACACACATTGACAAGTTTTTTTTGCGCATGTGTTTATCTCTAGGTCTCACATAGATATAGGTACGAAGCATTCATAGGCATTTTTGGTAGTGTTTCCGACAACAGTTTCACTACGGGTTGTTATGTATTGATAGATGCTTTTTTTTTTTTTGCAAACATAGTACCATTGAGCTCTTTTAAGAGCAAGTATCCTTGTCGAGATGTTGTCTACTATTCGCATCAATTTTTGGCACCTGTTTGTGTGCATGTACATTGAGTTGCGAATACTCAAACTTGGACCAAAAGAGCCCTTTCTAAGACTCTGGCTATTTTTTTGTGTCTGTTTAGCCTATTGAAGGGTCCTGCATGAGGTTTTCATGAACCGAGGTATTCTCAAATGTTGAAATACCTTCATTGATATAGGTCGATGGAGTTTCCCATTTTGGGAGTTAGGATATGGAGTAAGCTTGTCAAAGCGAGTTTTTTTTTTTAGGAGGGGAGGGCCACCACTCTACCACCATTGGCCACCAAAGCCACCAACTCTTCTTCTCCACCATCTCCTTGGCCACCACTATTGCCGCCCTCCTTGGCTACCAAAGCCACCCACTCTTCTCCTCCACCACCTCCACCTATCTTCTCTCATCCTGCCTATGCTCTGTTCTCCACTCTCCTACTCTCTCTCCCAACCTCCACACGGCTTTCACACTAACTTCTCTCCCACCCTCTCTCTCTCTGCCCCCGCTTTTTTTTGGCATTCCAAAAAGCTCCTTTATGAGGGAACACACTCTAATAAAATGAAAGGAAGTTAGGTAAAGGGACTAACCTCTTAGTAGTATTTGAGGGAATCCTTTCTAGGATTCAATTCTCCATTGCTTTGAACGTACCCTCCTAGAAAAATCAAAGAAGAGGTTACTTGGGATACCCCACCCCCACTCCTCCCTAACCGACTTTGGAGCCTCTTTTTCTCTCTCACTCTTTTTGTCCCTACCCCTACCCCTTCCACTCTCTCACCCCCACTCATTACTCCTGACAAAGGACTTTTTAAACAAAGAAAATGCTTACACCTTGGAGGCCTATATAAGGGAATGGGTCTTGACTAGTACACATCAAAGAAATTTTTTCCCCAGAGGCTGGAAAAGGAGAACAAGTACACTACCACCTACCTCCTTGGAATTTCTTGATGGATCCTGCTACACAAATGGTCTTTAGGATTAGATTTATAATTGGACATCTATAACATGTAAGAACCCCTCATTACACCTGTCTTCCACCTTGGACTAACTATTGGTTTGTTTCTTCGTGATGGTGGTAGGTAACAGGGAATTCTTTTGATTAATTTACTTACTCCCAAAACTCATCTATGCTCTCTTACCCTTGATCACCCTAGCATTTGTTCAATATAATCTTTGCATTAATAAAGGCAAAAACCATTGGCTAGCTTGACTTGAATGAGTGCTGCTTAGCTTTTTTTGTTGATTATATGCCAGAGTAAGTAAAGGTCTTTATCTTTTTGCAACCTACTCTCTCTTGTGTGGCTGAAGTTGGATTTTTTCAAGAAATATATATATTTTTGAAACAAAGACGTTCCAGCCTGTAAGTCTTGCTCCTTTAACTCATGAGCATAAAGAGCAACCCCCTTTACTAAATCCACTTGTGTACAATTATATTGTCTGCTACACAGTGGAAAAGACCACCTATTTACTTGTTTTCTAGCGACTTTTTGTTTGTAACCTTAGTAGGGGTCTCGATGGTTTAAACCAATACATCTCGAAAAAACAAGCCCCACATGCCATAGAAAACTGCAACAAATGTTGCTAGAAGAGTGGAAGCCAAGACCTTAAGCTCCTTCAATTTGATCTCTTTCTCTACCCTACCATACTTACTCTCAATGCTCTTGTCCCCATGCCCGCTTCATAGCCATACTTAATCTCAATTACTCTCGTCCGCCATACATTAGGTTATATGAAGCCATTGCTGATACATTAAAATCAGCGGAGCAGTCTTACTCAATTGCTCCATTTGAATCAACCCACAAAAGCAATTATGGCTTAACACGAGTTAATCTCAATTGCTCTTGTCTGCCATATCTGCTCTCGTCCACCATATAGTAGGTTATATAAGCCGCTGCTGATACAATAAAATCAGCGGAGCAATCTTACTCAATTGCTCCATCCCACTCAACCCACAGGCTTAAACACGAGGTTTACAACAAAAATGGTTTGACATGAACTGATGGCTTGCAACGTAACTAATGGCTTGCAACGGATTGATGGACCTGCAGCATCCCGTGGGACTCACCCCAATGTGTGTAAAGCTCTGAGCAGAACTGATGGTTTGACATGAATGATGGCTTGCAGCATATCTAATGGCTCTCAGCGCACTGATGAACCTGTAGCACCCCGTGGGACTCACCACAATGTGTGTACAACAGATTTTCTTGATAAGATACACCTAACATTGCTTTTGTGGTTTTATGTAATCTAATTTTCCAACGTTCCTTTAGCCAAATCTTGCACCATCTGTACCCTGTTCCGATTTCTTAATCTCTCTACCCTGTTCCGATTGCACAGTTGGCTTCTTCAATCTCTCTCTCGTGTTTTGATTACTCTGTGGTGAGCACATATGCACAGCCACCCACCCACAAACCTTAGGCAAGGTTGGATGCTTATGTGGCGGGATTAGAGTTTTTTGCACCCTCTATGCCAGAAACCATGAGCGCCTTCATCCACCTTTTTGCCAACTCTTGACTCTCAAAATGCTTCTTCAAATGCAATTTTGCATATCTGCTTTTATTTCAGGCTTGTTGCAGGCAATTATGGATCGATTTCTTGATTACTACCACTACACCAAAGATTGCTTCATGATCCAAGTTTAATTTTTTCAGCAGAGCATCTTATTGACTATGCTTTTTGTTGATCCACTGTGTAGACTGTTTTGCTTTGTAACCAGATTTGCTGTGGAACATGATTCGCAATTTTTTTAAGCTTTAACTTTATGGAATTGAAAAAAACTGACTTACTATGCTTCTCAAATAGGTTTTTGGGTGGGATGGAGCCTTGGCACAACTAGGCTATGATGCCCTTGCCTCACCTCCGTCACCCATAATCCAAGGGCTACTATTATGCATCTAAGACTTGGGATTTCACAACACCATTGTGAAATTGGACTGTGCAGGCTTGACAAATGAAGCCACTGACACACTAGTAGGTTGTCTTGACACAACTACCTGGTTCAAGCTCTACGCTATGGCATGCACAGACCCTCAGTCGGCTGTGGAGAGGCTAAAGAGCATCCATGCAAATTTGCACACCATCCAAGAGGCACACAATTGTGAACAGAAGGAATGGTTAGAGGCAACACCAAATCTAGTGAGGAAATTCATGAAAGCTATGGCAAACGATTACGAAATGACCCTCTGGTGCATCAATGCTCCCTTGGCTCATTAGCCCTAGTTCTCTTGGTTTGGCCCTCGAGTCCTTGTGGATTAGAACCTTTGGGTTTATAATCTTGCGAATTGTAGTAGAAAGAGACTGGACCATTCATAAAGGTGTATTTTTTCATCTCTCTTTGATCTACCATTTCGTACTCCCATTCATGATTTTTTTAACTAAGAAGACATGTATTCCTTGTATGTTTGAATAGGTGAATGCATACAAGATCTTATATTTTGACATCTCCCTAGGATTGGAGGGCTCTAAGCATATGTACAGATGGTTCTATTTCCCATTCCCAAATCTTTAAAGATGCAAATCAATGTAGTCAATTTGAACTCTCACAGCCACAATGGTCTTGATAAACATGGAATTCGGCTTGTGGATTATAGGAAGTTTCTCCTCTGGGCTGGTCATCCATTTTTTCCTGCGTTCCTATCATGCCCCATATCAACAATGTATGGATCAAAGACAACCGAATATTTTATTCCATTATCGCCAAAGTATTTATCCCCATTGTAGTCCACATGCAGTAAATCCTTAAACTCATTGGGTCTATTATCTACTTTGACACAATAACACTCCATTAAATCCTTGTAGGTCTTGGCCCCTTGATCTATGTTAGTAGATGTAAATCTCATGTGGGCTAACCTTTTTGACATGATTTGATAGGATTTACTCCCTTCTAAGATGGTCTCTAATTGCTAAGATGGTCCCTCCTAATATGGTTCGACACGCTCTCCTTCGTGGATATAGTGCTAGCTTTATCTCCTTGGATTGGACTTCTAGTCTGATAAAACCTTCCTGACCTTAAAACCATGAAAATTTCTACAATAAAAATTCAAAGAAAAATCCCAAACTATTATCTAGAGTTTGAGATTTTGGTTGCCTCCTTCCTTGGAATATAGCTCATCTAATAGCTTTGAATCCCACCTTGAAAGGCAACCAACCTCAAAAGTTCTTATGTTCTCTATTAGATACAAAAAAATTTGATTAGATCCGCAAAATTTTCAATTCCAAACTCTGAAACCTTGTTGTGAGTGGATGACACACTTTCATGAATCCAAATTCAATTTTGAAAACACCTATAGGCTCCTTATGGCTAGGTATAGCTATGGTATCACCCTTGTATGTATTTGAGAAAATTATTGGATGGCAATCCAACTTTTGCAAGCTTTTGGACTGCTTTTTTGGCAGATGAATGCAAAAAAAATCCAACTTTTGTAAGCTTTTGGACTGCTTTTTTGGCAGATGAATGCAAAAAAATCCAACTTTTGTAAGCTTTTGGACTATTTTTTTGGCCGGTGACGGACCTATGTGTGTAGACACTGATAGAGTTATCTGTGTTCAACTTTTCTCATTTGGCTAGGGTACTTGAATCGTGATCCATGTACGACCAAATTTGGACTTTAGATTTGGCAATAGCTAGGATAGGCTCTTTGAAGAATATTCCTCAAGTTGCATACCAAAAGTCTGGTCCCTAGTGTATTTTCCTATTTTCTAGCTATTCTTCCCAATTCCTGGTTTTGAAGAGTGTTTCACAAATTTTTTGGATTCAAAAGGTTGATAAGAAACCCTTGTGGTTCAATAGGCACACTCTTTTGTAACCTTTTGGTCTAAAGGATATAAATTGTGATTCATGTTCCTTAGCATCCATCTGTATCTGAAACTTTGGCATCTGTTTACTTTGGCTATGCTTAAGAGATTTTCACGGTTATTTCCCAATTTGAGTTTTTGTTGTAGGTCAAATCTTGAGTTTTGTGCGTGCATAGTGGTTTTTGACTTTTAGTTGAATTTTTGGCTCTTTACCCTGATTTGTGGATTTCTTTGTTGCCCGTGATCTTGCTTGACTATGTGAGCAGTATGCAGTGGGAAGCTCCATGATCCAAAACCCTAAAAAAGTACATGAATCGCGATTCAATCCCTGTAGAGTTTGATCTTCAAATTTTTTCAATAGCTTGGAGATGTTATTTGTAAACTATTTCCCTACTTTATGACAGGTTTGGATTCCAATTTGCATTTTTCTTACGTGTTTTGGAAGCTCATGCCCTTTTTTTTCAATGCCCTTGTTGTGGTGGGACTTGAAATCTTTTTGAGCTTAAAGGGTTGGTTTTGGTCTTATCAAGCACCTGTGGTTTAGTATGAACTCAAAGTTTCCCTTTTATGGCATGATATATAGAAAGGGCCACACAGCAAGGTGAGCATGTGACAGAAGAGGAGTGGTAGTATTCTCGAGGTTGTAGCCCCATGGTACATACCTAATCACTGTCATGTGGTATGCACTTGGTGTTTTTTGACATTCATACTCATTCATCTATTTTTATATAGTACAGGTCATACATGGCAGCATGGTGTAAAGGTCGCCACTCTAGGGTAGAGCAGATTGAAACAAAGTGATGCACTTTCTATTGCAAAATTATGGTAAAAATTGAGAAATCTAGCCATTATGGGGAGTCTCGTTTTCTTGAGGTTGACTCAATGAAAAGATGGACTGATCTTTGAGACACATTCGTACTCCCCAAGCATTGTGAATAAGTAGATCATATTTTTTCATAGTCTCTTGCAACATCAATTTCTTATGCAACATGGTTCTTCTTTTTCAGGTGATTTTCTATCCCAAGCCTTCACAACCAAGTTGGTGGTATATCATTGAAGTAACCCCACAAAGTGGACAAACCTACAAGGGCTAAAATCTCCCAGCACCAAAAAATGCAATGGAAAACACAGAGGAAAATGCTCGAGAGAATGTAGAGGGAAACATAGATGGTGTTGGAATTAGGGTTGCAGAGAAACGCACACAGCTTGGAGAAGACGAAGGAAGCTCAAGGCACACAATAGAGAGTGTGTTACTTAGTGTGAAATGGAAAGATAGATAGCCCTAGAGTGATGGGAGTTTATACAATGCTCGGGGGGAAAAAACCTCCTAAAGAGGGGAAAAATGCCCCGGCGGTCCTAGTGTGTTCACAAACATCACTACCACATGTATATGCTAACAAATCCCCCCTGGAGTGATGCGGTGAACGAGAGCAAGCACATGAGTAAAGGGAAGTGCCATGCCCTGAGGACATATTCAGTCCACAAAGGGGAGTAAGCCCAAAGCTTTGCGGAAAGCTTCAAGCTTCTCACCAGACAATGCCTTTGTGAAAAGATCTGCAAGGTTGTCCTGTGTTGGCACATAAGCCAAGATGATCTCTCCTGCTGAGAGCCTCTCCCTGGCATAGTGGTAATGCACCTCAATGTGCTTTGTGCGAGCATGAAAAACTGGGCTCCTCGCAACTGCCAATGCCCTCCTGTCAGTGTAGATAGTGTTGGTAGTGTCCTGTCCAACACCCAAATCAGCCATAAGGCGTCTGAGCCATACACACTTAATCGTAGCTGTGAAGACTGCCCTGTACTCAACCTCAGAACTGGAAGTGGCCACAGTAGGTTGCTTCTTACTCAACCATGATATACATGAATTGCCAAGCATGATATACATGAACTGCCAAGCATGAAACAAAAACCACTTGTGGACACTCGCGTGTCAAAACAACTAGCCCAATCTGAGTCCTAAAAAGCATGTAAGTCTGGCGGCAATGATCCCCCCTTGGGATAAAACAAGCCAAGATGTAAAGTGCCACTAAGGTAGCGGAAAATCCTCTTGACAGCCTGCCAATGCTTAGACCCTGGGCTATGCATAAATCTGCTGACCTGTGAGACTGCAAAGTGAATATCCGGCCTCGTGTTGCATACATAAATGAGGCAGCCAACAACATTTTGATAAAGAGTGACATCAGCAGGATCGCCAGCATCATGTAGACTCAACTTCAAACCTGTTTCCATGGGAGTGGCAATAGGTTTGCAATCCTCAAGTCCAAACTTACATAGCAATGTCTCTATGTAACTTTTCTGACACAAGGCAATACCACCATCACACTGCTTAAACTCTATACCCAAGTAATGATGCAACAACCCCAAATCTTTCATCTTGAAAGTAGCATTCAAATCAGCCTTAAATTCAACAATATATCTCTCATTTGGTCCAGTGATCAGCAAATCATCGACATAAAGAACCACAATGAGAAGTACATCACCCTCACGCTTTACATACAATGTGCTTTCTATTGGACTGTTACGAAAGCCTCGTTTAACCAAATGAGTGTCAGCTTTCTCATACCAGGCACGAGGAGATTGCTCCAACCCATACAAAGCCTTCTTACTTCTCCACAGTTTGTCCTCTTGTCCTTTTATGACAAAACCGCGAGGCTGCGTTACATAAACTTCCTCATACGTCACCATTCAAGAAAGCAATAACAATGTCTGATTGATGTACATCCCAACCAAAATGAGCTGCCAATGCACATAGAAAACGCACAGTAGTCATACGACACGTGGGAGAAAAAGTCTCTTCATAATCTATGTCTTTTTGCTATGCATAACCCTTTGCAACAAGTCGAGCCTTATGGCGATCGATCTCACCATCCGGTTTGCGTTTCAACTTGCAAACCCACTTCGTATCAATGGCCTTTTTGCCAGGAGGAAAATCACATAAAGTCCATGTGTCATTTTCTATCAGTGCATCATATTCTGATTGCATGGCAGCCATCCAATTTTCTGAATTATGTGCTTCATCAAAAGATTTTGCCTCCTCAACATC
Organism: Adiantum capillus-veneris; assembly: GCF_014529385.1. Lineage (NCBI taxonomy): Eukaryota > Viridiplantae > Streptophyta > Polypodiopsida > Polypodiales > Pteridaceae > Adiantum > Adiantum capillus-veneris. Next base: position 36,364,695 of record NC_140949.1, on the reverse strand, counting down.
ATGTAAGCTAGACACAGCCAAAGCATAACAATCTGATGCATAAGATGCATGGCGAGAGCGTGAACGAGTACGACTAGACAAAGGTGCATCCAATTTACTGTCACGCAAAGTGTGCACCAGCCATTTTGGCATACCTCTAGCCTGCTCATTTTCAGCCCTTTCCTCATCAAGTACATCATGTACATCTGCATCAGTAATAGGCTGATCTAGAACATTTTCAGAAACCCCCATAGGCTGTACATTTGCCTCATTGGAACTTACATTCCTATTTCCACCACTGAAAGGAGGCAACAAAGTGTCATAAATGTCCTGTGAGCTTACATTACTGTCTCTAGTACATGCCAGCAAGGGCTGAACAGAATCTTCCACAAACACTACATCCCGTGAAACGAGAATACGCTTTGTTTGCGGATGATACAACCTGTAACCTTTGCTTTTAGCACTATAACCAACAAAAATACATTTGACAGCCTTATCATCCAATTTTTTGCGTTGTGTTTGGGGCACCAAAACATATGCCAAACAACCAAAAACACTCATGTGCTCAATAGAAGGCTTTCTATCATGCCGTGCTTCAGATGGAGTAATAGACTGCAAAGCTTTCGTAGGACACTTGTTTAGTACATAAGTGGCACACATGATGGCCTCAAGCCAAAAAGAATGCGGCAAAGCTTGACTTTTGACCATACATCGTGCCATTTCCGTCAGTGACCTGTTTTTCCTCTCAGCAACACCATTTTGCTGAGGTGTATAAGGCACTGTACATTGGTGTTTTATCCCACGACTAGCCAGAAATGCATTAAATTCATGAGACATATACTCCCCCCCTCGATCGGAACGGAGGGTGTCCATAGTACATTTTGAGACATTTTCAGCCATAGCCAAAAATTGTTTGAAGCACATAAAAACTTCGGACTTCGCTTTAAGCGGAAATACCCATGCATGCCTGGAGTAATCATCAATGAAAGTCACGAAGTACAGGTAATTGCCCAAGGACGGAGTTTGCATGGGCCCACAAACATCACTATGCACAAGCTGCAACCTGCATGTGGCCCTAACTGAACCATCCTTTGGAAAATTAGAACGCTGCATTTTACCCAGAATACAGCCTTCACAAACATGTTTGACAGGTGCTTCAAGAGGCGGCAAAGAAGCAACCATATCAGATTTCTGCAAACGTAGCAAACTGGCAAAATTCAGATGACCAAAACGTGCATGCCAAAGTTTTGCATCTGAAATAGCCCTTGAATCTGCAACAGCATTTGCAAAATTTTGTCCACACTTGTCATACAAAGTGAGCTTATACAGCCCACGGCACAAAAGAACAGATGCAACAATTTCATCACCAAAATTGAGATCATGAACTGTACATCTGTCATCCACAAATTTGACTACAAGTCCAAGTCTAGCAAGTGCGGCTACAGACAAGAGATTCTTCTTGATCCCAGGTACATAAAGTGCATCAACAAGTGTGAAGGAACTGCCATTAGCAGCAGTGAGCACAATCTTTCCAACTCCCTGAACTGGATAAGAGGCGTTGTTGGCACAAGTGACTGAATTCCCATGAGGGATAGACTCGAGAGAGGTAAACAATTCACGATGTGAGGTAATGTGCTTTGTAGCACCACTGTCGAAATACCACACATGTGAATCTGCAGCAACTGACAAGCATGCATCATGGACATCAGGATTGTAAGGGCACTCTGCGCTAAAAGCCCATTCTGCATCAACATCAGCATTACAGTCTCCTTTGACAGAAGACTCAACAATGGCTGCATTTGTAGTGGAACCAACATTTGCAGTGGAACCACCCTCTTTTTTCTTAGCCTCTTTGGCCTTCAACTTAGGACACGACTTGATCAAGTGATCATTAGCTTTACAATAATGGCAATGCATCTTCTTTTTGCCCTTATCACCAGAATTTCCAGACGAATTGCTGCCAGCAGAAGCATTTGGAACAGAATTTATGCCACTCGTAGCAGAACCATAAGTGGTTGCATTATTGTTACCACCCTTTCTTTGAAAAGCAATAAAAGCCTGTTCAACTGCACGCTGCCTAGTCCTGTTTTTTCTAGAAAGTGACTCTTGCAGCAACAATGTGCATAATGCATCAAACTTGACAACTTCAGGATTTCCTTGGGTCATCAGTCTCCAAGTACTAGCAAAAGTCTGGTAGGAATCTGGTAAGGCATCAAGAACAGTCTGCACAAGGGAACTGTCTGCACAAGGGAACTATCTGAAATGACTTCACCTGCAGAAATAAGTTGCTCATTGATATCCTTGACACTAGCAAGGAAAGTGTCCATATCATCTTCCTCATGCATAATCTTCGACTCCAACTCTTTACGCAGCAAAGCAATTTTAGCCTCATTGCGGCTTGCATAAAGACCTACTAGAATATCCCAAGCCCGTTTTGCAGATTTTGTTGAACGGACGTGAGGAACAATGGTGCGCTTCACAGACAATGCAATCAATGCATGAGCTTGCGCATCCTTTACATCCCAACAAGATTGTTCTACCGTAGGCAAAACAACTCTAACAGCAGCAATCCTTGCACCAAGACCTGCAACATCCTCAACATCGCGTACATCCTCAGAACCAGGACGTACATCAATGCCCTGCACAATGTTCCAGACGCCCTTTGACACAAGAACATGTTGCATCATATAAGCCCACATAGGGTAGTTGTCCCCATCCAACCTGTCCTCAGCAGCAAACATCTTGAACACATCTGTGTTGTTGTTGTCATCCATGGTAAATGCTGCACCTGATGTGAAAACTGCCTGAAAATAGGAGAAACGGAGCGAGAACGACACGTGCTATATAGCACAAATCGTAGAAGACTATAAGGCACCTGTTATGTAGAAAACGGCATTGACAGAAACTCTGCACAAAATGACGAAATAGCCTGTGTAGTACTGCCTGTAGTGGAAACGGAGGCCGAAATGAGCCCAAATCAAAAATCTGAGCAGACCTAGCTCTACGAGCACTCCCGAAATATTTGTCGACCTGCGAACGCTCCCCAAAGCTCACTGAAATCGAAGAAAGTGAGCAGGCGTGTACTGGAGCAGCTGGCGACTAAGCCCGGGAGGACGCAACCTGCTCTGATACCAATTGTTGGAATTAGGGTCGCAGAGAAACACACACAGCTTGGAGAAGACGAAGGAAGCTCAAGGCACACAATAGAGAGTGTGTTACTTAGTGTGCAATGGAAAGATAGATAGCCCTAGAGTGATGGGCGTATATACAATGCTCGGGGGAAAAAACCTCCTAAAGAGGGAAAAAATGCCCCGGTGGTCCTAGTGTGTTCACACACATCACTACCACATGTATATGGTAACAGATGGAAACGGTCAAGAAAATGCAGGAAAAAATGCACAGATAATAGTAATTGAACAGGGAAAAATGCAAAGATAGTGGTGAATGAGCTAGGAGATGCAAAGATAGCAGCAGTGAACGAGCTAGAGGCTATGTCTTTAGGGAGAGAGCTCTTCACAGATGTAGGGATTTATGCTGAGTTGTGCCAAGATGAGAGAGAAGATGTTTAAAGTACAAATACATTGTATTTATAACACTAACTAGCTAAACATGTTTATGTTTAAGTTTAAGTTCAAGTTCAAGATTTTGTTTCAATAATAAGTCAAAAAAGTTGATGCAATTCAAATTTGTGTGAGTTTTTTAGAGTTGAAAGTAGAATTCTTTTCAACTTTAACTTTGCATGTTTATTATGCAGTCCTTGCTTCATTCTTGCACTTTCTTTTTATTTCTTCCTTTCTTTTGCACATTCTTCATTGTTCACACACGTCCACACAAAAGGGGCTATGGTCAGGGAGCATGGAGGAGTTTTTAGCATCTCTTTCATCCACACAGAGGAGATCGAATGAGGACATTCACCTTGCCCCACCTCAAGAGCCTTGGCCCATCATAGTTACCATCCCCAACACCATCACATGGTGGTGGCACTTCACACCGACCATCCCCTTCACCTTGCCACCATGGTGCTGGCATTTCACACTGACCATCACCTTCACACTCTACATCTTCAGAGCGATCACATTGCTTTGAGTAATCCGTATCCACTAGGCACTCACGTATCCACCAGGCACTCATGTGAGGCATCGCAAGCCCGACGCTCCAGTGGCGGAGGAGGTAGATGTTGTGGTGGTGGTGCCACCAATACTTCCACACCACCTCGTAGCCTTTGAGAACCCATTATTGCCCCTTTGTTTGTGATGCCACACCTCCTATACAATTTCCATCTACTCCAATGGTCGGCCACTCCTGGTTTCACACCATAGGACACACCTAACCTCACATCACTTGCCATTCTTAGCATCACCCTTGTCAAGACTCCCACCAAGACTCTTCTTGTGACTCCAAGGTACTACTAGGGCATGTGTGTGGACCTCCCTTACATAATAGATTGGGCATATGGGAATGATATGAAGGTGACTACGACCATGCACAACTTTTTCTTACAGGTATTTCGTCACAACCTCGTGAAGAAATGGAAAGAAATACCTATCAAGCTTAAAGAAAAAATAATCCACATGCTTCATAGTGCAGTTTACATCAAGAGTGTATCATTTCTCCACCAAATGGATGCACACACTAGTGCATGACTACTTGAAGCACAAGTGTTTGAAGGTATATGAAGCATTGAAGACCCAAGCAACAAAAAGAGGTAGCAAAGGTGCGAGTGAAGTTAGGGAGTTTGCACCACTTGGGCATAGGTGAGCTTTGAGGGCGGTTTTGAAAGTGTATTTACATTTAACTTAATTTCTATAAGTAATGGGTGGTGATTTAATTTTTGTAACTGCTTAACTTAATCTCTATGTTACTTTCAACTCTTTTAAAAAGTGGGCAATGAAAAATCGCGAGCCTACCCCATTCGAGCAAAGTTATGGCGCAAGCCATGGTCTTGTTGATCTAGCGAGGCAAGACATACAAACTTCTATCACTAATTTCATTTATGTTAAAATGTGTGTAGATCAAGTCATTAACTAAACATCACTTTTTTGTTTTGCAAAATTCGACTCAAATAATATTTGCAATGTCAGGAGACCTCCGATCTAGAGTAGTGCACTCATGCGCTACCATGTCTTTTTAATTTTATGGAAATGTATCTAGTAAGGATGTTACAATTTTCCCATTTTGTACCCAAACATTCTATTTAGTGTTTATACATCATTTCAATTTGAGGCATTCGGCCACTTTTGTAATGTGTATAGCCTTCACACTATAAACAAATCTTTTTACCTTCGGTGTTGGCAGTCTGTCTCATATAGTGCATCTGTATCAATGAAACACAAATTCTCTTCCAATTTCGTGTTTAGTTTAAGTTGGTATTGATCAATATGTTACTCTTTTTGAAAGTTCAAATTTGTTTACAATGGTGAACTACAAGTGTTGATATACACATTGGTATATCACAGTCAATAGAAGCATCCATATATATGTCACTATATGAACATAGCGACGCAGATATCGACACCTATAATGGCATTTTGATTGCGACCTAGATATCGACTCTCGTATTGACGACCTAAGGGAAAAAACCCAAGTTCATCTTGGTCGATGCAGGCATCACAAGTGTGAAGAGCCCCTTCTAATGAATTAAAATCGATTTCTTAATTGCTACTACCATAATTTTCCAATGGCAGTAAAAGAGATGTTTAAAATTATCTATGGCAAATAATGTTAGCATTGATTAAGCATGCCATACTAAATCATGGCGCCTTGTTAGGCCATAGAATTCCTAGATTGCACTTGAGGGTGGCGCTTAAGTCTTTTCTTGACTATGTTTTTCCATTGCATTGATTGCAAATGCCCGCTACATATGTATCAATGAGAGAGGAGAGGAAGAGGCTACTGAGTTGCCATCATGGAGCTATGGCCATGTAGAAGGAGGCAGGGCACTGTAAGTTCCGAAACCAAGTGGGAGCTAGAAAAGATCCCCTTATATTTATGGACATTGTCATAACTTTTACAAATTGCCTCTTCTTGATTTTCAATAGTTACGCTCATTCTACTAGTCCTTCACTTTTAAATTAAATGCATGGTGGTGCATGATTCGAAAAAAATCAACATCAGTATTTTTTTGCCTTCTGCTCCAACTTTTTTAGAGTAGTGCTTAATTTGTTTCAATTCTAGGAAGTAATCTCTTCATTGTGCATAGATTTATAAGAGGGTTCAAAGATGTAGCGAGAGTTGTGCGGTGCTACAAGCATGGTTTTGTGGTTATGGTAGTAGTAAAACCCTCCAAGAAATTAGACTAGCCAATTTTAACCCAAAAGAGAACACAAGCTGATGAAGCTTTCTTTATTCCATGGCTTTCCAACAAGAGGGATTTTGTGCACACTGTTTTAGAGTTAACATGTCCCATAAATTTTGGTATTGCATAGTGATTGAGGCCCAAGATTTAAAGTTGGGTGAGAAATTTTCGTAGCCAAAGAGAAGTTGAGAGTCTAAGTGGGGTATCAAATATGGAAGACTAGAGTGGCCAAAAAATAGGTGCACATCTAGGCTGTTTTGGAATGAGGATGTTTTGTTTGTTGCTATTGAACCATTAGACGATCAAGGTTGCTTACAATTGAGTAAAAAATACTCTCGTAAGGAATACGTATGAACTTGGGTAGAATATGATTAGCTTGATTAGAATATGATTAGCTTGATTAGAATATGAAGAGGTGTGACACAAATGGTTATAGGGCAAAGTGGAACAATGAATGGAAGGTTTAGGAGTTGATCCATATAAGGCTTTGATGTACTATGGGATATAATGTTACGTGGAAGACACTTATTTGATCTTTGACCATAGGCCTATCATAAAAAAATCTATGGAAGAAACCCTTGGCCATCCTTGTAATTGGGATCCTTGGTGGCCATAATCTTATGCCAATAAAGATTAAAGATGGCAAAGGATACAGACTGCTAGATGCCCTTCTTTTGTTTGGCACCCTATGTGGTGCCAAATAAATTGGAGAGTTGAACCTTAATGTAATATTTTTTGTTCTTTCCACCTTCAATGTTATGTAGGCCCGCATGCAACCTTTGCTACCCAAGATGCATTACGTGTACCCATTGTTGCAAGCATTTTAGACACCATTTTTTTGTAAATCTATACATATGGACGTGATATCGTGTGTCTAAAAAGTGTGTGGGATTTTTAGCTTGATTTAGCATGCACGCGCACATGTAATGCAAGTGGCTAGTGTAACGCCAACTGTCAAGTTACTATAAGTGCTTGTGAGTTTTTTGAAGTATGACTTGTATATAATTAAAACTCATGTACAAACATAAAAAAGTTCAGCCAAATATAAAAATTTGTAGGTCTTGGGTCGTTGTTCCTTCCTCATGCTTTTTGATGCAATTTTTTTTCCTCGACCATCCTTTCCTACGTGTAGTTGCAACATGGTAGCTTGCTGTTTGCACCAATTTTGCACATAGAGGTGCATAGATTTGAAATTTTTCGTCTTCATAACTTTTGCGCAAAAAATGAAGATAATTTTTTAAGCTTGAAATCATTCCTTTTAAAGTTGTGGTTTGGGAGATACAGTCTATTTTTTACAAGGTACAAGATATGGTAGCCTGCTGGCAATTTGGTGTAGAGTAAGACGTGGAAGCTCACATGTTTTGTGGCATATATACGCTTTGAAAGTGTGGTTGTAAAGATGATATTGATGAAGGGAAAGATCTTTTCCTCAAGTGCATTGATTGGCGTGTGCTGTAATTCCATGCCATTGTTGTTGCTTCCTACTTCCCATGGTGATCTTTTGGGTGGGCGTGTGCTTGTAAATTCCCAAGGGATCACTAGCTTTTGAGTTGTGGTTTTGTCATGTTCATTGATACGGTTTGTGGTGCTGAATTTGTGTCTTGAGTGCTACTAGGAGAAGTTGCTATAGAGCTGCTCCTTGCTATTGTTTTCCCAACACCGCTTAACACTTTGGAACACATTCGTTTCTTGTAAACTAAAAGATAATGAAATCCTCTCCATGCACTATGGATCCAAAAAAAAAACATTACTTAGAGTCCAACACCAGAGGAAGTTTCAACACCAAATGTAATGGAATTGGACTATGAACATTGAGAATAGCAAAATTTAAAGAACTGTAGAGAGCATTTTCATGAGAATACTTTAAGAAATTAGAGAGAGAACTTGATTAAAGGTAGAAACATAACCATTATACCTAATTAACTTGGCATGGACAATACTTTACAAGAAAGAGAATTAGAGAACTTAACAACAGTTGAGGACCGGATTTATGTGGAGCCGGTCCCCCCTCCAAAAGGCTTCTGTATTATGGCTTCTCCTATAAAGAGATATTTGGTACAATACAAGCTTTGTGTGACCTTGATGGTGCAATGAAGATAAAGAGCTTCATGCACCACAATTATACCCATAACTTAGCTAAATGAAAGCATTAACTTGTCCTCGACCTCAATCCCAAGGCCTCAAACACCTTCGAAGGTGGAGAGAGCTAACATGGAATGAGGGTAGAGAAGAGGAAGAAGAAGTATTCTTACGAGAAAGAAGTAGTGTCCTCTCATACCATTACGCATAGAGCTTAGCATAGCATAGTAGCATAGTAATGGAGATGAAAGAGATGGTTGGCATAGCATTGAAGCGTGGCTCTTGGTTGGATTTGCATTCCATAGCCAAGAGTTGTTGGTGTAGGCTCTCAACTTCTCAAGCTTGGAGAAGGAGATGGAGTTCTTGTGCACACACCATGAAAATGAGAGTGTGTGTGAGTGAATGAGAGAGGGTATATGGTCAAGCACACCCCCTCCTTTCTTGGGTCAACCCCCTCTTATAGGTCAAGCATGAAAGTGATTGGACCTCCTCAAGCATGGCCAATCACATGCTTTGTGCATATCAAGCAACAAGGGTAGCATTAGGACAAGTTTCCTTCTTACCCCTTTGAGAGAGAGTGCTTGACTAATGCTTGAAACATTAATTAAACACACTAAAATATTATTGGACCCCTTTAGAGGCCAACCAATAGGATTTAGGCACCTTATAAGGGCAACACGGGGAGGAACTTGATATGTGTCCTTGTTGCCTCTTTAGACTTGGCTTGCCTTGAGTGAGTGAGTGTGTGTTCTGTGTCATGCCCCTACTTGTAGGGCTCGCCCCCCCTTGTGTAGGGACGTTGTTGTGTTTTTGGAACATCTCACCCCTTAAGCACCTTAACTATGAAGCCCCTCAAGCACCTTAGTCATAAAACATGACAAGCACCTCAAGCAGCTTAATCATCAAGCATGACAAGCACCTCAAGCACCTTAGTCAGTAAGCACGAGAAGCACCTCAAGAACCTTAGTCAGCAAGCACGATAAGCACCTCAATCTTGGGCCGGGTTCCCACCTCAAGCTCAGCCCTAGCTTGCCTAATGTCCTATGTCTAAGGACTAACCTTTGGAGGTCTTTAATGAAGCTAACCCTAAGGTCTTTCAAGCTCCATTAGCTAGCATTGCTCTTTGCATACCTTCTTTTATTTGGACCAAATGACTTTGATCCCGTGCTGAGACAAATCCATAAGCACATGTCTATATTCTACCTCTTGTTCCCGTTCACTCTCCCACATTAAATGATCAGTTTAATATGAGAAAATCATTTGGGCTAGTTAGATATTAGATTTTATGACATTGCCTCTCTCTTGAAATCAGATTCGTCCTCGACTATGAGGTCGATAAGATAAAGCCTTAGTCATTAGTCTATGTTTCTTAGCGGGTAGAGGATCCCTTTTTACCCTATGACATCATTCCAAGATGGATGACTAATCCATTTGGGGTTTGGGAGACTTAGCTGCTGCAAGAATGTCTACTCTCGAGTCCATATCATACTCCCAAAGTAGAGTGACAAATTCTACTTGGTGTTTGAGAGACGTCGTCATTACAAACATGATTCTAAGCATGCATACTACTTAAATTTGTGCACAATAAAAAGAGAACTAGTCTTATAATACAAAAACATTGATCATTTAACAGAAACATTTACATTTGCTTACTCTAATGTAGCATTGTAAGCATTGACAAGATTCATACTATCCTTAAGTTGTGTTCCTTGCATCCATCTAGCATCTTCAAAAGGATAGTTTTTAAACTTAATAAGATGTCGTTTGATAATCTCTTACCATGTATTAGTACCTTGTCTTCATGTCGAAGAATCAATTTGGGTTGAAGCATCTCTTCTTGATCTTCGATCTCGGGCGCGCCCTCAATGATTGGTTCTTGTGGTGGCTCTCCTTTGTAAGGCTTAAGTAGGCTCACATGAAAAGCATTGTGAATGAGCAAATGGTTGGGAAACTTGAGTTGATAGGCCATCTCATTGATTGGTTTTAGGATTTGAAAAGGACCATAGTATCTTTTTGCTAGTTTATCATAATACTTTTAGTGGCCCGTACGATTTTTGCCCGTAGTTTGCGTCAATCAAGACTTGGGAAATTTGAGTGGGACCCAATCATTTTCCTTGAAAGCCAAGGCCCTTATGTGCTTGTTAGCAATAGCCTTTTCCTTTGTTGCAAGATGGATATAGCCTCGATATATTAATCTTATGGAAAGATTCTTGTAGGTCTCGGCTATACTCATCGGCAACGAACATCTTCCCAAGTACCTTAAGAAGCAAGGGACTTTTAGGTCTTCCTTCAATGATTTTGAAAGGTGCCTTCCCCGTAGTAGTATGGACAATGTTATTGTACGCATACTCCACAAGTGGTAAGTAATTTTCCCATTGGGAACGTTGATCTGCTTTGGTAACATAGGTATGAAGTAGATCTAGAATCGTAAGGTTGGCTATGTCACTTTGGCCATCCATTTGTGGGTGATACGTCAAAGAGAAATTAAGCCTAGTACCTAGATTCTCAAAGAAACCTTCCAAAAATTATTGGTCATTTGAGGATCTTTATCCGACACTTTTGATGTTGGCAAGCCATGGTGTTTAAAAATTTGGGATATGAAGAGGGTTGCCATTTGATGTGCCTTAATAATCTTTTTGACAGGTATAAAATGCGCTCGTTTACTAAACCTGTCTACTATTGTCCATATTCCCGTATTCTCATGGATGGACTTGGGAAATCCAAAGATAAAATCCATGGATATGCTCTCCCATGGCGAAGTAGGAATTGGCAAAGGCTGGAGTAATCCAGGTGCTTCCCCATATCATACTTTGTCTTTTGGCATACCACACATTTTGACACATAGTCTTGTATGTCCGTCTTCATGGTAGGCCAATACAAATACGTCTCTACTCCACAAAGGGTAGGTTGAATCCCTCGACACCCCGCATAGGAAGGAGCATGGGATTCATAGATCACTTTCTCATGAAGAGAGTGAGTAACACATAGCCTATTACCATAGAGGAGATAACCATCCTGCAAGGTGAATGGTTCTTGTTGCTTCCCTAAGGCAAGGGCTGAAATTAAATCTTTAAAATCGGGGTCAGTAGCATACTCGTCTATCATAGAAGATAGATAATTGTGAGTTGCTATGGACACCGCATTGGATCTTGGCCGTCATGATAGTGCATCAGCTACTTGATTGTGCTTGCCAGCAATGTGAGCAATATGAAAATTGAATTGTGAAATAAAATTTTCCCACCTCATTTGTTTTTCGGAGAGCTTGGTTTGCGTCATGAATGGAGTCCCCAAAAGATAGTGCTTCCATGTGTCGAGGACATGTAGGACGACAAGTAGCTCCTTCTCGTAGATGCTCGCTCGTCAGAATTGAGTCTTCGACTCTCATATGCTATGGTATACCCTTCTTGAAGTAGAATTGCTCCAAGGCAATCTCCACAAGCATCACATTGGACCTCAAATATATTTGAGAGATCCGGTAGTGTAAGCACGGGTTGAGAGGTAAGATTTTCTTTAAGCTTTCAAAAGCACTTAGCTCTTTAGCATTCCATATATACTTAACTTTTTCTTGGTCAAGTCATGTAATGGTCCTGCTATTTGGGAGAATTTAGCTATGAAGCGTGTACAATATGCACACATACCAATAAAGCTTCGTAGCTCATGTAGATTCCTTGGGTTAGGCCATCCTTTTATCACCTCAAGCTTGGTTGGATCCATACAAATACCATCTTGAGAGATAATATGACCTAAGTATTGAATCTCTTGGAGTAAAAATTCACTCTTCTTTTGGTTAATGAAAATTTTATTCTCCCTCATAGCTTGAAAAACTACCTGGAGGTGTTACTTATTCTCCTCCAAAGATTTTGAGTAGATGATAATGTCATCGAAGAACACTCCAGTGAACTTGCGTTAGGGTCTAAAGATTTTCTCCATTAGGCGGTTGAATGTGGCTGGAACATTTGTCAAACCAAAAGGCATGACAAGATATTCATAAAGACCAAACGTTGTATGTAACATGGTCTTTACGATATCTTCATTCACTATCCTTATTTGATGATAGCCACTTTTAAGGTCAATCCTACTGAAGTAGGTCAAACTTTGTAGCTTATCAAATAGATCTTCTACCCGCGGTACAAGAAATTTGTTTTTGATAGTGATACAATTTAGTGCTTGATAGTCCACACACATGCAATATGTGCCATCTTTCTTTTGCACTAAAAGAACTGGAGAACAAAAGGAAGAGGAGCTAGGCCTCACCATCCCCTTGTCTACCAGCTCATGCACTTGCCTCATAATCTCCTTTTGTTGATATTGAGAAACTCTATAAGGAGGTTTATTAGGCGGTGAGCTCCTAGGTAGAAGCTCTATCTTATGGTCTTCATCCCCTTTTTTTGGAGGTAACTCCATAGGGATGTCATCGATAAATACATCTTGGAATCTATTTAGAAAATTAGACAATTCTAATTCTTCTTGATTCCTACCACTTTGTTTTGTTAAATACATTAGCATCATTTAGAGACTCTTTAGCAAAATCATGTACACGAAAACCGTGCTTTTCATTGACTCAACAAAAGCAGGTGAACTTACAAGTGGTATAGTACGACCAGACTCATTAGCATCTATATACATGCTCTTTTCGTTGTAGGTGAAGTAGATTCTCCTTTTAGGGAACTTCGTATTGGCAGCCATGCGGTTGAACCATGGTGCCCCTAGGATAACATGTTCATGTTGGAGAGGAGAGATGAACAAGTCTTCTTTGTCGACGTTGCTTTGGACATGAAGCCTCAACTTCCCAATCAAGGGAGTAATGGAGGCTTGATGTCCCTTGAAAGCCCCATTGACAGTTACAATGTCTCCCATCTTGAAAGCTTGTATGCCTAGCTTTGTGACCAACTCCGTTGATATATAATTGTGAGTAGAGCCAACTATCAAATAGGATGAAGGCATCATGTTCCTTCACCTTCCCCCAAGCATATGAAAGGGGTGATCCTTTGCAATGAGCATCCTCTTTTGGAGCTTTGATCGTGGAAGCTCTAGGAGTCTCATTGCGGGCATTTCTTTTGGGGCAAGAACGATAGCCATGTCCTTGCTCTCCACACTTAAAGCATTTGTGATCTTTACAAAAAGCCTCTAGATCATCAGGAGATAGTTTGCTTTGACCTTTGTAAACTTCTTTCTCCTTGATCTTGTTATTGTTGTTGTTATTATTGTTGGAATTGCCTTGGGAATAACTTTGAGCATTGTTCTTCCCCTTATCATTTTGATCTTTGTTTTCCATGGGCTTGGCATTCCTTTTAGCCCCTTCTTGGAAATTGATACGAGATGCAATCATAGTATGGTGGATGACTTCAGTGATAGAACCAAGACGTTGGGAGTTGACATACTTGGTCATTTCTTCATGTAGTCCCGCACAAAATTGTTGCTTTTGCTCGGTGAAGTCTATCTTCTGAAAGACTATAGCTTTGATATGTAAATCCCAAAACTTGTCTACATATCTGTGGGTAGATTCGTTGGAAAGTAACTTCAAATTCCGCCACTCGATGAGCACTTTATGTTTGGCATCGCTTGTAAGGAATTTCTTCATGATGGAAACTCGTATAGTTTTCCATGTCTTTGGAGCCTTGTTCTTGCTGCGAAGGCTAGCCCACCATTGACAAGAAAATTTCTAAAAGTGCATAGATACATGACATAGCTTGGAGGATTTATTGAAGCCCTCGTCTCCAAAGGCCGCATCAAATTGCTCGATGAAGGCCAATACTTTGTAAGTAGCACCAGCGGTGCCATCATATGTCAGAAAAGAGATACTCTTTTCTCCCTCTTTGAACTTCTTAAGCTTGTGGTACCTTTTCCAAGTAGGATAGGACTTACAATGTCCTCTCCTCTTGTATTCTCTAGGAGAATAACCGCTGCTTCCGTTGAAAGAGGAGGAAGTTGAAGAAGAAGGAGAAGAGAGTGACCTCTTTCGTCCTTTGTTTCCTCTATTCCCTTTTAGAGTGATGAGGAGAAGTAGGATAGGACTTGCAATGTCCTCTCCTCTTGTATTCTCTACGAGAATAACCGCTGCTTCCGTCGAAAGAGGAGGAAGGTGAAGAAGAAGGAGAAGAGAGTGACCTCTTTCTTCCTTTGTTTCCTCTATTCCCTTTCAGAGTGATGAGGAGAAGGACTATAGGATAATCATTTCCTCTTGGGAGGAGATGGGGATCATCGAGACCGTCGTCTTTGTGGAGCCACATCTTCATTTGAATTTGGAGATTCACTTCTTTCTCATTCATTGGATTCTACCTCTTCTCTTATCGGAGAGAGTCTTCTTTTGGAAGTCTCAACAAGAGGCTTCCTAAGCTCTCTCTCTCTCTCTCTCTCTCTCTCTCTCTCTCTCTCTCTCTCTCTCTCTCTCTCTCTCTCTCTCTCTCTCTCTCTCTCTCTCTGGAGAGGTAGAGAAATTCCATAAGCACAAAGTTTTTGGGTAACTTCGGCTTGCAAGGCAGGGCTGCCCATAGCTTGTTGCAACCTAGTAATAAGATAGTTCACAAACATGTTGGGGTATAAAGCCCAATGTGGTCGCCCAGGTAAGTGGGCGGGCCGCCAGGTATGTACACATATTCTTTTGTAAAAACCTAATAAGAACTCACTATGCTCTACACATTACAGTAGATCGAGTTCACCATATCGTCGTGCTCTTCTTCTCGCACTCTCTCTCGCGTCGCACTTCCGCTCGTACTCCTTCAACTGGGATCAGAGCTCAGATCGAGGCTCGGGGCAGCACTGCAGGAGGCTAGAGTCACCAGCTCAGATTGGAGTGAAATTCTATAGGCAAAGACACGACCCCAAATCTTGTGGGAAAGCCTGAAGGGCATGGTGTGCTCAGAATTTCATTCTGAGGTCATCTCGGTTACCGTTCGACTTCGAAAAAGGTTTGCGCAGGTCATTTTCGACTACGTGGTCTCGACGGGTGCAGATCCGACTCTGCAAATTTGGGGTTTTCGGCCTACGATTGCAGGTGCTGAGGATATCGACACTCCCAGAGTGTTGATTTGTGGCTGTCTACACATCGAAGGACGGCTCACAGTTCTTGAAGGCATGTCACATACGACACGGGCGCATCTACACACAGACTGTAGGCGACATCCACTAGTTCATCAGGTAGCTTGTGTTTGCTGCTTGATATTCTAGATTTCATCCTGACATTGCAGGTACTTCCACATGGGATGTATTGTCAGAGATGATGTATGTCTGTTGAGGGTTTGCTGGCTGTGAGTCATGCAGCAAACAACCGCCGCAGCGGTTACAGCATACAGTGGGAAATTTGTGGATGTATGACTTTGTGGGAAGTCTATGTACTGTCAGATTTACTGCAGCCTTTGTTGAGGGTCGAGTGAGGTTTTATTGAGTTGGGGGATTCTCGAATGTTGAGATCCTTTCGGTGATACAGATCTTGGAGCGATCCCTCGAGCACCCTTAGATAGGCAGCTAGGATGTATTGACTGTGAGTTAGACAGTTGGGATTGCATCTTTGCTTTACTGCCGTTGAGGCATTGTCGCAGTCTATGCTTACAGGATAGTGACAGGACAGTCAGAGACAGTACAGGTGCAGGACAAGTTTACCCACAGCTTACAGTGTTAGAGAGACAGTGGTTTTTTGAGTTGTTTTTTGGTCTATTTTTAGTACACTAGAGCCATTTTACAAAGGAGACTCTGCCAAAATTTCTACAGAATCTGAAGCTTTCTTGGTTCATTTGACAGGTTTATATTGGTTCAGAGGTCAGTTTACAAGGGAAACTCTGCCGAATTTTTCCTAGGAAAGTAAACTACTGTGAAGCGTAGCTATGGCTGGATCATAGGACACTACTCTTTACAATATCAAGAAGCTGGATGGAACCAATTTCCCATTGTGGAAGAAGCAGATTTGGCACGTGTTGGTACAAAAAAAGCAGATAAAACCTATAAAGCTCAAGGGGATAAAACCAGAAGATATGGACGAAGATGAATGGAGCGAAATGGATGAATTGGCACTTTCTACCATTATGATGACTTTGGCAGAAAGCATTTACTTCAATGTAGCAGACGAGATGTCCGCTTATCAAGCATGGTTAAAGCTGAGTGATCTTTATGAGAAGCAGAGTGCAGCTTCACAGGTATACTGGCTTAAGAAGCTTGTTGACTTGAAGATGAAAGAAGGGACACCTATGTCCAATCATCTGAATGAATTCAACACAATCTATAGTCAGTTGTCAGCTCAAGGTGTCAAGTTTGATGAACCTGTTAGAGCTATGTTCCTGTTGATCACATTGCCGGAAAGTTGGGACACTTTTCGCACAGCTTTGAGTAATTCTGCACCTCCATATGGTTTGAACATAGCAGGTGTAGAAGGAAGTCTGCTTACTAAAGAAACCAATAGAAAGACAATGGACAAAGGCAAAGGAACAGCCTTAGTTGTCAGGGGAAGGACCAAAGAAAAGTACAAAGGTGGAAAGAGGAATCAGTCTCGTAGCAATTCCCACAGTGCTAAAGGCAAGAGTGACATAGAATGCTACCATTGTGGCATGAAGGGTCACATGAAAAGAGACTGCAGAGAATGGAAAGCAGAAAAAGGCAAAGAGAAAGCTGAAGACCATGGTGAGAAGAACAAGTCCTCAGTGAAGATTCAAGAAATAAATGTGACAAACACTGTTGCACAGGATGACAGTCTAGTGTCAGGAGACATCTACTTCTTGAAGAATACAATGGACTCAGCTCTTCTTACAACATCTGATGGAAATGCATTGAGTGACTGGATTATAGACTCAGGGGCATCACTTCATGTGTCTCCAAACAAGGAGTGGTTTACTTCTTATGTGACCACTAAAGATCATGTTCGGCTAGGCAATGGGCAGACATGTGAGATCTTAGGTGTTGGAGATGTTCAATTGAAGTTTCAGAATGGCTCTTCTTTCACGCTGAAGAATGTGAGACATGTTCCCGCAATTACAAAGAGCTTGATCAGCACAGGTTTACTTGATGATGCTGGCTACGTCACCACTTTTGGACAGAACATGTGGAAGATATCCAAGGGTTCTATGACAGTAGCACATGGAGTAAAGTCTGGAGGACTTTACATGATTTATGTATCAAATGTCTCTAAAAATGTAATCAATGTAACCGAGCAGCCGAACGTTTCTTTGTGGCATAGCCGGTTAGGACATATGTCCAAGAAGGGAATGGAAATCTTGTCTCGTTCTGGTTATTTTCCTGGCTTTTCATTTAATGATTTTGAATTCTGTGAACATTGTCTGTATGGTAAGCAAACATAGCAGCCTCATAAGCATAGAAGCAGTAGACGAGATACACAGTTGGCACTTGTTCATAGTGATTTGTGTGGACCTATGCCTAACCTATCTCTAGGGGGAGCTTCTTACTTTATGACATTTATAGATGATTACTCGAGGAAAGTATGGGTTTACTTTCTCAAGCACAAGGATGAAGCGTTTAGTGCTTTCAAAACGTTTGTGACACTTGTGGAGAATCAGAGTGGCAAGAAGCTTAAATGCTTACGCACTGACAATGGTGGAGAGTATGTTTCAAAGGCCTTTCAGGACTTTTGTGAGTCAAAAGGTATAAAACGTGAACTTACTGCTCCTTACAATCCTCCTCAAAATGGTGTTGCTGAGAGGATGAATAGGACCATACAAGAGAAGGTCAGAAGTATGTTGTCTAATGCACAGTTGCCAAATGGGTTTTGGGCTGAAGCTGTATCAATAGTTGTTCATCTTGTAAATAGATCTCCTAGCAAGGTTTTGCAGAAGGATTCAGTGCCAGAGATGGTATGTTCAGGCAAAATGCCCTCATACAAGCATCTCAGAGTCTTTGGTTGTGAGGCATATACTCACGTTCCAAAGGAATTTAGGAACAAACTTGAGCCAAAGAGTAGAAAGTGCATCTTTCTAGGCTATGGTGATTCTGGTGAGATGGGGTACAGACTTTGGGATCCCGAATCCATAAAGGTTGTCCGCAGCAATGATGTTCACTTTAACGAATCCAAATATCATTCTAAACCAGAGAGGGTTGAGGAGATTAGAAGAGTTGTCTTCCAAGAAGATGGACCTGCACGTGCAAGACAAAATGTCAGGGCTCAAGGGGAGCAAGGACAGGATAGAGTGGAACCACAGGTTGTGGCTGAGCGTGAGCCACCTATTGTGCGTAGATCTGGACGTGTCACGCGACCTCCTGATAGGTTTGTTCCATCTATGAACTATGTCATGTTGACTGATTGCAATGAGCCTTCATGTTACAAGGAAGCAGTGCAAATGAAGGACTCCGGGAATTGGCAATTGGCCATGCAGTCAGAGATGACAGCTCTGCATAAAAACAAGACATGGAAGCTAGTTAAATTACCACAAGGCAAAAAGGCTCTACCTTGTAAATGGGTTTACAGGTATAAGATCACCGCTCATGATAGTCAGCCAAAGTACAAAGCAAGGCTTGTTGCCAAGGGCTTTAAGCAAGAACAAGGCATTGACTTTGATGAAGTCTTCTCTCCGGTGGTCAAGATGACTACATTGAGATGCTTTCTTGCATTGGTTCCCATATTAGATTTGGTGTTGCACCAAATGGATGTCAAGACAGCGTTCTTGCATGGTGATTTAGATGTGGAAATTTACATGCAGCAGCCAGAAGGGTTTGTTGAGAAAGGCAAGGAAGATTGGGTATGCCAGTTGTTAAAGAGTCTTTATGGCTTAAAACAATCACCGAGGGCATGGTACCATAAATTCCACAAGTTTATGCTTTCTCGAGGCTACAAACGTAGTGAGTTCGATCATTGTCTATATACAAAGAAGGCTAAGGATGGTAGTTGGCTGATCCTTATTTTGTATGTGGATGACATGTTGATTGCTGGCAAGCACTTGGAAGAAATTTCAGCTTTGAAGTCAAAGATGGCAAAATCGTTTGACATGAAAGACATGGGTGAGGCCAGTCATATACTTGGTATGCGCATTGAGAGAGACAGATCAAAGAAGTTGATTTGGTTATCTCAAACAGAGTATATTGACAAGGTTTTGCAACGTTTCAATATGGAGAAGGGAAAGGCACTGAGTGTTCCATTGCCACCATATGTGAAACTTAGCAAACAAGATTGTCCTGTGTCTGAGGAAGAACAAACTGAAATGGATAAGATTCCATATGCGTCTGCAGTGGGTAGTTTGATGTATGCAATGATTGCTACTCGCCCAGACATTGCATTTGCAGTGGGAGTAGTAAGTCGATACATGTCAAACCCAGGCAAGAAACATTGGGAGGCAGTGAAAGGAATATTGAGATACCTGAAAGCTACAAAGAGTATGCGTATATGCTATGGGAGTCAGGAGCTAAGTGTAAAGGGTTTTACAGACTCAGATTATGCAGGTGACTTAGACAACCGAAGGTCTATGTCAGGGTATGTCTTTACATTGGCTGGTGGAGCAGTATCATGGCGTTCTAGATTACAAGATTGTGTTACTCAGTCTACTACAGAGGCTGAATATGTTGCAGCATCAGAGGCATGCAAAGAATCAATTTGGCTTAATCGACTAGTAACAGATTTGGGAATCAAAGAAGAGATGCGTGTGTTATATTGTGATAGTCAAAGTGCTATACAATTGGCTCGCAATCCAGTTTATCACTCAAAGACAAAGCATGTGGATGTGAAGTATCATTTCATCAGGGAAATGCTCGAGGATAAGCAACTTCAGCTTGTCAAAGTTCACACCACAGAAAATCCTGCTGATCTACTTACAAAAGGACTTCCCTCAGAGAGCTTTGCGCATTTTCACAAGCAGTTAGGTGTAGGGTAGTACATCACTTCTCTACATCTCTTGTATATTAGCTTCTCTCACACTTAAAGTACCACATTGGACTTTAAGTGGGAGGTTGTTGGGGTATAAAGCCCAATGTGGTCGCCCAGGTAAGTGGGCGGGCTGCCAGGTATGTACACATATTCTTTTGTAAAAACCTAATAAGAACTCACTATGCTCTACACATTACAGTAGAGCGAGTTCACCATATCGTCGTGCTCTTCTTCTCGCATTCTCTCTCTAGTGTCGCACTTCCGCTCGTACTCCTTCAAAACATTAGGGCATCGTCAGTAGCACCTTCATGTGCAAAATCAACATTGTCAATATTCATTCTACTCTATTTATTATTGTCAGCCATGCTAACTAAACTTTTGTATATGCTACTTTGTGCTTGGTAACCTCAAAAACCTTAGTTTCTACTTTTCTTTACCTTCAAAAATTAGCTCTCAAGCAGACACACCCGTGGTTTAGAGACTATTGATTGCAAAAGTAGTGGAGAGGGTCTAACATTGATGTGTTGATAATGGTTCCTGTTGAGCTTGCTAGTAGCTCAATAATGGTTAAGCCAAAGGCAAGCCCCGAGAGACTCCATTATTAAGTCTATAGTTCCCAACAATGTACCTTAAACTAAGTCCTTTTCAACCAAGATAATAGATCCCTATCCCACTTGCCCTCTTACAATGAACAGGTCCAACCTTTCATGGACAGCTTAAGGAATCTCTTGTAACATTTAATGGTCTAGTAACTTGTGTGTAGCGGAAAATAGCATAGACATAGTGAGCATTTCATTAGAATAGAATCCTAATGAGCATAGCAAGAGTGCTTGGATGGAGAGAGCAACAAAAAGCATAACACCTAGTTAGATAGGCATGAACAATACTTCAAAGAGAGAGAAATTAAGCTATTGACAATAGTTGAGGACCGGATTTACATGGAGCCGGTCCCCCCTCCAAAAGGCTTTGTATTATAGGTTTTCCCCATCAAGGGAGACATTTTACAATACAATACTTTGTGTTCCTTCAATAAATTCTCGGTGCAATGAAGATGGAAGCTTCAAGCACCATGCTCACACTTATAAAACACAACATCAATTCCCTCATGATCTCAAACCCAAGACCTCACACACCTTCGAAGGGTGAGAGCTAGCGAGGTATGAGAGTAGATTGAGAGGAAGAAGGAATATTCTTACAAAAAAGAAGTATATCTCCTCACATAATCACTCATAAAAGCTTAACATAGCTTAGTAATTAGCATGGTAGAGGAGATGAGCATGCATTGGAGCTTGGTTGGATTTGCATCACAAAGCCAAGAGTTGTTGGTGTAGGCCTCCCTTCTCACAAGCTTGGAGTAGATGATGAGCTTTCCATTAAAGCTTGAGAATGAGAGAGAGTCTTCTTTACTTCACACATGAGATTGTGTGAGTGTGTGTGTGTTTCTCTCTCATCCCCTACTAAAAGGGCTCGCCCCCTCCTATCTAGGGATATGTGAAGACTTTTTGGTCTTCACATAAGCATTCAATATTACCTAGAGTTTGAGCATTGGATCTAACCTTTGAATTTTGGAGCCTTAGCATTTTGGAAGTCTTAATGGGCTGAACCTTAGGGTCTTTGAAGCCCATTGTTACACATTGCTCTTTTGCAGATGGCCCCCCTTTGGATCCCTATTTTCCCTCCTTTGGATCCCTATTGTGGCCGGTCTGCCAGCTTAACCAATATTATAGCTGTTCCCCCCTTGGTACTTCCCCATATTAAATGATCAGTTTAACATGAGAAAATCATTTAGGAGAATTAGATATTAGTTATTATGACATTACCTCTCTCTTGAAATCATAGTTGTCCTCGACTATGGGATAGAGAAGATAAAGGCTATTCATTAGTCCTTTTTCTAGCGGGTAGAGGATCCCTATCTTACCCTACAACATCGTTCCACAATGGATGACTAATCCATTTGGCGCTTGAGAGCCTAAGCTCCCGCAAGCATGTCTGCGCATTAGTCCTATCAATCTTCCATAATAGAGTGTGTTTGGGAGACATCGTCTCCGCAAAATTGATCCTAAGCATGCATACTTCTTAACATTTGTGCACAATAAAGAAAAAGAGAGTCTTATAAGACAAAAACTTTGTTCATTTTAAACATTTGTACATTTGCTTACTCTAGGGAAGCATTGTAAGAATGGACAAGGTTTAGGCTATCCTTTAATTGTATGCCTTGCATCCATCTAGAATCTTCAAAAGGATAGTTCTTAAACTTAATAAGATACCATCGGATAATCTTACCGCCTCTCAATAACTTGTCTTTATGTCGGAGAATGGACTCGGGCTGCAGTACCTCTTCTTGGTCCTCAATCTCCGTTGGGTCTTCAGTAGTTGGTTCTTGAGGTGGTTCTCCTTTGTAAGGCTTTGGTAGGCTCACATGAAAAGCATCGTGTATGAGCCAATGACTAGGCAACTTAAGTTGACAGGCCATCTCATTGATTGGTCTAAGAATTTGGAAGGGACCATAGTACCTTTTTGCTAGCTTAGCATAGTACTTTTGGTGTCCCGTAGGATTCTTGCCCGTCATGTGCCTTAACCGAGCCTTGGAGAATTTAAGCAAGACCCAATCATTATCTTTAAAGGCTTGGACTCTTCTGTGCTTATCAGCAGCATCCTTTTGCCTTTGCTGTGAGATAGAGATAACATCCTTAATCTTTTGGAAAGATTATTGCAGGTCTTGGCTATACTCATCTGCAACGAAGAATTTCTCGTGTCCCTTAAGTAGTAGGGGACTTTTAGATCTTCCCTCAAATACCTCAAAAGGTGTTTTTCCCATGGAGGTATATACAGTATTATTGTAGACATACTCCACCAAGGGTAAGTACTTCTCCCATTAGGATCTTTCATCTACTTCCGTTACATAGGCTTTTAGTAGATCAAGAATTGTTAGTTTAGCTATTTCACTTTGGCCATCCGTTTGCGGGTGATAGGCCGAAGAGAAATTTAGCCTTGTCCCTAAATTCTCAAAGAGACCCTTCCAGAAATTACTGGTCATTCTAGGATCTCTATCCGACACTATGGACATTGGCAAGCCATGGTACTTGAAGATTTGTGATATGAAAGTGTTGCCATTTGATGGGCTTTGATAGTCTTTTGACATGTATAAAATGAGCTTGTTTGCTGAACCTATCTACTATTGTCCATATTCCCATATTCCCATGGATAGACTTAGGCAATTCAAAGATAAAATCCATGGATATGCTCTCCCATGGTGAATTAGGGATTGGCAAAGGTTGAAGCAATCCAAGTTGCTTCCCTCTATTAAACTTTGTCTTTTGGTATACCGCACATTAGAAGCATACTCTTGTATGTTTGCTTTCATGGCAGGCCAATAGAAATATGTTTCAATCTCTTTTAGGGTAGACGGAATCCCTCTATGCCCCGCATAAGGAGGAGCATGAGATTCATACATTACTTTCTCACGTAGTGAGTTAGTAATGCATAGTGTATTGCCATAGAGAAGATAACCATCTTGTAAAGTAAACGGATCCTCTTTCCTCCCTAGTGCAAGGGCTGAAATCACATCTCTAAAATTGGGATCAATAGCGTACTCATCTATCATAGAAGACAAATCATTGTGAGTTGCTATGGAAACCACATTCACTCTCGGGCGTCTTGAGAGTGCATTGGCTCCTTGATTATGCTTCCCAAAAATGTGAGCAATATGAAAATGAAATTGCAAAAGGAAATTTGACCACCTCATTTGTTTGTCGGAGAGCTTGGTCTGCATCATGAAGTACTTAAGGCTTTGGTGATCCATCCGCGGAATGAAAAGAGTCTCCAATAAGTAGTACTTTCACGAGTCTAAGGCATGTAGAACTGCGAGGAGTTCCTTTTCATATATGCCTAAAGCTTGCTCAACAAGGTTGAGCCTTTGACTTTCATAGGCTATGGCGTGCCCTTCTTGGAGCAAAACAGCTCCAAGGCAATCACCACAAGCGTCACATTAGACCTCAAATGGCTTTGAGAGATCCGGCAGTGTAAGCACATGTTGAGAGATAAGCTTTTCTTTAAGTTTTGGCAGACCATGTATACCTAACATTTTTCTTTGTTAGGTCATGCAATGGTCCCGCGATTTGTCAGAACTTTTCTATGGAGCATCTATAGTATGCACACATACCTATAAAGCTTCTTAGTTCATGATGATTCCTTGGATTAGGCCATCCTTTTATTACCTCTAACTTTGATGGATCCATTTGGATGCCATCTTGAGAGATAATGTGACCTAAATACTGAATCTCTTGTAAGAAAAACTCGCTTTTCTTTCGATTAATATAAAGTTTATTCTTTCATAAGACTCGCAATATTACCTGGAGGTGTTGCTTGTGTTCGTCTAGTGAATTAGAGTAAACGATGATATCATCAAAGAACACTCCAGTAAAGGTTCGGTGAGGCCTAAACAGCTTCTCCATCCAGTGATTAAATGTGACTGGTGCACTGGTCAAGCCAAAAAGGCATGACAATGTATTCGTACAGACCAAATGTAGTGCGAAATGTGGTCTTTACAATGTCTTGATCAACTATCCTTATTTGATGGTAGCCACTTTTTAGGTCAATCCTACTGAATTAGGTTGACCCTTGCAGCTTATCAAATAGGTCTTCTACCCATGGAATGGGAAACCTATTTTTGATAGTGATCCTATTTAGTGCTCTATAGTCGACACACATACGATATGTGCCGTCTTTCTTTTGCACTAATAACACGGGTGAACAAAATGGAGATGAGCTAGGCCTAACCATGCCCTTCTCAACTAACTCATGCACTTGCTGCATAATCTCCTCTTGTTGAGCTTGAGAAATTCTATAAAGAGGTTTATTAGGCGGTGAACTTCGTGGCAGAAGTTCAATTGCATGGTCATCATTGCCTCATTTAGGGGGGTAGTTCACAAGGGATATCGTCAATAAAAAAATCGTGATATCCGGATTGAGAAAATTGGATAACTCTAATTCTTTGTGATTATTTATATTTTCTTTTGTTAAAGCATTAGCTTCATTTTGAGAATCTTTAACAAAAATCATGTACACGGAAATAGAGCTCTTTATTGACTTATGAAAGCTTGCATATGTACAATGGGTATGGTGTTACCCAACTCCTTAGCATCTATGTACATATCTTTTTCCCTGAACCTAAAGTAGATTTGCCTTTCAGGGAATTTAACATTGGCATCCATGCGATCAAACCATGCTGCCCCTAGGATTACATCCTCATGCTTGAGAGGAGAGATAAAGAAGTCCTCTTTGTCCACATAGCTTTGGACATGGAGCCTCAATTTCCCAATTAAGGGAGTGACTGAAGCTTCTTGCCCCTTCAAAGCACCATTGGCGGGTAGGACGTCTCTCATCTCATAAGCTTGGTGGCCAACTCTGTGGATATGAAATTGTGAGTAGAACTAGGGTCAAAGAGAATAAAAGCATCATGTTCTCTTACCTTTCCCAAGCATGGCATAGAGGAGATCCTTTGTGGTGAGCATCCTCTTCTTGGATTTCGACCAAGGTAGCTCTAGGAAGCTCATTTTGTGTATTCTTGTGGGGGCAAGCACATGCCCTTGCTCCCCACACTTGAAATAGCGATTATCTTTACGATAACGCTCAAGCTCTTCAGGAGAGAGTTTATTTTTGCCTTTATAAATTTCCTTCTCCTTGGAGAGAGTTTATTTTTGCCTTTATAAATTTCCTTCTCCTTAGCTTTATTGTTGTTGGCGTTGCCTTTAGGAGACTTTTGGACAACGTCCTTCCCCTTAGGCTCATTATTATGGTCCTTGTTCTCCGTGGGCTTAAGATTTCTCTAAGTCCCTTGTTGAAAATTAGTTCGTGAAGCCACGGATATGGTGCTTGGCCTTTGGGAGTTGACATACTCCGCCATATCTTCAGTTAGACCCGCACAAAATTGTTGTTTTTGCTCTCCAAAATCCATCATTTTGAAGACAATGGCTTTGAGATGTAAGTCCCAAAACTTGTCTAGATATTTATGAATGGATTTTTAGGGAGAGAGCTTCAAGCTTCACCATTCGGTGAGTACTTTGTCTTTGGCATCGGTGGCCAAAAATTGTTTCATGATGGAAGCTCTTAAAGCTTTCCATGTTTATGGAGCTTCACCGTTTGCCCGTAGGCTAGACCACCATTGCCTGGTGGACTTTTGAAAATGCATAGCTACATGGCATAGCTTAGAGGACTCCGTGAAGCCGTCATCTCCAAACATCGCATCAAATTGTTGAATGAAGTCCAAGACTTTGTCCGTAGCACCAAAGGTGCCATCGTAGGCAAGGAAAGAGATGTTCTTTCCTCCCTCTTTGAACTTTTTGAGGTTGGACGATCTCTTCCATGGGGCATAGGATTTCCTATGGCCTCTTCTTTTTGGTGGTTCAAAAGTTGCACCATCACTTTCTTCAAAGGAGGAAGATGGAGAAGAGGGTGACCTCTTTCTCGCCTTTTTCTTCCCTTGTTCGTACTTGTTTGCACCATCACTTTCTTCATAAGAGGAAGAGGATGAAGAAGATGGAGAAGAGGGTGACCTCTTTCTCGCCTTTTTCTTCTCTTGTTTTCTGTCATCCCTCTTTGAATTATGGAGTGGAGAAGTGTGTGATGGTCTTCTCCATTTAGGGGGTGTTGGAGAGCGTTTTGCCGATCGCCTTGGTGGAGCCATCTCCACCAAGGTGGCAAGAGACTCACTTCTTTCTCGTTCTTTAGGTGGGGGCTCTTGAGTTCTCCTTTAGGAAGGAGATGCGTCGTCAAGTAGTACATTTTTGAGCTCTTCGTACGGATCCTCTTCTTCTTCCCGAATCGGAGAGAGGCCTCTTTTGGAAGTCTCACAAGGAGGCTTCCTAGGTACTCTCTCTTCTTGGTGGGGAGTTTGGGGAATCCCATGAGCACGAAGCTACTGTTGCACTTCACTTTGGAGGGATGGATTGCCCATGGCTTATTGAAGCCTAGAAACAAGGTAGTTAACAAGCATAGGGGCATCATTAGTAGCCTGCTCATTAGCAAAATCAAAGCTATCAACATTAATTTCACTCTCTTTACTATTGTCAGCCATTCTAACAAATTTTAGGTGTAAACTTTTTTAGGTGTACTTTGGCACTTCAAGCCCTAGTTGCTACTCCTCTTGACCCCTTTAGAAAAGCACTCAAGCTCCTGTACCCGTGGCTCGAATATCATTAATTGCAAGGAATAGAAGAGAGGGTCTTTCAACACCCAAACAATACCAGCTCCTGTCAAGCTTCTTATAACTCAATAGTGGTTAAGCCGTAGGCAAGCCCCGTAAGACTCCACTATTGACACCATAGCTCTCGACGATGATGCCCCGTTATCTGTACGAAGCAGGCGCACAACAAGGCTAAAAAATCCCTATTCTACTTACTCAATTGCAATTAATAATACCAACCATTTATAGTTAGCTTGAGGACCTCCCTTATTGAGCAAGAAAAGAGAAGCCATGTGCTATGATACCAATGTAACATTTAATGGTCTAGTAACTTGTGTGTAGCGGAAAATAGCATAGACATAGTGAGCATTTCATTAGAATAGAATCCTAATGAGCATAGCAAGAGTGCTTGGATGGAGAGAGCAACAAAAAGCATAACACCTAGTTAGATAGGCATGAACAATACTTCAAAAGAGAGAGAAATTAAGCTATTGACAATAGTTGAGGACCGGATGAACATGGAGCCGGTCCCCCCTCCAAAAGGCTTTGTATTATAGGTTTCCCCCATCAAGGGAGACATTTTACAATACAATACTTTGTGTTCCTTCAATAACTTGCTGGTGCAATGAAGATGGAAGCTTCAATCACCATGCTCACACTTATAAAACACAACATCAATTCCCTCATGATCTCAAACCCAAGACTTCACACACCTTCGAAGATGGTGAGAGCTAGCGAGGTATGAGAGTAGATTGAGAGGAAGAAGGAATATTCTTACAAAAAAGAAGTATATCTCCTCACATAATCACTCATAAAAGCTTAACATAGCTTAGTAATTAGCATGGTAGAGGAGATGAGCATGCATTGGAGCTTGGCTCTTGGTTGGATTTGCATCACAAAGCCAAGAGTTGTTGGTGTAGGCCTCCCTTCTCACAAGCTTGGAGTAGATGATGAGCTTTCCATTAAAGCTTGAGAATGAGAGAGAGTCTTCTTTACTTCACACATGAGATTGTGTGAGTGTGTGTGTGTTTCTCTCTCATCCCCTACTAAAAGGGCTCGCCCCCTCCTATCTAGGGATATGTGAAGACTTTTTGGTCTTCACATAAGCATTCAATATTACCTAGAGTTTGAGCATTGGATCTAACCTTTGAATTTTGGAGCCTTAGCATTTTGGAAGTCTTAATGGGCTGAACCTTAGGGTCTTTGAAGCCCATTGTTACACATTGCTCTTTTGCAGATGCCCCCCCCTTTGGATCCCTATTTTCCCTCCTTTGGATTCCTATTGTGGCTGGTCTGCTAGCTTAACCAATATTCTAGCTTTTTCTCCCCTGGTACTTCCCCATATTAAATGACCAGTTTAACATGAGAAAATCATTTAGGAGAATTAGATGTTAGTTATTATGACACTCTTCTTAAGCAAGAAAAGATAAACCAATAGCTCCATTACCAATGTAATGGAATTGGACTATAAACATTGAGAATAGCGGAATTTAAAGAGCTGTAGCTGAGAGCATTTTCATAAGAATACTTTGAAAAAATAGAGAGAGAACTTGATTAAAGGTAGCAATACAACCATTATACCTAATTAACTTGGCATGGAAAATACTTTGCAAGAGAGAGAATTAGAGAACTTGACAACAGTTGAGGACAGGATTTATGTGGAGCCGGTCCCCCCTCCAAAAGGCTTTTGTATTATAACTTCTCCCATAAAGAGATACTTGGTACAATATAAGCTTTGTGTTCCTTGAGACCTTGATGGTGCAATGAAGATAGAGAGCTCCATGCACCACAATTATACCTGTAACTTAGCTAAATGAAAGCATTAACTTGTCCCTGGCCTCAATCCCAAGACGTCAAACACCTTCGAAGGTGGAGAGACCTAACATGGAATGAGGGTAGAGAAGAGGAAGAAGAAGTATTTTTACGAGAAAGAAGTAGTGTCCTCTCATACCATTACTCATAGAGCTTAGCATAGCATAGTAGCATAGTAATGGAGATGAAGAAGATGGCTAGCATAGCATTGAAGCATGGCTCTTGGTTGGATTTGCATTTCATAGCCAAGAGTTGTTGGTGTAGGCTCTCAACTTCTCAAGCTTGGAGAAGGAGATGGAGTTCTTGCACAACACATCATGAGAATGAGAGTGTGTGTGAGTGAATGAGAGGGGGTATATGGTCAAGCACACCCCCTCCTTGCTTGGGTCGACCCCCTCTTCTAGGTCAAGCCTGAAAGTGATTGGACCTCCTCAAGTCGGGCCAATCACATGCTTTGTGCATATCAAGCAACAAGGGTACCATTAGGACAAGTTTCCTTATTACCCCTTTGAGAAAGAGCGCTTGAATAATTCTTGAAAAATTAATTAACACACTAAAATCTTATTGGATCCCTTTAGAGGCCAACCAATAGGTTTCAGGCACCTTATGAGGACAACATGGGGAAGAACTTGACATGTGTCCTTGTTGCCTCTTTTGACTTGGCTTGCCTTGAGTGAGTGAGTGTGTGTTCTGTGTCATGCCCCTACTTGTAGGGCTCCCCCCCCTTGTGTAGGGATGACTTTTTGGAACATCTCACCCCTTAAGCACCTTAGCCATGAAGCCCCTCAAGCACCTTAGTCACACCTTAATCATCAAGCATGACAAGCACCTCAGTCAACAAGCACAACAAGAACCTTATCAACAAGCACGATAAACACCTCAAGCTTGGCCCGGGTTCCCATCTCAAGCTCAGCCCTAGCTTGCCTAAGGTACTATGTCTAAGGACTTTTAACACTAACTTGTGGAGAATTTGATGAAGCTAACCCTAAGGTCTTTCAAGCTCCATTAGCTAGCATAGCTCTTTGACAGACCTTCTCCCATTGGGACCCATTGACTTTGGTCCCGTGCTAAGATAGATCCATAAGTACATGTCTATATTGTAACTCTTGTTCCCGTTCATTCTCCCACATTAAATGATCAGTTTAATATGAGAAAATCTTTTGGGTTAGTTAGACATTAGATTTTATAATATCAAAACATTTCAATTCAAAACACAGAGTTTCATACAAAACACTTCAGCTCATAGGAAGTGGAGATGAAGTGTTAGACTGAAGCATCAATATCAAAAACTTTTGCAAAAGTCACACATTAAAGGGATTAGTCACTCTCAAAGGGTGAAACCTTCCCTATGCGCTCTGTATGAAGATTTGGGATTAGACACATCTTCATTTGAGGTAAGGCCTTCCATATGAAGTGTTACAAAATAGGACGTAGCTAAGTAGACATTAGAGTAGTTTGCTTGATGGAGAGAGATAATTTTCACACACGAGAGATTAGAGAGAGAGAGAGAGAGAGAGAGAGAGAGAGAGAGAGAGAGATACTTGGTTCACCCAATGTGGGCTACGTCCACGGGAAAGAAACCACTCAATGGCTTTAGTACTTCAAACTCGAAGTAGGTTACAAAGGGATTATACCCTTAATAGAGCTCCCACTTTGCTTCAGTCTCACCACCTCACATGCACCTTGCTTCATCAACTTCACAATTCTCCACAATACATTTTGTGTGTAGAAGAGGTCTCCTTTCATAGGCCAAAAGGGTTGCCCTTGCTCATGAGAGGCATCGTGTGTAGCCGTCCTTGTGTAAACAAGTCCTTCTTCTGTTATGAGCGCGTATAGAGCTAGAAGAGAGCAAGAGGAGGCACTCACAATGTACGAGAACTTGGGACTCGATGATAAGCTTAATCTTGATTACAAGACTTAATTATTTATCAAGAGAGCTAGATACAAGACTTGGATTACATGACTTGAGTACAAGACAAGGCTTGATTGCAAGGACAATACTTGAACATAAGACAAGAACTAGAAGAGGGCTTTCCTCATAGGAGCCTCACAACTGGTGTTGGCAAGACTGAGGGGTTTGTGGCCCAAGACCCCTATTTATACTAGTGCTTGAGGAGGTTACTTGAGGAGGTTACTTGAGGAGGTTAGGACTTTCTAGGTTCTTCTTGAGGAGGTTAGAATCTTCTCGAACCTTCTGGATCCTTCTTCATCTTTCTAGAGCTTTCCAGAAACTTCTAGGTTCTTCCATAATCTTCTCCAAGCTTCTAGAAACTTCTTGATCCTTCTAGTTCTTCTAAAACCTTCTAGATCCTTCTTCAACTTTCTAGAGCTTTCCAAAAACTTCTAGATTCTTTCGGAATCTTCTCTATGTTTCTAGAAACTTCTAGATCCTTTTAGATTCTTCTAGAGCCTTCTAGCAATGATGTAGGCGATGATGCAGGCAGCGACTGACTCTCACGTATCCATGACATCTTCTCCCATGTGCCCATATGTGGCCGCCCTTGAGAAGACAAGTCCGCCTAGAAATTGACCACCAGCCAAAGACTTTCGCCCATTGGCCATTGACTATCGGCCAACTGATCGGCCATTTTTTTATCACTTTTCGATCGTCATCCATCCATATTATTCCGACAAAAAAAGGAATTTTTTCGACGAGAATTTTTGACGAGTGATTTCTTACGCGTGATGGCTTCTCCTCATAACGGGGACCTTACAAATGTGTGTTTTTAAGACTAAAAATTACAAGGGGTAAATCATGCTCCATATTTAAGAGGAAGCATATCACGACCCTTCAACATTAGAGGAGAAAACAATTATATGAGGGAAGGGCACGTTCCTTATGAGCCAAGCATGCGAGCACAAAATACATTTCCCTTCATCTTTTGAAAACCACTAGTATGTGACCCGCGTGTTGTTGCGGACAAAGAAACATCACCTCTATTTTTGTAGGGCTATCTTCTCTTCCAAGTGGAACACTATCAATACTCCCTTCCTACATGTATAGTCTATTGCATTTCTAAAAGTGATGCATGATACAACCTCTTGATAGAAGACAAACATGAATATATGTAAGATGCTGCAAAGGTTCTCATATAAATTATTTTCATGAGGTGCTAGCGCTTATTCAAGAAATTCAAAAGTGTTGTACTTATATTGGGGTAGAGAGAGAGAGAGAGAGAGAGAGAGAGAGAGAGAGAGAGAGTCCTTTTGGTCTATCTCGGTCTAGCAATGCCATGATACTTGATTATACACATTAGATAAGTTAACATGGTATGAAGAGATGAAAGCTACTAAAACTTATTTGGAGAATGAAGCGGGTTCTGGAATTGATTTCAGCAATAGGAACACAATTGAATTTAATTTCTCTGCTCCACTCTCTTACTTGCTTCTATCCTTGCGTCTTTCTTACGAGCAAGGCTTGGAAGTAGTGCACATCATAACCTCCTATATAGTAAGAAGGATGTCTTTCCCTTAGTCTACCTAGGGTTGACAAAAGTGTTACCAAGTCGAGAAGAACAAATTGGGTAAGCCAGCAAGTTTTTAAACATGAAGGCCCATAACTGCTACACCGTGTAATTATAAAACTTTTCATGTCAAGCTGTGAAAATATTAGGGCTTATAGTTTCCAATATATAAGGAAAGCTTCAAGTTTCAAAGAGATGAGTTGGCTTTCTTTTGTGCACAAGCATGGTAATGGTTTACATCATCACCTTATCACAGAAATGCATAAGTAGCTTAGTACGATAAGGTGCATACTATTCGTTCATGTACACTTTCATATCATTTGTATCTTAAATCGTGATAGAAATGAAAGAAGAATAACGTGCGTAGTTGTTTGTTTTTGCAAGAGTTTTGGCCATTATGCTAAATAGCAAGATGTGGTGCAAAATTGCATGTCATTGATCTCTGTTTTTCTCTCCCCAAATTACAAAATCATGTCCCTCTTTGAGAGAGCAGATTGTATTCAACCATTTACATGCTTGAGCCTATTCTCGTACGCACAATCTCTATCGTAACGACCATTTCAATTAGCTCCTACTCTCTTAAATTTGAGATCGGATGAGGCAGTGTAGGAGACCCTCCTTTTGTATACAAATTATGTCCCTTTAAAATTTGAGAGTATGAGTATTATACCCTACTTAGTGCTTAGCTTTGGATCACATCAAATTTCTTTTCTTGCATTTTAGCCGGGACCATTGCCTACATTTATTTATTTCTCTCAGAACCTTCATGGATTATATTTGTCAGTTGTGACCATTATAACCATAGTCTTCAAGCATGCTACATGTTGAATTTGGTCATATAGGTCTTCAAGGATGTTATGACTCTCTCTCTCTCTCTCTCTCTCTCTCTCTCTCTCTCTCTCTCTCTCTCTCAGAGTCTCATGTCATTTTGATTGTTTCTAAGATATTAAAAACCCCACCCCCTTTCCCTCCTTGAGAAAGTATGTGCACATGTAAGCAATTGCATTCAATAATTAAGACTTGCTGCCTATATTTTTTTAGGCCTCTTGTGTACTTCTTCTTCTTCTACTTCTCTCTCTCTCTCTCTCTCTCTCTCTCTCTCTCTCTCTCTCTCCCCCCCTCAAAACTCAATTGATAGTACTTCTCCCTCAATTATTTATTCTGGTGATGTTAAACATTGTGTGTGTGTGTGTGTGTGTGTGTGTGTGTCTTATATAAGATATGCAATAGGATGACTCCTTGTGAGTAGTGTTTAGAGAAGGTTTGCCTAAGCTTAGCCATTGAGATTTTAGGTTAGCCAGTCTCAAACTGGGTTCAAAGGAAGTGTAGTAAGTAAAAATAGTAAAAAATGCTCTAAAATTGTCGATTTTAGAGATTATTAGTACCTTTGGTGTGCATCTTAATTGAAAGGAGATGGGCATTGTAGATACATCAATAAAATAAAGTCCATTTTGGCTACAAAGGGCAAATGCCAAAAGGTTGATCTTGAGGGCTTGATTGAGAGAGAGAGAGAGAGAGAGAGAGAGAGAGAGAGGGAGAGAGAGATCGCCTACTCAAGGGAGACACACATGAGGCGACTGCTATTTGTTGATACATGGGACTGTCAGCATCTTCTCTCAACGACACTATGCATAGGTAGAAGGGGAGGGTTACGTGTGGAGAGGTCAAAAGTTTAGGAAACTTTTCATGTCAATAAAGA
This sequence comes from Adiantum capillus-veneris, assembly GCF_014529385.1. Classification (NCBI taxonomy): domain Eukaryota; kingdom Viridiplantae; phylum Streptophyta; class Polypodiopsida; order Polypodiales; family Pteridaceae; genus Adiantum; species Adiantum capillus-veneris. The sequence goes on along the minus strand of NC_140949.1, from coordinate 36,330,390 downwards.
AGTTATAGAATATTCTAACGTCATAGAAACAACAACAAATTATTTTAAAGATTCGAAGCATTCAATAAGATTGGAGTAATATAGAGATGACATGCATAAGTTGAGATCTCTCTCTCACACACACACACTATATATATATATATATATATATATATATATATATATAGATGCTTAATTTGAAGATTTGTCACCTAGGTCTTGAGGCCTCTTGCTATTGTTCCAGTACGGTAACTATGAGATTCAAACTTCATTTGCTCCCCCCGTGCCCCATCCTCCAAAATCTCTCTCTCTCTCTCTCTCTCTCTCATAGGTATATCAATTGTTGGACTTGTTGTGTCACTTTAATGTCTCTCTAGATTGTTCCTACACCCTTAAACATTTTCTCTCTCTCTCTCTCTCTCTCTCTCTCTCTCTCTCTCTCTCTCTCTCTCTCTTCCCCATAGGTATATCAATGTTGGACTTGTTGTGTAACTTTAATGTCTCTCTAGATTGTTCCTACACCCTTAAACATTTCTCTCTCCCCTTCTCTCCTTGTTGCATCATTTGTTAGGCACTAAAAAATTGTCCTCTCTCTTTCTATCTCTCTCTCTCTCTCTCTCTCAGGCTGATTTTTTATGAGCACCCTTGCCTGTCAAAATTTAGAGAATTTATAAAATTTTAATCAAGTCCCATGGTTTTTATCTTGAAACTAAAAAGAACAAAATATCCCAAAATTGGTAAAAGCCCCCTAAACTGGGGAATCTCTCTCCCCATTTGGGGTGCCAATGAGTGTTCATGTTTGTCGAGCATTTTGTCATTTTCTACAAATGAGAAATGTTAGCTACTCTTTTAAAAATACACTATAATGCCAAGAAAACCATAATAGCTTGAAAATTTGAAGGGCTTGAAGGGTGCCCTTGGTACTCTCGCGAAGTTCTTGTAACTGATCTTGGATGCTTTGCAATGCGTTGATGACACCTTCCATCGTCGGCTCCATGATGGCTTGAGAAGATTAAGAGATGGTAGTCGTGCCAAACTGTTATGAGCGCGTATAGAGCTAGAAGAGAGCAAGAGGAGGCACTCACAATGTACGAGAACTTGGGACTTGATGATAAGCTTAATCTTGATTACAAGACTTAATTATTTATCAAGAGAGCTAGATACAAGACTTGGATTACATGACTTGAGTACAAGACAAGGCTTGATTGCAAGGACAATACTTGAACATAAGACAAGAACTAGAAGAGGGCTTTCCTCATAGGAGCCTCACAACTGGTGTTGGCAAGACTGAGGGGTTTGTGGCCCAAGACCCCTATTTATACTAGTGCTTGAGGAGGTTACTTGAGGAGGTTAGGACTTTCTAGGTTCTTCTTGAGGAGGTTAGAATCTTCTCGAACCTTCTGGATCCTTCTTCATTTTTCTAGAGCTTTCCAGAAACTTCTAGATTCTTCCATAATCTTCTCCAAGCTTCTAGAAACTTCTTGATCCTTCTAGTTCTTCTAAAACCTTCTAGATCCTTCTTCAACTTTCTAGAACTTTCCAAAAACTTCTAGATTCTTTCGGAATCTTCTCTATGTTTCTAGAAACTTCTAGATCCTTCTAGATTCTTCTAGAGCCTTCTAGCAATGATGTAGGCGATGATGCAGGCAGCGACTGACTCTCAAGCATCCATGACATCTTCTCCCATGTGCCCATATGTGGCCGCCCTTGAGAAGACAAGTCCGCCTAGAAATTGACCACTAGCCAAAGACTTTCGCCCATTGGCCATTGACTATCAGCCAACTGATCGGCCATTTTTTTATCACTTTTCGATCGTCATCCATCCATATTATTCCGACAAAAAAAGGATTTTTTTCGACGAGAATTTTTGGTCTTTTGACGAGTGATTTCTTACGCATGATGGCTTCTCCTCATAACGGGGACCTTACAAATGTGTGTTTTTAAGACTAAAAATTACAAGGGGTAAATCAAGCTCCATATTTAAGAGGAAGCATATCACGACCCTTCAACATTAGAGGAGAAAACAATTATATGAGGGAAGGGCACGTTCCTTATGAGAGGGGCTGATTTTGGCAAGGCATTATCACACACACACTCACACAATCTCTGAGTGAAGCAAAGAAGACTCTCTCTCCTTTTCAAGCTTTAATGAAAAGCTCATCATCTACTCCAAGCTTGTGAGAAGGGAGGCCTACACCAACAACTCTTGGATTTGTGATGCAAATCCAACCAAGAGCCAAGCTCCAATGCATGTTCATCTCCTCTACCATGCTAATTAGTAAGATATGCTAAGGTTTTATGAGTGATTACGTGAGGAGATATACTTCTTTCTCGTAAGAATACTCCTTCTTCCTCTCAATCTACTCTCATACCCCGCTAGCTCTCACCATCTTCGAAGGTGCGTAAGGTCTTGGGTCTGAGACCGTGAGGAAATTGATGTTGTGTTTTATAAGTGTGAGCATGGAGCTTCCATCTTCATTGCACCAGCAAGTTATTGAAGGAACACAAAGTATTGTATTGTGAAATGTCTCTTTTGATGGGGGAAACCTATAATACAAAGCCTTTTGGAGGGGGGACCGGCTCCATGTAAATCCTATCCTCAACTGTTGTCAATAGCTTAACTTCTCTCTCTTTTGAAGTATTGTTCATGCCTATCTAACTAGGTGCTATGCTTTGTGTTGCTCTCTCCATCCAAGCACTCTTACTATGCTCATTAGGAATCTATTCTAATGAAATGCTCACTATGTTTATGCTATTTTTCGCTACACACAAGTTACTAGGCCATTAAAATTTTACATTGGTATCAGAGCACAAGGTTTCTCTTTTCTTGCTCAAGAAGGGAGGTCCTCAAGCTAGCTATAAATGGTTGGTATTATAAATTGCAGTTGAGTAAGCAGAATAGGGATTTTTCAGCCTTGCAGTGCACCTGCTTCGTGCAGATAACGGGCCATCACCGTCGAGAGCTATGGTCTTAATAGTGGATTCCTACGGGGCTTAACCACTATTGAGCTATTAGAAGCTTGACAGGAGCCGGAACTGTTTTGGTGTTGATAGACCCTCTCTTCTCTTCCTTGCAATTAATGATATTCGAGCCACGGGTACAGGAGCTTGAGTGCTTTTCTAAAGGGGTAAAGAGGAGTAGTAACTAGGGCTTGAAGTGCCAAAGCACACCTAAAAAAAATTTACACCTAAAAGTTGTTAGAATGGCTGACAATAGTAAAGAGAGTGAAATTAATGTTGATAGCTTTGATTTTGCTAATGAGCAGGCTACTAATGATGCCCCTATGCTTGTTAACTACCTTATTTCTAGGTTTCAACAAGCCATGGGCAATCCATCCCTCTAAAGTGAAGTGGAATGACAGCTTCGTGCTCATGGGATTCTCCAAACTCCCCACCAAGAAGAGAGAGTACCTAGGAAGCCTCCTTGTGAGACTTCCAAAAGAGGCCTCTCTCCGATTCGGGAAGAAGAACAGGATCCGTACAAAGGGCTCAAAAATCTACTACTTGACGACGCATCTTCTTCCCGAAGGAGAACTCAAGAGCCCCCACCAAAGAACGAGAGAGAAGTGAGTCTCTTGCCACCTCGATGGAGATGGCTCCACGAAGACGGCGGGCAAAACGCTCTCCATCACCTCCTAAACGGAGAAGACCATCTCACACTTCTCCACACCATAATTCAAAGAGGGATGACAGAAAACAAGAAAAGAAAAAGGCGAGAAAGAGGTCACCCTCTTCTCCATCTTCTTCATCCTCTTCCGCTAATGAAGAAAGTGATGGTGCAGACAAGGAGGAACAAGGCAAGAAAAAGGCAATAAAGAGGTCATCCTCTTCTTTATCTTCCTCAAATTCTTCATCTTCTGAAGAAAGCGATGGTGCAACTTTTGAACCACCAAAAAGAAGAGGCCATAGGAAATCCTATGCCACGTGGAAGAGGTCGTCCAAGCTCAAGAAGTTTAAAGAGGGAGGAAAGAACATCTCTTTCCTTACCTATGATGGCCCCTTTGGTGCTACGGACAAGTAGTGGCCTTTATCCAACAATTCGATGCGGTGTTTGGAGGTGAGGGCTTCACGGTGTCCTCTAAGCTACGCCATGTAGCTATGCATTTTCAAAAGTCCGCCAGGCAATGGTGGTCTAGCCTACGGGCAAACGGTGAAGCCCCACGAACATGGAAAGCTTTAAGAGCTTCCATCATGAAGCAGTTTTTGGCTTCCAATGCCAAAGACAAAGTACTCACCGAATGGTGAAGCTTGAAGCTCTCTCCCTACGAATCTATTCACAAATATGTAGACAAGTTTTGGGACTTACATCTCAAAGCCACTGTCTTCAAAAAGATGGATTTTGGAGAGCAAAAACAACAATTTTGTGCAGGTCTAACTGAATATATGGCAAAGTATGTCAACTCCCAAAGGTCACACACTAAATTTGCGGTCATACACCATACCATGGTGACTTCACGAATCAATTTCCAACAAGGGGCTAAGAGAAATCTTAAGCCAACAGAGAACAAGGACCTTAACAATGAGCCTAAGGGGAAGGAAAATGTCCAAAAGGGGCTCCTAAAGGCAACACCAACAACAATAAAGCTAAGGAGAAGGGAGTTTGTAAGGGAAATGGCCTATGAACTTTGTGGGTAGCGGAATTAGGAAATTAGATGAAGCACTTTTGTGGATTACTTTGTGACCATAGCGGGTGAACTTAATTAATGGTAACAATATAAACACGGTACTTAGTTAACTTAATTGATGGTAGCAACATAAACATGGTACTTAGTTAACTTGTCATGAACAATACTTTTGCAAGAGAGAGAGTTTAGAGAACATGAAAAAAGTTGAGGATCGGATTCATACGGAGCCGGTACCCCCTCCAATAGGCATTTGTATTATAGTTTCTCCCATCAAGAGAGACTTGGTACAATACAATATTTCTGTTCCTTGTGACCTTGGTAATGCAATGAAGATGGAAAGCTTCATGCATCTCAAGCATAACATAAACTTTGTAGAAAGCATTAACTATCCCAAGCCTCAGTCCCAAGGCCTCAAACACCTTCGAAGGTGGAGAGAGCTAGCAGGCAATGAGGGTAGGGAAGAGGAAGAAGAAACATTCCATAGGAGAAAGAAATAGTTCCTCACTTATCATCACTCTTCTTGCTAGCATACATAATAGCATAGTAACGAATATGGAGAAGATGGCAAGCTTAAGCATTGAAGCATGGCTCTTGGTTGGATTTGCATTCCATAGCCAAGAGTGTTGGTATAGGCTCTCACTTCTCACAAGCTTGGAGAAGGAGGTCGAGCTCCTCAACTATCACCAAGTGAGAATGAATCCACAAAATGAGTGTGTGTGTGTGGTGTATATCCCCCCAGCACCCCCATTGCTTGCTTGGGGTGAGTTGTAGCTTTTACACATGTTTCAAGCTCATTGAACCCCTCTCCCCCCTAGCCAATCACATGCAGCATGCATTCAAGTACATGGGTAGTCTTTGGACAAGTGTCCTCCTTACCCCTTATAGAGAGAGAGCTTGAAAATATCTAGATATTTGTTGGATGGAACTAGAAGATCATTGGAACGCTCTTTAGCCCAACCAATAGCATTCAAGCACACCATGTGGTTAAGCATAGGGAGAGTTTGACATGTGTCCCATGTGCCCTTTGAGAAAAGGGGTACCCTTTGGGTGAGTGGAAGGTTAAGTCAAAGATTCTCCTAGCTTTGGGGCTTCCCACCTCCTTTGTAGGTCTCTTTTTGACTCAAGCACCTTACCCCCCTGTGCATAGGAAGCTTCTCAAGCTCCTTCCTCATTAAGTTTGTAGGGTCTCTTTTTGACTCAAGCACCGTACCCCTCATGCATGGGAAGCTTCTCAAGCACCTTCCTCATTAAGTTTGTAGGGTCTCTTTTTGACTCAAGCACCTTACCCCTCATGCATGGGGAGCTTCTCAAGCACCTTCCTCATTAAGTTTGTAGGGTCTCTTTTTGACTCAAGCACCTTACCCCTCATGCATGGGAAGCTTCTCAAGCACCTTAGTCATCAAGCATGACAAGGACCTCAAGCACCTTAGTCATCAAGAACGACAAGCACCTCAAGCTTAGGTTGGGTTCCCACCTCAAGCTCAGCCCTAGCTTACCTAAGGTCAAAGGACTTTTAGCACTAACTTTTGGAGGTCTTTAATGAAGCTAACCCTAAGGTCTTTTAAGCTCCATTAGATGCACGTGCTCTTTGATAGACTACCTCCTTTTGGACCCGTATTGAGATGCAACCATATCTCCTCTTGGTCCACTGTTGAGATAAGTTTAGAAGCACTTATTGCACATTGCTCTTTGGTAGACCGTCTCCTTTTGGACCCCTATTGGGATGCAACCATCCCATTTTGGTCCTCTGTTGAGATAGGTATAGAAACACATATCTCTATTCTAACTCTTGTTCCCGTCTATTCTCCCACATTAAATGATCAGTTTAATATGAGAAAATCATTTGGGTTAGCTAGATATTAGATTTTATGACAGAGTTTATAAAGGCAAAAATAAACTCTCTCGTAAAGAGCTTGAGCGTTATCGTAAAGATAACCGCTGTTTCAAGTGCGGGGAGCAAGGGCATGCTTATCGTGCTTGCCCCTATAAGAATACACGAAACGAGCCTCTTAGAGCTACCCTGGCTTAATGCAAAGCTCATCATCTACTCCAAGCTTGTGAGAAGGAAGGCCTACACCAACAACTCTTGGCTTTGTGATGCAAATCCAACCAAGAGCTAAGCTCCAATGCATGTTCATCTCCTCTACCATGCTAATTACTAAGCTATGCTAAGGTTTTATGAGTGATTATGTGAGGAGATATACTGCTTTCTCGTAAGAATACTCCTTCTTCCTCTCGATCTACTCCCATACCCCGCCAGCTCTCACCATCTTCGAAGGTGTGTGAGGTCTTGGGTCTGAGACCGTGAGGGAATTGATGATGTGTTTTATAAGTGTGAGCATGGAGCTTCCATCTTCATTGCACCAACAAGTTATTGAAGGAACACAAAGTATTGTATTGTAAAATGTCTCCCTTGATGGGGCAAACCTACAATACAAAGCCTTTTGGAGGGGGGACGGCTCCATGTAAATCCTGTCCTCAGTTGTTGTCAATACCTTAATTTCTCTCTCTTTTGAAGTATAGTTCATGCCTATCTAACTAGGTGTTATGCTTTTTGTTACTCTCTCCATCCAAGCACTCTTGCTATGCTCATTAGCAATATATTCTAATGAAATGCTCACTATGTTTATGCTATTTTCCACTACACAAAAAGTTACTAGGCCATTAAAGGTTACATCCCTTTTCCATTTCACATTAATACCACCAGTTTTTGAATTTTCTCAAGCTGGTACCCCCTACCTCCCCCTTACAATATCCTCGCTCTACTCGCTCCTCATCATATTATTCATAACTTTTGAAGATTCCTCCGTAGATTCCCTAGTTTGCCGGTGCAAGAGCCCAAAGCATGAGCAAGTTTCAAACCCCCACTACCAGCGTGCATGATCTTTGCATATTATAATAGCCAACCAGCACAGGCACGAGATGTGATAACATTCATCTTTCATAATTTAAAACAAAAACAATTCGTCTCCTCACCCACCTCGTCGCCTTCTTTCCCTTCTCTTGCTGCGTGTAAACAACCTGTAGGTGGCCTCGTGCCCTGCTATATGGTGTTTTTACCCTTGCCTACGCGTGCGGCTCATTTGAGACAGAATTGAATATACCCTCCTAATGAGGGATTTTTTGAATTTCCCTCAATCAGTACCTCCTATTCACTCCTCTTATTTTATAAAAAAATAAAATAAAATGCTTTCCTAACGGCTCTAAAAAAATAAAAGGTTTTCCTAATGGCTTGAAAACACTAGAATCAAGAAGAAAAACACAAATTATAAGGTGCATTCGACCATCTCTATTTATATGCTCACAAAAAGTCTCTTTACTTTCCACCTCCATGGTCTTCTTATTTCCTAAACTCACCCTTCACTTATGCACTTGAGATGTTTTGAAAGGATCTTTAATTTTCCGAGATTGGGGAGACCTAATTGCTCTTTTATTTACTAGAATCTTCGCGGATTCCTCCTCTACACGTTCTCTCAACATAAGACCCACAACAAACCAAAAATGTCGTGTCGTCAAGCAAGACTTGAAACCTAGTGTGCAAGAGAGTAAATGAGACACATTAGCTAACCATGCAACCAGTACAAGGTGGCCGATGTCAGCTCGACACTTTTACAATAAAAAAATTAGCATTCATCTACTCCAATACTTAATTACTCGCTCAACTTAAAATAAATCCCACTAGTTATACGATTCCCCTGGGATATACCCCCCCCCCCCCCCCCCCCCCCCCCCGCGCGCATTGCCTCTCAGCAACATTGTCCTGCCACCACCACCCTCTATTCTCTCACCTTGCTTCTTTGACTTGTAGGCTGCAACCACGTCGTCGGCTTGAGGCTCATGATGGTCACAACTACAAATGCAACGAGCTCTGAAGGCTCTACGTCTGCACACACACACACAGCCAAATCCCGTGCTAGGCATCCAACAACCCCAACAAGCAATCTGACGTGACTTCTCCCCTCAGAATCGAGAGAGAGTAGCACATGAGCAACATGGAGGGCAGAGAGAGAGAGAGAGAGAGAGAGAGAGAGAGAGAGAGAGAGAGATACATCATGAATAATTGTCCACAGCCTTCTCTCTCAAACCTTACCCATGCACTCGCTGACAACAAGAAGTAAGCTTTCTACCCTTGTTTGCACCTTCCCACTACTTTTGTCCCCTCTACCTGCACTAGAGGCCCCCCTCGCACAAGGTGCACAAGCTGTTCGACAACAGGTTGACTGTCAGCCTCACACACATGGGCTCGAGTAGGATGGGTGTTTGGAGAGATGTGGAGCCCGTGTCGACCTCATGAGAGAAAGGGGGAGAAGTCGGTTCTAGCTTCTAGACATTGCGAGAGAGAGATACATACCAACAAACAGGTCCGTCATCGTAAATGGAAAGAGAAATAGAGGATGTGAGAGAGAGGGAGAGAGGGGGGGCGGGGGGAACAAACCCGAAATCTCATCACCAATTTTTCCACATCTTCTATGCTCGCCACCTCAATCACGCCTTTCCATTCTTTAGTGATCCAGCCACGGAATCTTCTCCACATTCCACTTAATTTGTCATTTTTTTCAAAATCGACCACCCATACTCCCAAGGGCTACCCCAGCTCGCCTGTGTTTCCTATAAAGTAATCAAGGGCATACTAGGTTTATCTATACTATAGATGAAGGAGATAGGAATTCAGGCGACCACATGGTAAAAGCTGAATCAACTAGCGAGTGTTCTCTGAGTCTCTCAAGTCAGTCGGCTAAATAGCGAGCGCGACACGCCGCTAAACGCGACGTCCTCATGCTCTGCAATGAACGCTTTAAAGTGAACTGAGAGAGAGAGAGAGAGAGAGAGAGAGAGAGAGAGAGAGAGAGAGAGAGAGAGAGAGAGAGAGAGAGAACCCCCTCTCTGTGTGCGCTCATGAGAAATGTGTGTGTGATGGGAAAGAAATGAAATGATATGTTAACATCAAAATTGAGGCCAAAACTTCAAGAGGCCGTCCAAAAGAAACAGCTAAAATTACCAAAATACCCGTCTACTTTATGGAATTTTCCAAAATACCCCTCAAATTTCAAAAATTCCCAAAGTTGTGGTTGTGAGATTAAATTTTTCCAAAGATAATTTTTTTTGTAGCTTTTCATAAGAAGATTGCTTGTCTATCAATACAAGATGCTATAACGAAAATTTGAGTTGGTTATGTAGGCTTTGGAGATGAATTGCTTCATTATTTTCAAACATAATTCCCTTTTTTGAAGGATAATTTGTGACATTACATGCTAAGTACTCAAAAACAGATCTCAATTGTTAAAAAAGAATAACGATTAGAAAATCTTGATCAATCCATTCAAAATAGATACAAGGGTGTTTTGGGGAATTTTGAAATTTCAGGGGTATTTTGGAAATTTCTATAAATTAGAGGGGTATTTTGGTAATTTTTCCAATAATATATTAACTTCTTCAAGAGGCCAAAATGACCTATGAGACACAAACTGGTAAATTTGCTATCATGTTTGGGTGCGAAAGAAATATAAAATGAAACAAGAAGTGCTACTAGCTGAGAGAGAGAGAGAGAGAGAGAGAGAGAGAGAGAGAGAGCAAGCTAGATCATCATCATCGTCAGCATCATCATCAACGGTAGGTTTCCTCTCTCTCTCTCTCTCTCTCTCTCTCTCTCTCTATTGTAATCGTTCTAAAAAAATTTAATGGTGTTAGAAAAAAATAATGTTTTTAGTAGATTTGTGATCTTTTCTGATGGTTTTGAAGAGAGAGAGAGAGAGAGAGAGAGAGAGAGAGAGAGAGAGAGAGAGAGAGAGGACTAATTAAGAGAGATAGAGAAGTTGTTACCCTCTCGGGCTACGTGGGAGAAACTAAATCAAACGACGAGTGTGCTCTAAGTTTGACAAGTTAGCTCGGCGAGACAGCGTGTGTGACACACACACACACACACACACACACACACATTGTTCCACTGAACGCAACAAGTCGTGACTACAGATGCGTGCGCACACTTATAGGGTCCATGTTGATGTATATGAAGCAAGTTGTGAACTGGGTTGCTCCTTGGAGGATATCGAGTTTGGACTTTGTAGAAGCTGTATACATGTTCCAGATTGTGAACTCGGCAACATGACAACGAGATCATGCTCTTAGAGAGATAGGGTATCAACGACCCATAAATACACTACCTTCCTTTGGATTTGAAGCAGAGAATTGGAAAGTGAGAATGTATGTTATCGATGATACTCCAAGGCTTGGACGAAGTGTGCGATACATTGGGCCCTAGGTGTTATGAGTGCGAACCCGTGTCTATCGCAAGCTTCGTTTTAAACATAAATGATGCCTTCTACAATGGGTTTGGTTTGATGGTGATTTGTGTTTGAGCTTAGGATTCCTTATGTTTTATCCCTTATGTTTTTTATGATTACTCTCTTATCAAGAAGCCTCTTTTTTGTAACAGAACTATTGGCTCTTATTTGAAATGAAAACCATGTTGCGTTTTTTGTTAGTGTGCGTGTGTGAAAGAGAGAGAGAATCATGAAAAGAACTAATTAAAATCATACAAGCACAACTTATGAATACCATGTGTGTCATCAATTTAATTTGTGTCATAGTAAGAGCGGGCAAGGTGGGTCGCAGGGTGGGTCGCACAAGTTGGCGCAGGTTAATGTGGAACTCATTATTGCAATTTTACTCCAAAAGCCTAGTGTGAACGGTTCAAGGGGAGATATTTTTAGCTTTCCAGGCTCCGAGTATTCTTCTTCTCAAAAATGATGGCAGGAGTCCTTCAAGCTGTTGCCTCTCCCGCAGTGGCCTCGCTGGCAAGCGAGGGTAGCCGTCCATCCCTCGGCGATGGCCACTCCAAGGCTTCATTCGTTTCAAGTAGCAGCAGGCATTTTCTTGGCAAAGGGCGAGTGTTTTGCACCAACTCCAACTTCATTTTTCAGCAGAACTCCCCTCCTTCTTCTCCTCCTCCGCCGCCCCCCTCTCCTCCTCCTCGCGCCAATTCCCAGAATAGCTCAACTCCCCCACCAACGCAGCACCCCTCCGCCCAGCAGAACTGCCCCGAAAGCACCTCCTATCAGGTTAGTGCAGAGAGAGAGAGAGAGAGAGAGAGAGAGAGAGAGAGAGAGAGAGACAGAGAGAGAGACACGGTGCTGGACTCCAAGAATGTTCTTTTTTTTTTTCCTTCTTCCGCTTCCTCCCCCTTTCTCTATTCTGCAGCCTTTGAAGTTTTAGTGCTGCCTTCCTCCTTGTTAGGACATTGTGCAAATCGAAGTCCCACCTATACACACGTGAATCGCTTGCCTGTTACACCATTCCATTTTCTTGCACGCCAAACTGTGAGCCTCACCAGTGGTTCCATGCAAACAAGATATCAATGCAGCCACAAAGAAGAGAACAATTGTGTAAATTCCAGCCAAGTCTTTGGATCTTGGGCTTGGATCAACCAAGTACACCAACATTGTTATGCATTCCCCTTCAAGAAGGACGAAACCTTTCTGATTGTTGTGGAGGCCTCTAACTACTGAGAAAGTTGAATCAAACTAATGTACGAAAGTAAGAGCTTCAATTATCTTGTGTATCATGGAAAGTGTCACATTTTCTTTGGAGTTCATCTGATCCTTTGTGCTTCTAATTGATCATAAGCAGAGGCTTCATGAAGAGTATTTCCGGTACCATTTTTGGTGGTACGAAAAGGTGGTCCTATCCCTCCTCCACACATACCTCCATATTGTGGCGAAAAGGCAATATATATGTATGTATGTAGAGAGAGAGAGAGAGAGAGAGAGAGAGAGAGAGAGAGAGCCTTAGCACATGGTCCTCTCCGGCCTCCGCTCGGCTAGCTTTGCAGCTGGTCGGTCGTGGCAGAGTCTTGAGCACATGGAGGGGCGACCGTGAGGATCAGCGAAGAGGAGGGAGACGCGTGTAATGTTCAAGGCAGGAGCTGCACTGAGTGGACACCAAGTAGTGAGCCAGCTGGCCGTGGAGGTCAAGCCCTAGCCACGACCGGCCTTCGGCCAACAAAAAAAAGCGGATTACACGTGGGTTGTCACCAGCGTGTGACTACTATCTATCCTTTTTGTTGATTTCTTTCTTATTATCTATTTACTTTCACTTTTTGGAAACACCCCTCGGGAAATCTAACTGCCCTGCATTGCATAGCTAGTGTGGAACTGTCCAGAGGGAGTCCAGGCCTGAGGGCAAGAGAGCACTAAGGTTGGACAAGGACTATGGTTAGCCAAGTGGGGTCATTGACTAGCCAAAGTGGAATCTTTTGCTACAGAGGCTACATTTCAGTTTTGGATGTGGCCGCAGTGTACAAAGAGGGTCGGATGACCTAGAAAGATGCAATGGCAGCATCTCCTAAAATTTAGGGAACTGCTATTTTGGGACCTGAAAATGTGTTGGCGTCATTACCTCCGGAATGACAAAGGGAACATTTTCTTACTCTGCCGTGAAGTCAACTGGGCAACCGGTTGGGATATTTTTAGGCGGCAACCCCGAAACGGGAAAATGCTTGTAAATGTGCCAAGTGGCACATTCTGGTGCAGTTTCTAATGCAAGAGAGAGTTGGCGCTGAATTTGAAGGGAAGAAGGGCTCATTTGCTGATTTTGTCACAGGTTAAGAGCTATGGAGTGCTTGCTTTCCCTCTTATGCACAGTGCGGTGCCAGGAGTGATGCCCTGCACGCTACGCACTGCCCTCTCTCTCCCCTTTGGCAGTATGTTATGCCCCTCTAGTGGGCTCTTCATTTGACCAATGTACAGTTGTGTGGGTTCATGCGCGATTGCCGAGGCAAGAGCCTCTTGCACAGGTACTGGATTAGCTAGCGGCTAATCCCCCCGCAGGTACAGGTGAATTCGGAGAGGTTTCACGCCAGAAATCTCGTCCGATTCAAAGGGCAAGCAGCCCTACAGGTGCGGGAGCTCGAGGACTTGCTAGGGATGCGACCGGCACGCGAAACGGAGCCCGAAACAGCGAATTACAGCCTGCTGTGTATTTTTGCAGGTTTAGGGTTTTGGCCCTAAACGGACCCTAATACCCCCAGGAGTTTCGGGGACGCAAGGGGACCGCTGTACAGGCGATCTGGCGCATTTTCAGGGCTGAAAACAGAGAATTCAGCGTGCTGCAGATTCTCGCCAGGTTTTGCAAAGTGCCCGTATGCGTCGGGAAAGTCAGTCAATGCGTGGGAATACTGACCGTGAAGGGTTCTAGTACAGTTATGCTGTCGAAATCGGGCTGGAACAGAGGAAATTCAGCCGAGTTTGTGCGGGGCAGCTTGTAGGAACCACAGCGTTTATTCCCTCTTTTGAACAATAAAGAAATACCGAAAGGGGCGCCTAAGTTAGGGGCCAATCTGGTGTCCGTCTACTCATACAGGTGCAATCTAGCAGCCTGTATCCCTCTCCCCTTTGTTGTGTCTTGAAAGTACAGGTAAAATAGACGACTAATAATGGGTGAAAGCTAAATCAAGGTTTAAAGTAAAGTCTACCGCCCTTTTTGGATTGAACAGGCCGGTTTCATGGTTCCATCGACGGGATTAAATCACTTTTTCCCATAGAAGTGAGCCTTGGTCAGTTTTGGACTTGAAGACACAGGGGATCATAGACCAGACACAGGGAATTGCAATTATGGCTGACAGACCGATGATGTGACTGAAGAGGTTTCCTCTTCACAGGGTCAACAGACACATGAAGTGGGTGAGTCCTCAAGACCACCACAGACTGATGATGATATATTCAGGACCCAGTTGGCTACTGCTGTGGCTATGTTCACACAAGTAATGCAGAATCCGAGGTTTTTAGCCTTTCTGCAACCTCCGGTTCCGTCTCAGCAAGTTGGGTCACTGGATCATATTCAAAAGCCTGTTAAGGCTCGAACACAGGTGATTCATACCGCACAGTCAATGGAAACACCTGTACACTTGACGGAGAACATGCAGTCTCCACAACGTATGCCTAAGGTGCAAGAACAGGTGGCTGAGATGCCAGTCTTTCAAGCTGTACCAATTCAGCCCGCCACCTTTCAACCGCCTATAGCTGGTTCTAATGGGCAGGGAAGCAACTTACAGGCTATGCAACAAGTCTTCCCACCACCTTCTGTACACCCTGGCTATTTTGGAGGTAAATCGGTATTTCAGAGCATGGCTGGTCATGCACCTGGAAATCAGTTTTATACGCCAGGAACAGTGTTTGCGGGTGCTCAAACGATGATGCCTAATCCCATGTACAGTGTCATGGGTATGCAACCAGGGTTTCAAAGCACTCAGGGACAATTTGGGATGCCACAAGCAAATTTTGGTATGGCTGGAATTACAAATCAGCAGCCAAATATGGCGTTTCCAAGTCAAGTTAATAGCGGCCAAGGAACACAGATGAACCCTAATAGTGTTCCCATGTTTCAGTCACTTCCATATGACAATTTAACGCCGCTGGAGAGGCCAACTCCGTACAAAGAAGGTGGCAAAGGTGTGTCATTCACGACCTTTACAGGGTTTGATGACAGGAAGAAGGCTCTTTCATTCCTCCAGCAGTTTGACAAGGCCTATGCAGGGGGAAACTTTACAGAGGCTTCAAAGGTCCGCAAGGCAGCCACTTTCTTGACAGGCAATGCGGGACAATGGTGGACAACTTTATTGCTTCAAGGGCAAGCTCCGTCCACATGGATTTACTTCAAGCAGATTTTTGCAGCAGCATGGTTATCTGATGATTTCGAAGCAGATGTCATGACAGAATGGCACCAGCTTAATGCTGCCACTTGCAGAAATCTGGATGATTACAATCGGAAGTTTTGGAAAGCTCTACTTCCAGTAACTTCCTATAGGTTTGTGCCATTGACAGAACAGATTGAAAAATACTGTTGTGGCCTACCCAAAGGATTGAGAAAATACTGCACGAAGACAAAAGTCACTACTTTGACGCAGCTCATCGAGGTAGCAAACACTGGCAATGGTTTGCTCAAGGGAGAAGATTGTGAATTTAACACTGGCGTCAAGGCAGGATCAGGCAAGAAAAATTCAGCCAAGAAGCACGTTCCCAATGAGGCTCCTAAAGGGACTCAGGAGTCAGCCAACGCAGGGAAAGACAAAGCTACGGCTGAATCAGAAAAAGGACCAGCAAAGAAATGGAAAAGACGTTTTCCTCGCAAGTCAGAAGAGCAAAAGAAGGTCCTGAGGACAGAGAACAAATGCTTTATATGTGAGCAGCCTGGCCACATTGCTTACAATTGTCCTACAAAGAAAAGGCCAGCTGATTCTGAAGACAAGGAAGACAAGAAAGGAAAGAAGCCCATGGCTGGTCTAGTGCCAGATATGGTGGGCGACAAGCCAAATTCAGATGCAAGTGAGCTTTGCAGAGCATGGGGAAAGGTTAGGGATCAAACAGTGCTTATCTTCTTTGATCCAGGTGCTAAAGCCAACTTTATTTCCCCAGAATTGGCTTCAAAGTTGGGAATCAGACCTGAAGAGATGGGGTATACAGCAGAGGCAGGTTTGGCATGTCCTGGCCATACAGAGGCTGTGACACCCATCATTGGAAAGTTGCGTCTACATATCCAGTCCTATGTAGATGCTGAAGAATTTTACATCATGCCACTGGACGGATGTGATGTGTTGTTAGGTATTCCTTGGTTATTTCGTGTACGGGAATCATGGATGCCTACAACAAAAAGATCACTGTACAGAGCAGGGGAAAGACTCACATTCTGGATGTAAAGCTTAAAGGGGAGTCTATTCCTACTGTATCAGCTTCTGCTATTACTTCTGTAATGAAAAAGCATCTTTCTGCGTACTTGGTTTTTGCACGTGAAGTGTCAGATTGTGATGAATCAAATTTATCTGTGCTAGATAAAGAAAGGTCAATGTTTTTACAACAGTATAGTGACTGTTTTTCCGATTCATTACCGTCTCAATTACCGCCAGAGAGACCCGAGGACCATGCGATAGATTTGGTGCCAGGCTGTAGCCCACCAAATAAGCCTCCGTACAGGGTTAGTGCGGCTCAGCAGAAAGAGATAATGGGCCAAGTACAGGAGTTGTTAGAAAAGGGGCTGATTCAGCCCAGTTCATCTCCATTCTGTTCTCCAGTGTTGGTGCAGAAAAAGGATGGCTCATGGCGTATGTGCATCGACTACCGTGCACTGAACAAGAATACCATCAAGAATAGGTTCCCTATACCTAGAATTGATGATATTATGGACAAATTAGAAGGAGCAGCTATGTTTAGCAGGATAGATCTAAAGAGTGGGTATCATCAGATCCGCATTAGATCAGAGGATGTGCACAAGACTGCTTTTAGAACGACGTTTGGCCTTTACGAATTTTTAGTGATGCCCTTTGGTCTCACAAATGCTCCTGCTACGTTCAATAGGATGATGGACAGAATTTTCCGTCCACACCAGCAGTTTGTTGGTACGTTCTTTGATGACATGATAGTCTACTCAAAGAATGAAGAGGAGCATAGGCATCACTTGGCCATTGTGTTCAAAGAGCTACGCAGTCATAGGTTGCTCATCAATGCAAAGAAAAGTGAGTTTTTTCTGGAAGAGATTCACTTTCTGGGACACATTGTCTCAAAGGATGGTGTCAGAATGGATCCTGCAAAAGTCGAAGCGATCAAGTCATGGCCAAATTTGAAGACGGTGCATGATGTCCGAAGCTTTTTGGGACTATGCTCCTATTACAGAAGGTTTATCCGAAATTTCGCTGAGATTGCTTCACCTTTACATGCTCTTCAAAAGAAGGCAGTCACCTTTAGATGGACACAAAAAGAGATTTCAGCTTTTAATCTCTTAAAGGAAAAGATGACTTCAGATCCAATCATTGTGTTGCCAGATCTTAGGAAGTCATTTGTGGTCCAGTGTGATGCCTGCGGTAGTAGCATTGGTGCTGTGCTAATGCAAGATGGCAGGGTAGTAGCCTATGAGAGCAGAATTTTGCAAGGGCCAGAGATGACCATGCAGGTCTATGAGAAAGAGTTACTGGCTGTGATTCATGCGCTCTTAAGTTGGAAACACTACCTGCTAGGTGCAGATTTCGTTGTCCAAACGGATCATCAGACCTTGCGATACTTCTTGACACAAACAAAGTTATCTGAAAAGCATATGCGATGGGCAAATATTTTGTCCATGTTCCATTTTCAGATTGTGCATGTGGAAGGCAAGAAGAACGTTGTGGCTGATGCCTTGTCAAGGAAGCCACAAATTTCAGCTGTGTCAATTCCTTATCATCATGAACTTGATGATATGAGAGAACACTATGCAAATGATGAAGATTTTGCAAGGGTCTTCGAGCAACTAATGGATGGACAACGTCATGAACACTATCTTCTTAAAGATGGGTTCATGATGATGCATGGCAGATTGTGTCACAAAGCCATTGCGACGTAAAGTTATGGAAGAGAGTCATGTCCCACCGTATGCAGGGCATCGTGGTATCGATGCTACAGTTAAAGCGGTTGAGACATTCTTCTATTGGCCTACATTGAGAAGGGATGTGGATGCCTTTGTGCGAGAATGCCTAATATGCCAAAAGGTCAAGTTTGACAGGCAAAAGGCACCAGGGTCATTGCAACCACTACCTATTCCAGATAAACCATGGGAAAGTATTGCTATGGATTTTATCTTTGATCTTCCGAGAACGCAGACAGGAAATGATGGTATTTGGACCATTATTTGCAGATTCAGCAAACAGGCTCATTTTATTCCTGTCAGGAAGAAGATAAAGCCAGATCAGATGGCACGCTTGTTTATGAGCAATATTTTCAAGTATCATGGCATGCCACAGTCGATTATTAGCGACCGTGATCCACGCATGACAAGTTTGTTCTGGAGAGGCTTGTTTTAGAATATGGGCACCACGCTCAAATTCTCTTCGTCATTTCATCCTCAAACAGATGGGCAGTCAGAAGAAGCAAATTCTACTGTCCTAGATCTGCTGAAGTGCTATGTGTCAGAGCATAAAGGAAAGTGGGAGCAGTATTTGCCATTGGTGGAGTATGCATACAATAATACAGTGCATTCATCAACTGGCAAGGCACCCTTTGAGATAGTTGAAGGTGGCAAGAAAGTTCCTCCCATACTGCATACAAAGGACAAGATATTTGAAGCAGATAAGTATGTTCAAGACATGGATGAAATGTACAAGAAGGTCAAAGTGGCCTTAGAAAGGACTCAGGCAAAGCAAAAGAAAGCAGCTGATCGTCACCGCCGTGAAGTGGTATATTCACTTGGTGATTGGGTGCTTTTACGCTTTGAAAAGGCAAGGTTAAAGAAGATGAAGGGCAAGGAAAGACTATTTCCAAAGCTCAGCATGCGTTACTATGGGCCTTTTCAAGTATGCGACATAATCAGTGATGTTGCATATAGGCTGAAATTGCCTGACAGTTGGAAGATTCACAATGCGTTTCATGTGAGTCTTCTCAGACCCTATGTGGGTGATGTGCCAGAAGATATGCCAGCTGAAGATCAGCCGGAAGTCGAGGAACTTGACGAGATCTTGGTCCCTGAACAGATTTTGGCACACAAAGAAAGGAAAGTGAAAGGCAAGGTTGCTAGGCGTTACTTGGTAAAGTTCAGAAACTATCCACCAATGGATGCTAAGTGGATGGAAGAAGGTGAACTTGCAGAGTCACCAACTGTGTTATCACTTTACCTGGAAGCCTTCAATTTACAACCTACCTTGACCCCTTGACTTTTAAAGCTACATGGATTGTCAGTGTGACAATGGCTTCTGAAACAAATGATGTACATGGTATTTAAAGTGAGCTCAAATCAAATACCTGTTACATAAATGTTAGAGCTGTACAGATTGTCAGTTTGGCAATTGCTCTTATGGAATGTCCAAAAGTTTGATTAGTGCTATAGAAGTGAGTATTTCTTGTCAGTTTGTCAAGGATACAGTGATTGCTTCTATTGAAGAGTACATGTGTAACTGCATTCTTAAACTGTCGGTTTGGGTATGCTCGAAAGTGTTACGGGATCCAACGTGTACTATAAGACAGTGGCAACATGTGCAGCTACCATTTTGTCATTGGAAAGTTAGTGACTCAAAGCAATGACAGAGTGCGAAGCTACCACTATGTCATTGGGACAGGGTTCACACGCAGGCAATACATGAGTCGACGAGGTGTTGAATACACCAGGGTTGACAATGAGCATGTATGTGTCGTATATGTGTCGACAGGTGTTGAATACATCAGTGTTGACAGTGAGCATGTACGACATAGATGCAAACGAGGACGTTTGAGATTTCAAGAGGGGGGTATGTCACCAGCGTGTGACTACTATCTATCCTTTTTGTTGATTTCTTTCTTATTATCTATTTACTTTCACTTTTTGGAAACACCCCTCGGGAAATCTAACTGCCCTGCATTGCATAGCTAGTGTGGAACTGTCCAGAGGGAGTCCAGGCCTGAGGGCAAGAGAGCACTAAGGTTGGACAAGGACTATGGTTAGCCAAGTGGGGTCATTGACTAGCCAAAGTGGAATCCTTTGCTACAGAGGCTACATTTCAGTTTTGGATGTGGCCGCAGTGTACAAAGAGGGTCGGATGACCTAGAAAGATGCAATGGCAGCATCTCCTAAAATTTAGGGAACTGCTATTTTGGGACCTGAAAATGTGTTGGCGTCATTACCTCCGGAATGACAAAGGGAACATTTTCTTACTCTGCCGTGAAGTCAACTGGGCAACCGGTTGGGATATTTTTAGGCGGCAACCCCGAAACGGGAAAATGCTTGTAAATGTGCCAAGTGGCACATTCTGGTGCAGTTTCTAATGCAAGAGAGAGTTGGCGCTGAATTTGAAGGGAAGAAGGGCTCATTTGCTGATTTTGTCACAGGTTAAGAGCTATGGAGTGCTTGCTTTCCCTCTTATGCACAGTGCGGTGCCAGGAGTGATGCCCTGCACGCTACGCACTGCCCTCTCTCTCCCCTTTGGCAGTATGTTATGCCCCTCTAGTGGGCTCTTCATTTGACCAATGTACAGTTGTGTGGGTTCATGCGCGATTGCCGAGGCAAGAGCCTCTTGCACAGGTACTGGATTAGCTAGCGGCTAATCCCCCCGCAGGTACAGGTGAATTCGGAGAGGTTTCACGCCAGAAATCTCGTCCGATTCAAAGGGCAAGTAGCCCTACAGGTGCGGGAGCTCGAGGACTTGCTAGGGATGCGACCGGCACGCGAAACGGAGCCCGAAACAGCGAATTACAGCCTGCTGTGTATTTTTGCAGGTTTAGGGTTTTGGCCCTAAACGGACCCTAATACCCCCAGGAGTTTCGGGGACGCAAGGGGACCGCTGTACAGGCGATCTGGCGCATTTTCAGGGCTGAAAACAGAGAATTCAGCGTGCTGCAGATTCTCGCCAGGTTTTGCAAAGTGCCCGTATGCGTCGGGAAAGTCAGTCAATGCGTGGGAATACTGACCGTGAAGGGTTCTAGTACAGTTATGCTGTCGAAATCGGGCTGGAACAGAGGAAATTCAGCCGAGTTTGTGCGGGGCAGCTTGTAGGAACCACAGCGTTTATTCCCTCTTTTGAACAATAAAGAAATACCGAAAGGGGCGCCTAAGTTAGGGGCCAATCTGGTGTCCGTCTACTCATACAGGTGCAATCTAGCAGCCTGTATCCCTCTCCCCTTTGTTGTGTCTTGAAAGTACAGGTAAAATAGACGACTAATAATGGGTGAAAGCTAAATCAAGGTTTAAAGTAAAGTCTACCGCCCTTTTTGGATTGAACAGGCCGGTTTCAGTTCACGCCCCTTTCTTCAGCGGCTGGCTGGTGTTGCTGCACCGATGTGCTCATTACAAGAGAGAGTGAGAGATTTCATTCTAGTACTTGAAGATCAGATACGACCCATGGGATCATATCATGTGGGGTGTGTGGAGCTAATAAGTGACTCTCGAGGCTCAAGAATTGTGGAAATGAGCATTTCAAATACAGTGTCCACATCGTGTTTGGGTGGGGAATGTGTTTTGGGAATGCTCATGATGCTGAAAATGTGGGGAAAGCAAGCTCTAATGTGATCAAAAGTTAAGCACTCTTGTAGGGTGTATGATGCTCAAACTCTTGCACTTTGCGGGGGCTTAAAGTGTAAAGCCGATGAGACTCCCTCCCCGTGCCCCAACGCCTTCTCTCTCTAGTTTGAGAGAAAGATATGATGCTTTACCTCTCTCTTTCGCTGTGAAAAGATCCCAAAAGGCCCAGATCCCAAAAGGCCCATATAATGTTTTTCCACTTGTCAACCACACGTAGGATGCACATGGGTATGGAAGTACGGACTAGACCCCCCGGAAATTCCACACGTCCAATAGCCTACATATGATACTTGAAACTTAAAAGTTAAAAGCCTACATACTACACCATCATGTCTAAAACTTTATACAGGAACGCAAAATCATAACCGCAACATGCTCATGCGGCAATAAACGAGCAGGCCGAATAAAAATTGCCTCCATTTTTGGCTCGCTGCTCGGGAGTACGGAATCCTTTTCCCTACTCTTCCATATCGGACTTGTACGGAGGCTCAGCCGTATGGGTGCGAAAGAAAAACTATGGGCCCATATGTGCTTAAAAAAATCAGAGATTGTAGTTTTTTTTCCCTTCTTTTAAAATGGGGGCCTGGGCGAGGGGCTGTTTTTTGTGCAAATCTCATATTGTTGGCTGCTTTTGTGGGTGCCAGCTTTATAGAGGATGCATGCCATAGTTTTGGACACTTTTTTTGAATTAGGATCTATTTAAGAGAGTCGTGATGCGTAAGTGTAGGCGCTTGACACATAGAGGACACACAGAGCTCGTGCGTACACACACTAGATGCAAGAAGATAACAACTTTGATGAAGAAGACTTGTAGTTTCTTGTCGTTTGTTGCACACACCAATGTAATGTGCATCATACGTGATTTATGGTGATAATTGAGGATAAATGCTTAGTGCGTATTGTGCAATAGACTAGAGAGAAGAGAGAATGACACTGTGAGTGAAGGTTTTGTGAGAGTGAGAGAGAGAGAAGAAGACTAACACCGGATGGGGTCCCAAACCTCCCTCCAAGGCCCCCTTCTCTATCGCTATAGAGGTACTTGCTTTAGACTGCACAAATGCTGATACAATGGTCCTACATGCTGATGGGATCTTGCTGTAGGTGTTGGGATCCGCGAGGCTACGAGCTGAAAACTGAAAACGCTGGCTGAAGTGACGGTTGAGATTTGTAATGGCTGATCTGATGCAAAAACGCTACATCGTTGTATGCGGAAGGGTTGAAAAATACTAACTTCGGGGCTGATCTGGTATTGCAGGCTGAATTTGGTATTGTAGGTTCATGTTGGACTACCGAAATATTGAAAGAAATACCGAAAGGGGCGCCAATGTTTGGGGCCAATACTCTCTGGGGTGGAATTTCACCACTCCGTGTCGCGTGTCGTCTCTCTCTCTCTCTCTCTCTCTCAGTTCTGTTTTTATTGAAGTGCTAAAAGTTTGTTCAGTCTGTCCTTTTCTATTGGCACGTGGTGCCCCTCTTGTGACAGTGGTATCAGAGCATCGGGCATGTGCTTTTTCTGAAAGTATACCGGTCCTACCAAGAGCAGACAGAGCAAGATTGCACTTCCAAAGTTCATTGGAAATTTTGGCTTCGTGCTCTGACCCCGGACTTATTAGCCACTCCCACCCTTACTACATCACGCATCGGGTGCGCTCCCGTCGTCACCGCTCATGTCTTACAGGCATAAGCCAAAAGGATCACTTGCTAGAGAAGGATCCAAGGTTTGTTTCGAGCTGCTGTTTTTCTTAGAGGCAGTGCCATGCAGATGTTGATAGCTACCAAGCAGCATACTCCAAGTACTTGGCAAGCTTTCAAGAAAATTTTTCCTCGAAGCTATATGGTTTCTGGCATCTTCCTTCGGAGTGCAACTTCTGGCAAAGTGGGGTATCCTGAAATGCTTGCCATGGAAACCCTAGCATGTTATAACTTGAAATTTCTCGACATCTCCTAGTAGATGTCTCTTCACGAGCAAATGACCTTGGAGGTCAAGTGCGATTGCTATCTTGGGACTACCATCGCCACTCGCGGGTTGAGGGTGAGAAATGATGTTTGAGAATGCTTGTTCATACTCATGGCCCAGACCCTTGTGGTTATTTGCAGGGGGAGTATTGAATGATTGAAAAGTGTTGTTACTCATGGCCCAGACCTGCATGGTTATTTACGGGGGGAGTATTAAGAAGTCTAAGTAGTGGTTATTCTCAGCACCTCCAAATGACGCAGGTTGCCGTCTGGGGGGCGTTTGGTTGCAAAAGGCCTCTATATCTCATGGCCCGAACCTTTTTAGATTATTTGTGGAAGGAGTGATGAGGGAGTCGTTGAACAGCTCATGGCTCGAACTTGGAGGGTTATTTGCGAGGGGAGTGTTCATCGGCGGCTTTATGTTTCTATGTCTTGTAACATGCATATGTGAGCATTTTTGTTGCATTGTGATGTGCTAACCACTAAATATTCCTAATTGGATGAGATTGCCTGGGTATGTAATTTTAGTGCATCAAGACACCTGTGGAAGATCAATATGGTCTGGGTGTGATGGCTAATTTTACTACGCCGGAATATCAAGAGTTCGGATCTGGATGGAAGGAGAAGCTAACTCCTTGATCAAAAGAGCCGAAGGAGAAGCTAACTCCTTAACAAATAGAGCAAACTGATTGTCCCTCGGAATGTCCCTCGGAATGACCCTCGGAAATTTTTGTGCTAACTTGAGTTGTTTTGCAGATATGCTGTAATCGCGGACAATTACTCTCCTTCAAGAAGGGGAGATGTCACAAACTACTGACGTGTCAAAGCCCTGAAGAAGGGAGCCAACTTGCAGATGTCGGCCTAGGGGCCTAAACCCTAAGAAGAACAAGTAACAGAAGAAGAAGTCCTATCAACTTATGGGGACCCCGTCCGATGGGACCCCAAGTGACAAAGGAAATAAAGCAGGACCCACACACACACAAATCGCGTAGCTGTTGATGACTTGGCAGATTTTCGAAAAATACACTGGCTGATGATGTGGCAAGCTGTGCGGATTTCCGCGTTTTGTGCTAATGGCTATCGTGGCAGCTGTACAGATTTCCATAAATTACGTTGGTAGCTTTTGGCATTGCTTTTGAGTTTGAAGGCTTTTCATGTAAATTGCTTTTCATAGGCCAAGGGCCTTAAAATATGTGCTAAGGGCTCATTCTCTGGCATGCTTTCTGGAGAAGGTGCAGAGTCTGGAGTACCAGCTTGTATTGTGTTTGTGCAATATAAAAAAATACTGAAAGGGGCGCCAAGGTTTGGGGCCAATACTCTTTGGGGTGGAATTTCGCCACTCCGTGTCGTGTGTCGTCTCTCTCTCTCTCTCTCTCTCTCAGTTCTGTTTTTATTGAAGTTCTAAAAGTGTGTTCAGTCTGTTCTTTTCTATTGGCACGTGGTGCTCGTCTTGTGACAGTGGTATCTGAAAGCATACCAGTCCTACCAAAGAGCAGACA
The DNA here is from genome assembly GCF_014529385.1 of Adiantum capillus-veneris. Taxonomy (NCBI): domain Eukaryota; kingdom Viridiplantae; phylum Streptophyta; class Polypodiopsida; order Polypodiales; family Pteridaceae; genus Adiantum; species Adiantum capillus-veneris. Next base: position 36,305,330 of record NC_140949.1, on the reverse strand, counting down.
GAGCAAGATTGCACTTCCAAAGTTAATTAGAAATTTTGGCTTCGTGCTCCAATCCTAGACTTATTAGCCTCTCCCACTCTTACTACATTGCGCATTGGGCACACTCCTGTCTTCACCGCTCATGTCTTACAGGGCATAAGCCAAAAGGACCACTTGCTAGAGAGGGATCCAAGATTTGTTTCGAGCTGTTGTTTTTCTTAGAGGCAGTGCCATGCACATGTTGATAGCTACCAAGCAGCATACTCCAAGTACTTGGCAAGCTTTCAAGAAAATTTTTGCCCGAAGTTATATGGTTTCTAACATCTTCCTTCGGAGTGCAACTTCTAGTAGAGTGGGGTATCCTGAAATGCTTGCCATGGAAACCCTAGCAGATTATAACTTGAAATTTCTCGACATCTCCTAGTAGATGTCTCTTCACGAGTAGATGACCTTGGAGGTCCAGTGCGATTGCTATCTTGGGACTACCATCGCCGCCAAAGAAACACTGTTTGTCCAAGAGCTGATGGACCATGCTGTGCTCGGCTACGACCCTATGGAATGAACCTAACCCTAATTTTTTGGTGCAGGTTTCTGGATGTAAAGTCAGTCCACTTTTCGAGCTCGACTGATGTCGAGATTGCTTTTTAAGTTTGAAATCTGTTTGAGAACTTGTTTGGTGAACCTGTTTGGAATTTGTTTGAAATGGATGGTGTCTGTTTTGAACCTGTCTTGGCGTCGATTTGAATTGTTTTACTCTGGTTTTAATACTGGTTTCAATGATTGGTGATTTTACTCCCGGGTAGAGGGTGAGAAATGATGTTTGAGAATGCTTGTTCATACTCATGGCCTGGACCCTTGTGGTTATTTGAGGGGGGAGTATTGAATGATTGAAAAGTGTTGTTACTCATGGCCCGGACCTGCATGGTTATTTACGGGGGGAGTATTAAGAAGTCTGAGTAGTGGTTACTCTCAGCACCTCCAAACGACGCAGGCTGCGGTCTAGGGGGGCGTTTGGTTGTAAAAGGCCTCTATATCTCATGGCCCGAACCTTTTTAGGTTATTTGCGGAAGGAGTGATGAGGGAGTCGTTGAACAGCTCATGGCCCGGACCTAGACGGTTATTTGCGGGGGGAGTGTTCATCGGTGGCTTTATGTTTCTATGTCTTGTAACATGTATATGTGAGCATTTGTGTTGCATTGTGATGTGCTAACCACTGAATATTCCTAATTGGATGAGATTGCCTGGGTATGTAATTTTAGTGTATCAAGACACCCGTGCAAGATCAGTACGGTCTAGGTGTGATGGCTAATTTTACTACGCTAGAATATCAAGAGTTTCGATATGGACGAAAGGAGAAGCTAACTCCTTGATCAAAAGAGCCGAAAGGAGAAGCTAACTTCTTAACAAAAAGAGCAAACTGATTGTCCGTAAGAGTGTTCCTTTAATGACCCTCGGAAATTTTTGAGCTAACTTGAGTTGTTTTGCAGATATGTTGTAATCGCGGACGATTACTCTCTTTCAAGAAGGGGAGATGTCACAAACTACTGACATGTCAAAGCCCTGATGAAGGGAGCCAAGTTGCAGATGTCGGCCGAGGGACCTAAACCCTAAGAAGAACAAGTAACAGTCCTACCAACTTATGGGGATCCCGTCTGATGGGGCCCTAAGTGACATAAAGGAAATAAAGGAGGACCCACACACACACACAAATCGCGTAGGTGTTGATGACGTGGCAGATTCCGAGAAATACGCTGGTGATGACGTGGCAGGCTGTACGGATTTTCGTAAATTACGCTAGCAGCTTTTTGGCATTGCTTTTGGGATTAGAAGCTATTGAGTTTGAAGGCTTTTCATGTAAATTGCTTTTCATAGGCCAAGGGCTCATTCTCTGGCATGCTTCTTGGAGAAGGTGCAGAGTCTGGAGTACCGGCTTGTATTGTGTTGGTGCAATATAAAGAAATACCGAAAGGGGCGCCAAGGTTTGGGGCCAATATTCTCTGGGGTGGAATTCCGTCACTCCGTGTCGTGTGTCGTCTCTCTCTCTCTCAGTTCTGTTTTTATTGAAGTGCTAAAAGTCTGTTCAGTCTGTTCTTTTCTATTGGCACGTGGTGCCTGTCTTGTGACAGTGGTATCAGAGCATCAAGCGTGTGCTTTTCCTGAAAGCATACCGGTCCTACCAAAGAGCAGACAAAGCAAGATCGCACTTCCAAAGTTCATTGGAAATTTTGGCTTTGTGCTTTGACCCCAGACTTATTAGCCACTCCCACCCTTACTGCATCGCGCATTGGGCGCGCTTTCGTCTTCACCACTCATTTCTTACAGGGCATAAGCCAAAAGGATCACTTGCAAGAGAAGGATCCAAGATTTGTTTCGAGCTGCTGTTTTTCTCAGAGGCAATGCCATGTAGATGTTGATAGCTACCAAGCAGCATACTCCAAGTACTTGGCAAGCTTTCAAGAAAATTTTTGCCCGAAGTTATATGGTTTCTGACATCTTCCTTCAGAAAGCAACTTCTGGCAGAGGGGGTATCTTGAAATGCTTGCCATGGAAACCCTAGCAGATTCTAACTTGAAATTTCTCGACATCTCCTAGTAGATGTCTCTTCACGAGCAGATGATCTTGGAGGTCCAGTGCGATTGCTATCTTGGGACTACCATCGCGGCCAAAGAAACGCTGTTTGTCCAAGAGATGATGGACCATGCTGTGCTCGGCTATGGCCTAATTTTTTGGTAAGGCTTCAGGATGGAAAGCCAGTCGACTTTTGGAGCTCGATTGATGTCGAGATTGCTTAAGTCTGAAATCTGTTTGAGAACTTGTTTGGTGAACCTGTTTGGAATTTGTTTGAAATGGATGGTATCTATTTTGAATCTGTCTTGGTGCCGATTTGAATTGTTTGACTTTGGTTTTAATACTGCTTTTAATGATTCGTGAGTTTACTCCCAGGTGGAGGGTGAGAAATGATGTTTGAGAATGCTTGTTCATACTCATGGCCCGGACCCTTGTGGTTATTTGCGGAGGGAGTATTGAATGATTGAAAAGTGTTGTTACTCATGGCCCGGACCTGCATGGTTATTTACGGGGGGAGTATTAAGAAGTTTGAGTAGTGGTTACTCTCAACACTTCCAAACGACGCAAGCTGCGGTCTGGGGAGGCGTTTGGTTGTAAAAGGCCTCTATATCTCATGGGCCGGACCTTTTTAGGATATTTGCGGGAGGAGTGCTAAGGGAGTCGTTGAACAGCTCATGGCCCGGACCCGGATGGTTATGTTCGGGGGGGGGCGGGGGGGGGGGGGGGGGGGGGGGTGTTCATCGGTGGCTTTATGTTTCTATGTCTTGTAACATGCATATGTGAGCATTTGTGTTGCATTTGATGTGCTAACCACTGAATATTCCTAATTGGATGAGATTGCTTGGGTATGTAATTTTAGTGCATCAAATTTTACTATGTTGGAATATCAAGAGTTCCGATCTGGATGAAAGGAGAAGCTAACTCCTTGATCAAAAGAGTCGAAAGGAGAAGCTAACTCCTTAACAAAAAGAGCAAACTGATTGTCCCTATGAATGTTCCTCGGAAATTTTTGAGCTAACTTGAGTTGTTTTGCAGATATGCTGTAATTGCGGACGATTACTCTCTTTCAAGAAGGGGAGATGTCACAACTACTGACGTGTCAAAGCCCTGAAGAAGGGAGCCAACTTGCAGATGTCGGCCGAGGGGCCTAAACCCTAAGAAGAACAAGTAACAGAAGAAGAAGTCCTACCAACTTATGGGGACCCCGTTCGATGGGGCCCCAAGTGACATAAAGGAAATAAAACAGGACCCACACACACACAAATTGCGTAGCTGCTAATGACATGGCAGATTTCCAAAAAATACGATGGTTGATGAAGTGGCAGGTTGTACGGATTTTCGCGTTTTGCGTTGACTGTTGACATGGTAGCTGTACGGATTTTCGTAACTTATGCTCCCAGCTTTTTGGCATTGCTTTTGGGACCAGAAGCTTTTGAGTTTGAAGGCTTTTCATGTAAACTGCTTTTCATAGGCCAAGGGCTCATTGTTTGGCATGCTTCTTGGAGAAGGTGCAGATTCTGGAGTACCGGCTTGTACTTGTTGATGCAATGTAAAGAAATACCGAAAGGGGCGCCAAGGTTTGGGGCCAATACTCTCTGGGGTGGAATTCCGTCACTCTGTGTTGCGTGTCGTCTCTCTCTCTCTCTCTCTCTCTCTCTCTCTCTCTCTCTCTCTCTCTCAGTTCTGTTTTTATTGAAGTCCTAAAAGTCTGTTCAGTCTGTTCTTTTCTATTGGCACGTGGTGCGCGTCTTGTGACAGGTGCTGTTGCCCTTGAATTGGGTATCGATTTTACTAATTGATGCCTGGAGAAGTGACTCCAGGGTCACTTATATAGGGCAAAAGTGCCGGAACTTACTTAGAAAAAGTCACTTATTCATAAGTTTGCATCTTACTGATAAGAGGTGCTCAGATGTAGTTACTACCTAGGTCGGGTATTATGAACTGTAATAGGAACTCTCCCAAGTGCCTACACCTAGCAGACATTGAGGGTGCTCATGTGCAATGAGAGGGTATGCAACTACTCTAAAGTGCCTGGACATTGAGGTCTTGCGTATAGGCTCACAAAGGTGCAAGAACACTTCCTAGGTTGTCTTAAATCCTAGAAGTAGGAGTTACAACTTGTTCATATGCACATAGGGTTAGATGTGCACGTGACACTCAACTCATGAACAAATACTTGACTAGGGGTGTTGAGAGTGGCGGTTTAGGGCCATGGACTCTTGTGTAGGAGCATCTTGCTCCACCACCTTCTTTATCTCGCTTCACTCTCTTGTTTTGGTAAGTTATCAAGGCTTGCAGAATGTGGTAGCTCATTGATTTCCATACAAGGTGGATAGGTATGATAAATGGGGTGCATAAAATTTATTGAAAAACGTTCTACAGTATGGGTAGTCGCTATCAGTACGATAAATACATCATGTATGAAGATTTATGAGAAAATATACAAAAAGACACATGGACTTGGGTTTGTATATAATTTTGTTTGTATAAGAACATACACATGGTATATGATGCACGGATGAAAGCTAGATGTAGGTATATGACATGCATGGGTATACACACATGAATATACGTCTCTAAAGATAATAAGTACATAAATGCATGCATTTATGCATGGCCATCTCTCTCATATACCATGTATCTTGTATCCTAGCCTCCCATGAATCACCCCCTCCCCCCTTACCACGGGACCACATTTTGTTGCTTTGTACCTTTGTCCTTCCTCGATAGATGGAAGACACTCGTGTATTTGATTTGTCTCATTGGCCGACTTTGGCCTCTAATAGACGTAAATCTCTCTCTCTCTCACATCTTTGAGAAACAACAGAGCCATTTTATTGGAAATAGATCTTTTTGTGTGTCTCTTGACTTTTTGGAGGAACAACAAAGGTAAATTTACTAGAAAATAGAGCTGAATTTTTGGAAAAAGGGAACAAACTGACGGAAGTAAGAGCCGAATATTGAAAGATGAGAGTTAAATGAAAGAGGTAAATTTACTAGAAAATAGAGCTGAATTTTTGGAAAAAGGGAACAAACTGACGGAAGTAAGAGCCGAATATTGAAAGATGAGAGTTAAATGAAAGAAAATAAAAAGCAATCTGTCTCTGCCCCCTCTTGTCTCTATACACTTGAAAACCCCGATTTGGGAATGATTTGCAATTGATTATAAAAGCCTAAAATCTGATATAGAATCTAAAATAATGTAGAAAATAACGGATACAAAATGTATCACCAGTATGTACTATATTGAATAGTACTTTTCGTACTGAATTTTTAGTACTACCTTGTTTCCATATGGTCACTCGTCAGAATTGGTTACAATGGTATGAGAGATCTGTTGCTTCCTTACCCATCTGCAAAGGGAAGCACATACTTTTTGATGAAGAAGAACAACCAGGCAGATCAAAACAAATTCTGGATCCTCATGCGAGCCCGATTCAACAATTGTATCTAGGGGAGACTCGTGCACAATATATGATTCAACAATTGTTGCCCTTGGCCGATCAGCGATGACACAACCCGATGAATGACTAGATGCACTCCAAGGCCGTGGGAATTCTTTTAATTCTTATGTTCCACCTGCTATCCCTCAATAAAATTCTTATGTACCCCCTTCTCATGGTTCTATATGATCTCATCATCCCTTACAAACCGCTTTTGGACTAATGTTGCTCAATTTCCAATAGGCATATGTGTCAGAGATTGAGGAGCGAAGAAAGCTACAGAATGTATCATCGAGGCCAAGGAGTGCATACGTGAACATCTATTTTTGTTTCTTTTGTTATACTGCGTATCAATGAATAAATGTATAATGATTATGATGATCTTCGATGAGCAATCTGCATGGAGGAAAATCCAATTTCCTTTTATTGACATTGGCTATGATATTGGCCACATGACAATATTTTAGATGCAACCGAGGTCTCTATAACTAGCTTGATTACTTTCTGCCGCACAAAGCACTAGAATGTATGATTGCATAAGACCATACGGTGTACATGTCTTTGATGTGTGTAGTTTTCTTTTTATTAACTTTGGAATCCTCTCTCTTTTTTTTTTGCTTAATGCATGCAATTGAGGACAATTGCTTTGATTTGTGATGGCAATATGTGATGGATTTTTGGGCTGTTGTTTTGCAGCTAGACCGGAAGGGCAAGTGATCTCTTTATATTTTCCGTCCTGTCAAAAAATTCCTCTCTAGAAAGGTGGTCCCTGCCAATCTTTGAGACATAGCGAGAATTTTCCAAGCCGTACATTGACTCTCTCTCTAGATTCTCCCTTCTCTCTCTAGTCTCTCTAAACCTGAATTTTATTGTTCAATCTCTCTAGAACAGTCTTCTCTCTCATATAAATTGCTTTATCTCTAGATTTTTGGCACATTTTCTCTCTAAAAGAGAGGAGTGAGAGCTGAACTTTTCTCAAGTCAGAGAGAGAAATTTTACCTTTTTTCTCCTCTCCCTCGCGAATCCATGCTTAGAAAAAGTTGAGATTGCTATCTCTTTTTTTTTTTTTGGGGGCGGGGAGGGGGGAGGGGGGGGGGGGGGGGGGGGGGGGGGGGGGGGGTTCTTTTTCCCACAGATCTCAGATTTTGGGCTGCTTTTTGGGGCGCCAGCTTTCTAGAGGACTAGTTAATTTTGTGAGCATGCAATGCTTGTGGACTTTTTCTTTTGAATTAAGACCTATTTAAAGAGTCATTAGTGTAGGCACTTGACACATACAGGACAGAGTGTGCAGACACTAGGTGCAGGAAGATTACGATTTTAAAGAAGAAAACTTGGCTCTGTGTGTGTGTGTGTGTGTGTGTGTGTGTGTGGACAATTCGATCCAACAGACTTGCAACATGGCATCAATTTCTTAACACAATTAAAAAGGAGTATGATGAGGACAAAGTTGTAACCACCACCAGCGGAAGACAGTGAACTACCACAATCCACAATTCTTGCTTGATACACTTCAAAACAACTGATAACCAAACAAAAGCAGAGAGTGAAGGGAGAAGAAGAAGATGGTGGAGTGGGATGTTGCTGCACACAAGAGTTGGTGGCCCTGAACCGCTGTGTCAATGCCGCTGGTCAAGTCTTTGTTTAATGATTGTGTGCGTGCGCATAGCAGAGAGCAGGAACGAGAGAGAGAGAGAGAGAGAGAGAGAGAGAGAGAGAGAGAGAGAGAGAGAGAGAGAGAGAGAGAGAGTAGGGGTGCATTGCTTTTCGTCTTGTAAAAGGCAACCTTGCATGTGTTTTAGGGATGGCCAAGACCGGTTCAAAGCCAGCCTCCTCAATACCAAAACCAGCCTCCCCAGTATCACTCAACACAAAATCAACCCCCTCAATACCAAAGGCAGCCCCCTCAATACCAAAGGCAGCCTCCTCAATACCAAAACCAGCCTCCCCAGTATCACTCAGCACAAAATCAACCACCCCCTCAATACCCAAGCCAACCTCCCCAGTATCAGTCTAACTACAGTAAGCTAAGGCAATATGAAGGCCAGCCGCCTCAGTATCAAGGCCAGCCACTTCAGCATCAAGGACAGCCACCGCAATACCAGGGACAGCCGCCTCAGTATCAAGGACAATCACCGCAATACCAGAGACAGCCACCGCAAAACCAAAACCAGCAGTCACCGCAATACCGAAACCAGCAGTCACCACAGTACCAAAGCCAATGGCCAATGCAGTTTCAAGGCCAACAGCCAATGCAGTACCAAAGCCAGCCATCACACCTTCAAAACCAGCCCCCTCAATACCAGGGTGAGCCTCAATATCCTCCAATGCAAAGCTGGCCTTCTCAGTACCAGAATCCCTCATATCAATATCAAACCCAGCCCACCCAGTACCAATATCAAAATCAGCCGACAAAATATCAGCCAAATCAAAGTCGGGCGGTACAGACCCAGCCCTCACAAACTTCATCTTTGTTCCGATCAGCCCAAACCCAACCAATGCAAACTGTTGCGCAGACCATGCTGAGTACTCCGCCAATGCAATCATCATCCCATTCAACTTTGAGTACTCCGTCATCATCATCCCATTCAACTCTGAGTACTCCGTCATCATCATCCCACTCAACTCTGAGTACTGTATCAGGCCAGCCAACAGCCCAGACCACTGTGAGTTCTCCATCCACTCACACACCAGCGCAGACTACTACAAGTTCTCCATCCACTCAAACACCAGCCCAGAATACTCTGACTACTCCAGCATCATTGACGTCAAGCTCTTCAACCCCCTCATACACATCAGTATTCGATTCACAAACCTATCAAAGAGCTGCAATGTCCAATGTGAGAAGACGGCCTTATGATCCCGAGGCCAAGATGCGCATGAAGCAGTATCGGAGGGAGGCTATGATAAGACAGCGCCAGGAAGAGCTTGAAAATTTAGAGAAGAATTATGTGCTGGACACAGATGCTCTCTACAAGAAAGGTGATCCGGGCACTGTTCAAGGTATTGTGAAAGATATCATCACAGTCGGGTATTACATGAAATTGCCAGATGGCAGGGAAGGATTTTTACCATGCATGCAGTTCAATGATTGCCCAGGAGGCACTCCTCTTCTAACACGGTTGTTCAAAGTGGGAGACGAGATCACTGTGAGGCAAGAGAAGATGTATGATGGAGGGCTAGATAAGCTCCATGCGAAGCCTTAGTTGTATGGTCGCTTAATTAACAACGTGTCGCATGTCACTATAGTATGTATGAGCAATTGGTGGTGACCGCGGAATGGCCATTACAATGTATGGGATTGATCACACAACATTCTCATGTTTATGTCATTTCAACTCTTCAGGGAGTGATTGTCATTTAGTCTCTGCAAATGAGGCTGATGATTATTCTTTGTAAACCATGCTATCATTGGTATAGCTGGTATTTGTCAAGCAAGTACTTACTTGGTATCAGTCAAGGCTATTTCTAGGCGGCAGAAGTGGTAGCTTACTTGCTGGGTAGAGATCTGGGCAGTTGCCACCACTTTGTTTTATAGCTTTATGAGTCTGGTTGTGAAGTAGTCTTTTGAACATACAAAGAGTTTACCCTGTTCTTGGGTGTTTGGACTCCTTTTGCACCAGTACTGACGAACTCTAGATACCTATCCTCAGCTGGACGCATCTAGGTAGCTGTGTAGTGGAAGAATAACCAAGCTTCTCTAGTGTATGCTTTGTCCAAGTTGAGGCCTGTTGATAATGTGTGAATCCTATTTTTATAGTTGTCTGTGGCCTATTTTTTTATCATAGTCTTCGAACACTGCAACTTGTGAGTGCGAGGCGTTGGGCCTTGGATCATGGACATACATGAGCCACATACCACTGAACTAAAGCCATGCATAGTGTGTGCGAAGGAACAAATGTGGGACTCTCAAGCGTGGCCTCTTGCCTTCTGTAGCTAAACGGATTATTAGAATGTAAGGATTATCGTTACAATTGAAGGAAGTGAAGCAGCGGGGTGATGGTGTGGTGGTGACAGCCTCTGGTTGGAAAGTTTTTATTCAGAGGATAATTATGATGTTCCTAGTTGGAGAACACAACTAGGAGTGTGCAAGTGAGTTTGGGATGTGCAATCGCTGGGGTGGTGGTCTTATTCTTGAAAATATGAGTTGAAGGCCTTTGTTATTGTGAAGATCTTGCACTTCATGTCATTAAGAGTTGAAGAAAAAGGGGAGTTGGCCTCTCCAATCTCGAAGTAATAAAAATCCTTTCGAAACATCTCAAATGCATCAGTGAAGGGTGAGTTCAGGAAGTGAAAAGGCCAATGGAAATGGAAAGTCAAAAGATTTTCCTTGTCCATATTAAGACGTGGGCGAGTGTGCATTGACACATTTGTATTCATTGCCTTTCTTTTAGCGCTTTCTTCTAGTTATATTTTTTTTGCACTATGTAGGAAGTGGATGTATCTGTTTTGAAGCCATTAGGAAAGAGGAGTTGGCCTAGTGAAAAAGGCAAGGGGCTTGAAGGGTGCTTGCGATGGATCAACCCCTAGACATGCGAGCGTTGGGGGGTGGGTGTAATCTTGTAAAACTAGTTGATGCAAAGCAGCATATTGCACAATAGGCATTCTAAAACGTAAGAAATGAGAAGGCGGCTTTGTGAGGCTATGAGATGAAGAAATGAAGGGATCTCTTTAAAACAAAGAAGATGGCTAAGGTAGGTCCTTAAGTGTTGAAATGACTAAATATTCAAATGTGACTTAACTGCCTTCCTCGCTAAGGCTTGTTTTAGAGAGCCAAAAAGCACGAAATAACAAGGCACAATGCATATTGTAAACAATATGCAAACAAGAAAAATCAGCATCTTTTGGAGCTAAAGAACATTAACATGCCATCTCCCATGATGCGCTGGTGCTCTTGCATAGGAAAATGGATAGGGCTAAATTGAGTCTAATCTGCATAAAGTAAATAGCAATCACAACTTGTATACATCAAATAGACCTGCAAATGTAAGACTTTTTATGTATAGTCTCACTAGAGTTAGCAGAAGGTTGTGAGTTCAAGGTCCCCTTTCTCAAGAGAGACTAATTTGCATAAAGGATATACCAATCACAACTACTATACATTGAATAATGAGCCAATTCAGCTCTATGCTTAAATTAATGCTTCTATTGTAGTCTCACAAAAGATGGAAAAGGAGAACGGGAGGTGAAAATCCCCTTGCTGATGCGTTTGATGGCCAGCTCTTCCACGCAAACATCGATCATCAATCCTTTGTGGTAAATCATGCTAGATTTGTCACACTCCCCGAATGTTAAAATTTAATATAAATCTCTTCATTATGCTTAGTGAAAGCTCTCTTCCTCTCTAAGCGATATGTGCGTGGTGGGAGGGTATCAAGGGTGAGCGTGCATTTTGCGGCCATGGGGAAAACTGGGGTTGTGGATCTAGCACCTTGAATTAACAAAACGTTTCCTAAGCACGTGGATCTACTAAATTCCCCTGTATTTACATACCAAGTGAGCCCAAGTGGTTGGGGCAACAAGCTCCCAAGGGTGACAAGTTGAGCAAGTCTCAAGGTGGACAGGCAGGACTACAACCGAAGTTAACATTTTGTCCTTAATTTACAATTTTCACACGAATTTACGAGTAGCACATCGGATGCCTCCCCTGTTGAGATGTCGAGCTCTACACCTTGAGCTGGCATCCACTACGGGTCTTGGCCGCTTATGGTATTTACTCACTGGCGCGTTAGGTGACCGACACGGAGGATCTCTGCCAGTGATTCTACAGCTAGACTACACTTATAGTGCCAGCCTAGTACGCTTCTAGCGAGTTCACACTTAGTGACCACATGTACATATGTGCTACTTTTCAGCTTTAGCACTTAGTCATTTTGTACTCTCTTTTCTGAGAAGAAGAAGAAGAAGCTTTCCATCTCTGTGTGCTTTGTGCTTGTCTTGTGTAGCTCTCTTGTATCCTCATTCTTTACATGGTATCAGAGCTTGGTGCAGGCAAGAGAGGCTAAGAGAGCAAGAGCATCACAATCCCTTCGTTCGCAATTTTAGGGGTTTTTCGCACAAGTTTCTGAACAGGTCTCCAAAGTGCAGTATACAGAGATTTACTATATAAGTACAGTGGTTGTATGTACGCTTGATTGTGGACACTCGTTGAGTGTAGAAAGCGTTACAGGAACCACGATAGCAGGTTCAGTAGATTTGCAGGTTTTTGCAGATTGCAGCTATTTTGTTTTAGTGCTTCAAGATGTCTGACGGTTTCAGTCAGATTGTTACTGAGAAGCTTGAGAAAAATAACTACCCTGCATGGAAGTTCAGAATAACAAATTTCCTAAAAGGAAAAGGTTATTGGGACTATGTAGAAGGAGACAATGAAAAGGAACCAGAGATTCTCGAGGCAAATGCTACAGCAGAACAAAGGAAAGCTTTGAGGGACTGGCAACAAGGCCAGAGCAAAGTGATGTATTGGCTGTCTATGAGCATCACAGATGGCATGATGGGATATCTACAGGATGCTGAAACCCCCGCCATTGCATGGAGAAACTTAAGCAGAGTGTTCGAGGTGAACACCAAGGCCAAGAAGCTTCAACTAAAGTCGGAGCTAAATCAGGTTAAGAGAAACAACCTCTCAATCAATGATTATGCTTTGAAGATCAAGAGTATCATTGAGGCTCTTGGGTCTATTAAAGTCTCAGTGGAAGACGATGACATTGTCCGTGCATGCTTGGATGGTTTAGGAGATGAGTATGTACATTTTAGGTCTTCCATGAATACAAGAGACGACATCCCCGTGTTCCAAGATTTGATTTCTATGCTTATTCTTGAGGAGAAGAACCTTGACACATCTTCTTCTGGCAGAAATAATTCTGAACAGGCCTTCTATTCTAACTCCAACAGAGGTAGAGGTAGAGGTTGTGGTCGAGGCCCAAGGGGTTGTAGGGGCCAATTTCTGGAAGGTCAATCAAATCAAAACAATACAGGTGGCAGGGGAAACCAGTCTCAAGGCAGGGGGAGTCAAAGAGGTCGTGGTGCAGGATCAAGCAGGCAGCAGCATACTCCAGATAGCAGAGAATGTTGGACTTGTGGTGAAAGAGGTCACATGTCACGTGACTGTCCAAAGGGAAAAGCAAGTAGAAAGAGAGAACAGGGCAACTATGTATCTACTAGCAGAGATGCAGATGACAGCAAAAATGAACGCATGTTTGTTATGCAGCATGTAATGAATACAATGACTGCAGAGAATTCCACCCAAGATGATGTTTGGTATGTGGATTCAGGTGCCTCTAATCACATGACGTCTCGTGGAGAGTGGTTTAGAGATATGCGCAAACCAGATGTGTCAGGCTATGTACAGACAGGAGATGACACAGCTCACCCCATTGCTCATGTAGGGGACATACCTCTAAATACGAAGAGTGGGAAATCAAAGTACTTAGCAGATGTACTTCATGTCCCAAACATTACAAAGAATCTTGTTTCTGTTGGACAAATGGTTGAGCAGGGTTTGCAGGTTCGCTTCAATCCAAATGGCTGTTATGTAGAAGATTTCCAGAATGGCTGTAAGCTAGTCACAGAGGACAAATGTGTGGGCAGAATGTTTACGCTGAATGTAAACATGCCTGAGGTAAAAGCTGCATTATTTGCACAGGGCACAGGTGTTGTGGCTGATGTTGACATTTGGCACAAACGCATTGGCCATGTCAATGAGCAGAGATTGCGCAGCATGCAATCAAAACAGATTGTAAAAGGTTTGCCCAAATTCAAGGTGGATGGTATGCATAAAGTGTGTGCAGCATGCCAGTTTGGAAAACAGTCAAAGGGCTCATTTCCACATGAGCGCAATGTATGTAAAAAGACACTTGAGGTGGTGCACACAGATGTTTGGGGTCCAACCGATACTGCAAGTATACATGGTTGCAAGTATTATGTCTCTTTCATTGATGACCATACAAGGAAAGTATGGGTCTACTTCATGCGTAACAAAAGTGAAGTGTTTGGTCACTTTCAAGACTTCAAAGTCATGATTGAGAAGGAGACAGATATGCAAATCAAGACATTGAGGTCAGATGGAGGGGGAGAGTACTTCTCCAATGATTTTTCAGATTTTCTGCGAATGCATGGTATACACAGGCAGTTTACATGCAGATATACTCCACAGCAGAATGGGGTCGTAGAAAGGAAAAACAGGCACATTGCAGAGGTTGCACGTGCATTGATGAATGAGAAGAACATGCCTCATCATTTCTGGGCTGAAGCTGTAAATACAGCTGTGTACATTATGAACAGGACACCTACAGCTGCAGTGCATGATGTAACACCTGAGGAAAAGTTTACAGGTACAAAGCCTGATTTGGCACACTTGAAAGTGTTTGGTTGCATAGCTTACGTGCATGTACCAGATGAGTTGCGTAGGAAATTGGATCCTAAAGCAGAGAAATGTATTCTTGTGGGATATTCCCTTGAACAAAAGGGGTACAGGTGCTACAATCCTACTACACGAGAATTACGAGTGAGCAGAGATGTAGTCTTTGATGAGATGAGCAGCTAGTACAGTAATGCACATGGCACTATTGGGGCTGATGTAAAAGATGATGTGGTTGTACAAAATGTGAGGCCACAGTCACAGGTTTTGAGTGGACCACAAGAGTCCTCTTCTCGTGGCTCTGTTGAGAAACCATGGAATGGTAGACTACGTACGCAGGTTACTCCACCAACAGGTACAGGGAATGTATCACGAAAAGGAAAGGAAAAGGTTGATGAACCTCCCTTTATGGTTGATGCATCATCAGGTTTTTCACATGTAGACATGGATTCAGATGGTTCTGAACAAAGTCTTGATGAGGAATTTGGAATTCCGGCTGTCAGGACACCTGGTGTAAGGAAAGTACAAGAAGATGCTAGAGGGCAAAGGAGTGACCAAGGACCACGCAGATCTAATAGAGTCAAAAATCCAGTTCAGAAATTGACTTATGATGGGTATCTAGCGCATCACCAAGCCTACATGGCTAAGGTGATACAGGATGTGGAGCCCACATGTTTTGAGGATGCAGTTGGAAATGTGCATTGGGATGATGCAATGAATGAAGAGATGGCTGCATTGGAAGCAAATGACACATGGGAGCTGGTGCCATTGCCAAGTGGCAAGAAAGCTATTGGCTATAAATGGGTGTATAAAACCAAGCATAAGGCTGATGGTAACATTGAGCGTCACAAGGCAAGGCTGGTCGCAAAGGGTTATGCACAGACGTATGGCATAGACTATGAGGAGACCTTTGCTCCAGTGGCAAAGATGACGACTGTGAGAGCTGCCATAGCAGTGGCTGCATCTAGAGGATGGATTATGCATCAAATGGATGTAAAGAATGCCTTCTTGAATGGTGAGTTGCAAGAGGAAGTGTATATGGATCAGCCACCTGGTTATGTCGATTCAGGTTACCCAGATTATGTATGCAGACTTCTCAAAGCTTTGTATGGTTTGAAGCAAGGCTCTAGAGCATGGTATGACAGGATTGCCAAGTATCTTGTCAGTATTGGTTTTAGGAGAGCTCATGCTGATCATTCACTCTATGTACGTGAGAGTGATGTGGGGATTGTGGTCATTACCATATATGTAGATGACCTTATTATTGTTGGTGACAATGCTATGGAGATTGACCATGTGAAGGGTCTTCTCAAACAGGAGTTTGAAATGAAAGATTTGGGCGAGTTGCGCTACTTTCTTGGCATTGAGGTGATCAGGACTCCAGAGGGTGTATGGCTGTCACAGAGACAATATGCTTTGGACATGTTGTCAAAGTATGGTATGGCTGATTGTAAGCCGATTTCCATTCCCTTGGATGTGAATGCAAAGCTGAGTGCAGAGAAGGGTGATGTTGTTGAGGATGTCAATATGTACAGGAAGATGGTGGGTAGTCTAATCTACTTGACTATCACAAGGCCAGACTTGAGCTACACAGTAGGCTTGGAGAGTCAGTTCATGCAGCTTCCGAGGAAGCCACATTTGGATGGAGTACGACGCACACTTAGGTATGTGCAAGGGACTCTTGACTACGCATTGTTCTATGCAGCAGATGCACCATTAGCATTGTATGGGTATACAGATGCAGATTGGGCAGGTAGCATTGTTGATAGGAGGTCTACGAGTGACTTCATGTTCTCTTTTGGGAGTGCTGCTGTTACTTGGAGCAGCAAAAAGCAGCCTACGGTTGCTTTATCAAGCACAGAGGCCGAGTACAGAGGTGCAGCAGTTGCGGCGTGCGAGGTAGCTTGGCTACGCACATTACTTGAGGACTTGGGAGTGCAGGGGGACCAGCAGATTGTCATTCATTGTGACAACCTCAGCAGCATGCAGTTGGCTAGGAACCCAGTGTTCCATGCTAGGACCAAACACATAGAGGTCCATTACCACTACGTTCGAGAGCGAGTGTTGGCGGGCGACATCGACTTGGTCTACGTCAGCACAGAGGAGCAGATAGCGGATATCTTTACCAAGGCCCTCGGAGCTGAGAAGCTTCGACGTTTCCGGACTATGCTTGGACTCTGCGACATGCAGAGCTCGAGGAGGAGTGTTGAGATGTCGAGCTCTACACCTTGAGCTGGCATCCACTACGGGTCTTGGCCGCTTACGGCATTTACTCACTGGCGCGTTAGGTGACCGACACGGAGGATCTCTGCCAGTGATTCTACAGCTGGACTACACTTATAGTGCCAGCCTAGTACGCTTCTAGCGAGTTCACACTTAGTGACCGCATGTACATATGTGCTACTTTTCAGCTTTAGCACTTAGTCATTTTTGTACTCTCTTTTCTGTGAAGAAAAAGAAGAAGCTTTCCATCTCTGTGTGCTTTGTGCTTGCCTTGTGTAGCTCTCTTGCATCCTCATTCTTTACATCCCCCGCCTATGCGAGTTAGTGCTGTGAAAAGCTCTCCTCTTTAAAACAAAGATAGTAAGGGACTACAAAAGTTCAAGAATACATGCAAAGAGTTCCTTGTGTATCTAGTTCTAATCTTGAATAAGATTCTTAACCAGAGAGCAAAAGAGACTCTCTACTACCAAGGAGGTTTTAGTGGTGGTTTGAGTTGTACTCCTTCCTAATAGTGTGTGTATAAATACCCGAGAAATTTTCAAAATTTCTCAAAATACCTGTCATATTTCGCCAAAAGTACGCAAAAATGCCCCTATCTTTTTTCAATTCTCCTAAAATAACCCCTTGTTATTCTCACAAACATATCTAAACACTTTCCTTTTCACAATTCTCATAGGAAGATTAATTCTCCCTCAACCAAAGATGATAGAACTAGGATTTTGGATGGCATTGTGCGCTCTCATGTTGAAATGGCAATTATTAGTAGACACAAATGCCTCTATTTGTGAGCTCATTAATGAAATTTTTTACATCAACGCTTATAGTCTTTATTGTTAAAAAACTAAACTATTCAAAATTTGGAGCAATCCAACCAAAATTGATACAAGGGTATTATGGGGAATTCCCCAAATTTCAACGGTATTATGGTATTTTTTCTAAATATAGATAAATAAATAACTATATATATATATATATTTATTTATTTATATTTATATATATATATACACACACATACGTGTGTGTGTGCGTGTGAATTAATAGACGTTATCCACAACTTGAGCCAAAGATTCGAAAAGAGATTTTACACAGGCCAATATAAGTGAGTACAAATATATTTCTATAAATAATTGTACATAATAAAGTAACTTTGATGATAACTACATCTTAAAAAATGAAAAAGATATTGTAGTTGCAACAAATGGTTTTTGCAAAAAAAGTTTGAACAACCACTGAATCCAAAGATAAAAGAAGCCGCAGTCCTCACCTGCACTCATACAAACAAAACCAACAAGCCATTAGTTTTAGATGTGTACTATAGGTATAGAATGGACAACAATTGTCATCCATGTCGCTATTATCTAAGAATTCAATTTGCTCACTATACAAGAGATAACAATCCCAACTTAAAGCTATCATCATAAGAGAGGTTTTGCTCAAAGAGAGTTCTTTTGGCAGTCCATTTGTGTGTACATTGGTGATGGAAGCTAGTGAAATCATACTTAAATTGTAAAGTCAATTGAACAAGCGAAATGCCCTTTAATAAGTTTTATCAACTTCATCACTCTATGTAATTTGAAAGTGGTTTGATTGGCATGACACACCACTCCCCTTTTTTTAACAGAACTAAGGATCTTTCAAAGATCTACACTCGTGGGAGATCCAAGTGTGGTGGCCTTCTTAACCTAAGAATTATGAAATATCCGAAAAAACTATCAACCATCCAAGAAAAGGTTTATGCAAGCAAGCATGACTCTTAAAACAAGGTAGGTTTGGCGTCGATTCAAGACATAAAGTCTTGATCACGATGACATTTTTAAAAAATACAATAAATGATGGAGACCCACCCACCCTTGAGCCGAACATAAGGATTTTTGTTTGGCTAACCTAGCAATGGACATGGTTGTATGACATAGATAAGCATACAAGAAAGCTAAAAAGCGGGTAACAGAAGAAATTACAAAACCCACAACCAATTCAATAGGATTACAACCAATGTGTAGCTATCTACAATGGGATTTTAAGTTGTGTAGTATGCAACATGTACTTTGCAGTCGTTTTTTTGTAGCAAATTTAATCAAGGCAAGTAAGGAAAACCAAAATCGTAAGCTTCAAGAGGTGAAGAAACCAAGAACCTAGGGAATTCAATGTTTTGCTTCTTTGAAATTTGTAAATTCTTTTTCCTTCCATCAAAATTGTAGTGGGTTGAGGTCTCAGAAGGTGGCCATTCATAGTTGGATGACCAGTTTCGGATAGACATTAGGACATTTCGGCCAAAAAAACAACTAGACAATTTGAAAAGTGAACCTAACATCACTTACGTGTAAAAATATTAAATGGTAATGATGTCAACAAATGGTCACTAAACTTTCCATTTGAAAAGGACATGAAGCTACCAATAGTGGTAGAGTTTGAAGCTTGTAACACCGCCAATGCGTTTTACACCCAACACCCCCTTTAGGAGGGCTTTTTGCCCTTTTCTTTCTCTCCAGGTGTCAGAACAAGGCAAGTAGACATCAACTTTTAAGGTTTTTGAGTGTTCCAGATGCATTGGTGGTGTCAAAAGCACCATTAAGAAAAACCTCCTTCAGGGGGACTTTTTACCCTTTTCTCTCCCTCAAGATGTCAGGACAAGGCAAGTAGACATCTATTTTCTTGGTTTTTGAGCATTTAGGACGCATTGGCGGTGTCAAAAGCTTCAAATTCTACCACTACTTGGGAGTTTCATGAGCTTTTTATTAGGAACTAAGTAGCTAAATAGATATTAAAGTAATTTACTTATTGAGAGAGATAATTTTCACACACAAGAGATTATAGAGTAGAGAGAGAGAGAGAGAGAGAGAGAGAGAGAGAGAGAGAGAGAGAGAGACACGTGGTTCACCCAATGTGGGCTACGTCCACGGGAAAGCATCTACTCAATGGTTTTAGTACTTCAAACTAGAACTAGGTTACAAAGGGATTATACCCTTAATGGAACTCCCACCCTGCTTCACTCTCACCACCTCACATACACCTTGTTTCATCAACTTCACAATGTGTTTGTGTGTAGAAGAGGCCTCCTTTTATAGGCCAAAAGGTATGTCCTCTCTCATGAGAGATAACCGTGTGTAATTGCCCTTGTGTAAACAAGTTCAAGTTGAACTCTCCCATGCGCCCATGTGTGGCCGTCTTTGAGAAGACAAGCCCAACTACAAACCGGCCATTCGCCTATGTGCAATTGTAGACAAGTCCGCCTACCCATCATTGAATTCGGGCACCAACCAAAGACTTCCGCCCACTGACCATCGGTCATTGATCGACCGGCCATTTTTCGATCACATCCGACCATCGTCTAGCCATCATATTCCAATTAAAAAGGCAATATTTCGAGTGTGAATTTTTTGCTTTTTGTTGACAAGTGATTTTTATTATGCACAATGGCTTCTCCTCATACCGGAAGCCTAACAAATGTGCGTTTTTTAAATTAAAAGTTACAAGGGGTAAATCAAGCTCCATACTTAACACTTTTTTCATTTTATTTATGACAAAAGCCGTATTGAATGAGCGACACTTGCTTTATAAAAAAGACACTATGAAAAAGTGACCGGCATTCTTGTAGAGTGTGTTATTGGACTACATAAGGAGTCCTTAGTGAAGGGTAGATTTTTGGGTGCAAATCTAGACCATTGGAAAAAGCTTGTCGATTAATGCCACATGACAAGCTAACCATTATTTTAATTACTTTTTATAGGGCCTTGTGAGAGGGTGTTCACATATGTGTACCTCTGTCTTTAAAGAGGGGCATTGAGTTTTATGTCAAACATTATTTTTTATGCCTTTGGAATATATTGTAATAAAAACAGTTTATTGTTAACATCTTTTTTCAAAAAAATATAATATTATATTGTGATAATACATGTTTAAAAATAATAGTGTCACTTTCTATTTTTCTCAAAGAAGCTTTCAATATCCTTTTGTAGGCCATAGTGAATTTTCACCTTTTGACAAATTTATATTAAATTTATATCCTATAGTAAAATCTCATGTGTAAGGTTTTAAAAGGCCAAATCCTAAAGTAAAATAAGTGGTACCACACGTAAATGACTCTCCATTTAGCCAAATTATCTTCTTTTTTGTACTTTAAATCTCAAATGGATATACGCAAACATTAGTATTCAAACTAAGGATGCCTTTTATATATCGTGAAATGTGAAAAAAATATTGTCAATCTCTTTTGTGGTTAAAAGCTAACCCCATTGGTATCCTTTTTTATTGTTTAAAACATCTTTCTCCGAGTTGAGCAATGTTATTGTGTAGAGCAACCAATGAAGATGTAAAAACAACTCTGATTGGTTAAAGTGAAAAGAAATCTGAAAGACGTTGTATATGCTTTTTGCCCCAACATGGATTCTTGATAAGCGATATAGAAAAAAGTGTCATTTACTATATTTCTGAAGGCAAGGTCAGATAATTCGTTCAAAGTTGAGAGAAGTCCCAAAGGTCTATAAATAGGAATCTTTTCATCGCAGTGTGTGATATCAGCTATGTAGATATACATAATATGCTCACCGAGATTCAAGAGTAGTTATATATTGTTTTTAATAACCCAATAAGGACTATAGGTGACACCAAGGAATTCTTAAACTATTTTTTGTTCAATTGCAGAAATGTTTCTTTAATTCAAGAAGAATTAACTTAAGACATTTAGTAATACGCTCAATGATTTATGTGTAAATACCATTAGATGTATCTAAGATCCATCTAAATTTGTGTTTATGTGCTTTATATGTTGTGAATAAAAAATGAAGTTTTCTATTACAGGAGCTATAACCAAGTTTTTCAAGTTTGTGTAGCAACTAAAACACTAGTTTTAGTTGGATTGAGAGAGGTGGGAGAGAATTCCTCCCATGTAAGTCGTTCCATAGTTGTTACAAAGGTAAGTTGTTTACAAATACTTGAAGCCATGTTTTTAGCTTTGTTGAGTCTGACACTAAAGAATTTTGTGGTGAGAACATTGATTTTAGTTAGTAGGTAGAGAGTGAACCATAAACTATGCTAAGCCAATGTGGGTCTAAGGTTACAATCCTTTTAGAGAAAGATTGAAAAAGTAGTTGACAGAAGCTCTGATGAACCCAGACTGCAGTTGGAGTTTATTACCCAATTTGGTTAGGCAACAAAATTAAGCAGAAAATGCTAAGTGGAGATTGAGAGGGGGAAGTGGGGGGGATATGATCAAGTCTTTGTTGGGCAAAGCTTAGGATTTTCACAAATTTCTAGGTTCGAAGCACACATATCTACTCTTAGATTTATAGAAACAAAAGTAAATTAGTGAATTTATGACAGTGAAATAGGGGGAGAGCCATTTTGCTGAAAGTAAGTATTGTGGAACCAATCCTTAAGTGGCTCCATGTATTTCCATCCAAATATAACATGATCGAGAAGTGAAGTGTTACCAAAAAAGCAAAGAAAAAATATTTCTAAAAATAGCTTTAGGTGGGTACAGTTCAAGGATCTTGTTCACAAAGAGACAATGCACATAAATTCGACTCCCATCTTCCTCCTTACTACTAAGGACCTTCCTTCCAGCATGGTTGATTACAACCTGAAAGCACTAAAATTCATGTAAGGACTGTTTGATTGGTTGAAGATCAAACAATCCTTATATGAAAGGAATATAGAGGAGACTAACCTCCGTAGAATTCACGCCAAGGAGAGGAGCATTAAGACAGAGGGCACCAACAAAAACACTCTGCTCAGAACGATCAAGGTTAGCAAACGCCATGCTACCATCTCCTCATTGATTGAAAACCATGGAGTTCACCACAAAAACCCTGATCATATGGGCAAAGTTATGCTAGATCATCTCAACCAAATCATTGGAAAGGAAGACTCTCCCTCTCCCATAATCAGAGAAGCTAGGGCTAAAAACTTTACTTCCACCCCAACATTAGTGGACCTAGACTGAGCGAACTACATGGAAAGTCCCTTTACCATGGATGAGTGTTGGTTGACACTTAAAAAGTTGGGCAAAGAAAAGTCACCAAGATGGGATGGAACCACAATCGAGTTTTGTCAAGAGTTTTGGAAGTTCTGAGCCCGTCCTTCTTGCTTATGGTCATCAGAGCCTTTTCTAAAGGCACGCTTGAATCAGGTGTGAAGAAAGTAATAATCAAGCTCATCCCCAAGCAACTTGCTTGCTTGCAACTCAAACACTGGAGGCCAATCACAATGATAACAATAGTTTGCAAGGTGTTGGCTAAACTCATTGTGGAAAGAATGGCCCCAGTATTAGCTGAAGTCATCTCTCCCCATAAACATGGATTTATCAAAGGAAGATCAATTTTTGATAACATACTTGCGGCCATGATTGGTATGGAATATGCCAAATTCAGGAAACAAGAATATATCCTTTTGCAGTTGGACCTTGATAAAGCCTATGTGTCAGACAGAGGGGACTGGAGCATGCTCATCACCACCCAACCATGCCCTATATAGACCCTTGACTTGCTAAACATAGGGACCCCTTTGACTGCATGTCCATCCTAGCCCTTGGCCCTGTCCGGGGGTTCTACCCTTGGCATGACATTACTCCCCCCTTAGAGAAGCATTTTCGTCCTCGAAAACAAGAGTGATGTTACATTAATGTTTTCCACCGTGGAATCCGTCATGGATCCAGTTGTTCGCTTGACCGGAGCACAGTTCAGTAGGAGGTTCAATGAAACCAAGAGTAACATCTTGATTTTCCAAATTGTCGTCCATTTGCAACCATCTTATGTTATCGGCTCATATCCAACATAGTGTGTAGACTCCATTTAGAACGCACATAAACATGCTAAACGAGTTATCACAACAAAGATGTACCCAAAAGAGTACCTCTTTTCACTTTCCATAAGTCAAGGACTCAAACCGAGCCATGACCTCTATTGGTGATTGTTAGATCTATGTCATGAATGTGCATGCCATTCCAAATCAGCTCTTGCTAAACACTAGGGCCCATGACACCTAGTGTGCATGTTTTTAGCAAAAACAAATTTGAACCAGCATATCAATGTCCTTTCTGACATTGGCCCATAATAGGATGTGAAAATCAATCACACCTAGGTACCAATGAAACATGTTCATCAACAGAACAGAGCCTTGCTATAAACAACTATCCATTAAATTTGTTTAACAATACTTGTACCTTAACAAGTCTGACTAGGTATCCGACAATTTTTGGCCACTAAAATTGTTCCTTATACGTGGTGCATAAAATGGTCTTAAACACAGAATTGACCAGCATCTAGAGACTCTTAGCCATTCCAAAATAGGGGACTCTCTTGAGTTCAATCTTGAAAGCAAACACTTATGGATTAAAAAAAGATGGCTCTTAGCCATTCCAAAATAGGGGACTCTTAGCCCTTCAAAAATGGATGGCTCTTAGCACTTCGTGTCACAATATCATCACAGAAAGATTTTAGTAAAATCGTGCCTAATTTCACATTTCTCGTGGAGAATTAGGAAGGAGAGAGAGAGATTGCTGGGTTGAGGAAATTCCTATATTCTACTATATTGAATGCCCCCTGCATATGCCTCTATGCAAACAATGGTCGTGTGGTAGCTTATCCTATAAGCGTACAACAGTGTACTTGTACCACACTCTTGTAGGGAGAGGCACCATAAGTCACATCTTGACCCACTTACCTTGTATGTGATTGTGATTGTATGTGGGTGCGTATGTATGGCACTTTGGCTGTGAATAAACATAAACACAAAATGATTTAAAACATTAATAACTTAGCTCGTCCTTGATAGAGTAGCTAGTGCTATAGTGGAAGCGTATGCAATGATGGGTGTCGTACATCCATCATACTAGTATTCGTACATCCATCGTACTAGTATGCCATGCATACATAGCAAAAAATAGCATAATAAGCCCTTGGATTCAATGAAAGTCTCAAGCATGTGAGTTTCTACTATACGTGCCTTGCACAATCACACTATGAGCTTATATCCATGTAATGTGTGTTATTATCATTGATATGAAGTCAATCGATAATACCTTGGCACATAAGAGAAGTCTTGCTTCACATGAAGTCTGGCAAAGCACTTTGTGTTGCACCATAAATAAATCTTTTTGAAATGGAAGGTAAATTGTAGACAAAACAAGCACAACTTTAAATTTACTAACCTTGTCGCCCCTCTGAGATGAATAGGCGTTGCTTGAAGTTGGCTTGAAGCTGTATATGCTGAGAAATTGAGAGCTATCAGATGAACCCCACATGTCATCGTGGCTTGGGTCATACTGACCTCCAAGAGAAAATCAAATAGACATTGTGCCAAGTTTCTCAAAGTCCGTATGCTACCAGCATATTCCAAACTTCAAAAACTTTTATGCAAAATGTCTTGAAGTGAAGCCTTGCTTCGCATAAGTTCATCAAAAAGATGAGAGGGTGTGTATCCTTTCATAGCTAACATGTGTTCCTATTGACATACATATGTCAAAGCAGAGAAGAATCAACCTCGTCAAAGTTTCATAGAGAATCGGCCTTGTTAAGTCGTGCAACTTATAGACAATAATGAGATTTCCCAATATTGATAGAGATAGCATCTACAACTTAGCTATCAAGTGTCATCTATTGCCAAACACGGCTTGATCAAAGCAACATTTGCTTGTCAAGGTGGCATTGTGAAAATTCTTGCAAAAGTGAATAGCTTCAAAATTGAAACTTAAAGTTAATGTACTTACCGAATGCCCTTGGCATCGAAAGTCGGAACATCTAGTGGCATGATTGTCCTTTCAATGTACTTCACGTACCTATTTGCATGCACACTGGCAAGCTACAATGGCCTTGATGATCATGCATGCAATGCATGGAGCCGTGCTCCTAGAAGCCTTGCTTTTTTGTAGTGTTGAATAGCTTGTCCATTCCTCTATAGTATGTTGGAGGCACGAGGTTCCAATGTTTTGAAAGCCTTGCTCATGGATAGCCTCATACGGAGTCATACTTCATAGGAAAAACATTGGCGATGTACCTTGGGCGTAAGGAGCCATGCTCTAATCTTATGATCCTTATCATAGTAAGTAGAGTTACCCGTTGATCCTCAACCTTGTCGAGTAGGGTAGCGTATTCAAAGCATGTAAATATGTATAATAATTGCACTGATAAGGCATACCTTGGTTATCCAATATGCATCTGTATCCTGTTGGAGCTTGCATGTCGACCATAATGTGGTTTACTACTTCCAGGTCAAAAAAGATATGCGTAGGAGCCATGCCCTAAGAAAAATTATAATGCAAAACTCTGGCCTTGCCACCCCCTTTCCAAAGGCCTATGCCTGATAGCCCTTGCCTGGACTTGCCCTTACTACTAGGCAATTTTGTCGACATGCATCATCGATCGATAATTAACTCAAGAAAAAAGTAAAAGAAGTCACCTTGTTCAATTTTGAGCGTTGTAGAACACTGCTTCGATCCAGACAGTATTCCTTATTGTGGAGCCCATATAATCCAATTCAAAGAGAAAATTTCATGTTCATCAACGGTATATGGATCCATGCTCCAGTTTGCCTAAATCTTTTGCTCGTAGCCTTTGCTGATTTCCAACTGTATTCATCCTCGATCCTCAGCTCGTAGCCTTGAGGACTGTGATCCCTGTTTGACCCCTTGATGCACCTTGCCCTTGAAGATCGTAGAAAAATGTTATTCATTGTTGGCATCGTCACCCTGGCTTGCCCTTAAGATTGGAATCATCATTGATTCCATTGCCTCTTGCATGCTAGCTGCACACCCGTGCGGAATTTATTTCCAAAATTGTTGCCAGTTTCTGCAACCTCAAGCTCCTTGCTAAAAGTTTTTTTTGCAAAATTTCGTCTATTGTGGGGCTTCAACAGCACAATAGTTTGTAGGCCGTAACCATGCCAAACTGGATTGCATCCAAAATGATGCATAGGCGGACCTTGCGAATGTTTGTGAGTGTCTAGCGGGTGGGCATGCACCCTTAATGCATTTTAAGTTGGCCAAGGTGTGCAAAGAAGCTCCAAAGAGCTCATGAGAGCACGCATGCGATGTGATGCGAGAGAGAGAGAGAGAGAGAGAGAGAGAGAGAGAGAGAGAGAGAGAGAGAGAGAGAGAGAGAGAGAGAGAGAGAAATCGCAGGGCCTTGCCCAATTTTCCATGCCACAGAGTCAAAATTTGGCCAACACAGCAAAGCAAACCCGTTGATAGCCTCTACACTTGATTTCATTGAGGTCGGCTCTCGACCTCCCCCTTCGACAAGGGCTATTGCCCACACGCCGGCTCCCCTTGACCCCTTGGCAAGCTTGCCTGCACACACGGTTTCCTTGACCCCGACCTTTTCTTAGCAACCTTGCACGCACAGTTGAGTTGCAGCTTCTTTTTCTCCCCCATGCAAGGCACGCAAAAGCCCCCCAATCTTGAGGACCACGCCCTCCATGACGAGAGAGAGAGAGAGAGAGAGAGAGAGAGAGAGAGAGAGAGAGAGAGAGAGAGAGAGAGAGAGAGAGATGCAACAAGCCATGCAAGGCCATCTTCCCCCTTCCTCCATAGCTCTCCCCCTGGAGCTCCAATACCAATGTAAGATAGAGGGGACTGGAGCATGCTCATCACCACCCAGCCATGCCCTATATAGGCCCTTGGCCTGCTAAACATAGGGACGCCCTTCACTGCATGTCCATCCTGGCCCTTGGCCTTGCTCGATCCTACCCTTGGCATGACACTTTGATAGGATAACCTGCTCATTTGTGCAAGAAACGTTGCAGACTTTTGGGTTCGGTCCATGAATTTGTGAAGCAGTAAGTACTCTTGGGGAAGGGAGGTCCTCTAAATTGCTCTTCAATTCAAGAATAGTTGGTTGTTTTGATATCAAGAGGTCCATTTTTCAAGGATTCCCCCTAGCACCGCTTTGGTTCGCCGCCTACACCCACCCTCTGATTGTTATGTTGGAACTTTTGGCAGCAAGAGCAAATCCAAAATGATAAGCAACTGCTTATTAAGATGTTTGTTGATGACTCTTTACTTTTCCTCCAAGCGGAAGGTGGCAATGTTAGAAAAGCCTTGGAGATTGTTTGGACGTTTGCCATAGCGTCAGGGTCTCAATGTAACATAGAAAAGTCAAGACTTATCTCCTTGTCAGAGGAATATAATTTTGATCCCTGAGGATGGAATGGAGAGGTTAAGAGAAGCAACATCTTCCATCACTTAGGGTTCCCATTGGAGAAGGAATTACTCACAAGACAGCTTTTGACTAGGTTCAAGAGAAAGTTAAGAAGAAAATGAAGCATTGGGAGTTCATCGTGATTCCTTTCCACTATAGAGCTTTAAGAATTAATACCTTCTTCATCCTGCATATAACCTTCACATAACCATTCTTGCAACTATCCCAAAAAAAATGGAATACCTTTTTTAAGCCAATCAAGGAATTTTTCTAGAGAAATAAATTGATTGATGGCAGACCATGGCAATGGGGAAAATGGGAGGCTATTGCTAAGCCTAAAGCTTAAGGTGGACTAGGCAATTCTGACCTTGTCACTCATGATCTTGCTTTATGTGCTAAATTTTTATGCACCCTTGCCAGTTCTAAAGAGAGTTGGGCATGTATGGCAAGGGATATGGTAATGGAAGACCGCATGAGGGCTAAAGGTGGCTCATGGTCCAACCTCAGCATTCACAATAGACTCCCCTCCCCCCCTCTTCCCTCTGCGGTGTAAGGTCTCAATTAGGTGGTTTTACTGGGAAATTTATTGTAAATCCATTGAGGCACTCATGTGGAAGGAAGAGAGTAGGTACCGGAAGGTTACGGCTCGTCATTGATCTCCTTGGGTCTCTATTGTGGAAGACTTGGGCCTTAGTAACCATTGGATTGAAATAGCCAAGAATCTTAATAATAAGGGTTTTGTCACCTTGAATTCTTTTTGGGACTATCAAAATGGCAATTGGCAATCCTTGGAACATCTTAGCTATGTTACAATCTCTCACTCCAAGAGGCCATCCTCATCGGTAGACTTTTTTAACCCTCCTCCCTGTTGCACACCGCTGGATTGGAAAGCTTGGAAGTGGCCTGGAGAAAGACTGTTCTGCTTGCCCAAAACTAAATTGATATATGAAAAGTTATGCTCTTTAAAGGGGTGGTGTGAATACCTCAATAAGATTTGGTACAAAACATACCTCAATAAGATCTGGTACAAAAAGTAGGATGCAAGAAAATGGTCTCAAGTGGTTGCGAGCATATGGAAAGCCAAATGTGAAGAGAGAGAGACAAAGTTTTCGTTTGGAAGGTTCTCTTTGGATTCGTGCCAACCGAAGATAAATCTAGATCCAAAGGACTAGCTGAAGGTTATTGTGTTAGATGCAAGCACCCAAATGAACCCATCACACACCTATTCTGGGGATCTCCCAAAATCAAAAACTTCACGGGCATTGTCTGCAACTGGGCATTCATACATGTAAAAACTCCCTTCTTTGACGCGACCTTGCTTTGGGCTCTAGACGCATCAACAATGAGAATTTATTGACGGACATGTGCCTAATAAGAGCTACGGTATTGAGGACCGTATGGCAGTCGAGAAACGAGTTACTCTTTCAAAAAAAGTGTAAGCCACTAGACACAAATTCTCTTATGGAGTTGGCTCATCCTCTATTAGTAAAGATTTTAGCTTTCCCTCTACCAAGAATAGAGCTTGAGGCAATAAAAGGGGCTAAGAAGGAGGTAAGAGAGTAAGGAGTGTTAGTAAGAGAATTAGGGTGTTTAAGAGAAGGAGTACTTTCATTACAAGGGGCCTTTTGTTGTTGTGACACTTAAAAAATAAGTGGGAGTCGCTCGATTGTCACTTATGCGATGCCAGCAAATTTTCCTGCCAAAGTAATGAAAATGTCACTAAAGTCGTTGTTACAAGCATCGCAAACAGCATCGCGTATGTGATACTAATTTGTGATGCCTTTAGTAACATTTGCAAATTGTCTGATGTGGCTTATGCTATGTCGCATAAGCGACACCTACAATTTCAAAAAATTATCTTGCGAAAAAGCCACGAGGAGCCATTTTCTCCCACAACTTCTTTGAGAGAGCAAGGGAAGGGTTTGACATTGTTGCATGTAGGCCAAATAAGCTCCGCCCCCCCCCCCCCCCCCCCCCCCCCCCTGCCGCCGCCAAACACACGCGCACACATGCACATAGAGAATGAAATGAAATATTATAGTAACATCTTCTAAAGGCCATATTGTTGGGAGTTCGGGAGGACGTGCTAAAATTCTTCAAACTTTTTTCTCTCTCTCTCTCTCACACACACACACCCATCAACCTCCACCATCTCTACCTTAACCAAGTACAATCACAAATAAACAAGGACACCCACGTGCGTGTGCACACACACACACACACACAATAAATAGATATGATGGTAATAGCTTGTAAGAGAAGAAGATGTTGACACAATTAGTACACATTTTAGCATAAGAGAAAAGAGAAGAGAGGAGAGAAGAGAGTAGTTGAGAGAAGTTCAGACTCCAATTGGAATTTATTGCCCAAAATGGTTAGGCAATGGAATAAAGCGGAAAATGCTAAGTTGGGGGGGGTGGTGGTTATGGTTAAGTCTTTGTTGGGCAAAGTTTAGGATTTTCACAAATTTTTAGGTTCTACGCAGACACATCTGCTCCTAATTTTTGGTTTTTTTTCAAAACTCACAATTGTGAGTGATTGTACTATATAGTCACCGACAGATATACAAATCAGCCTCAAGCTTAGGCCAAGCCTTGAGGGATGGAGGGATACAACCAAACATAATTACAAGTACTTGGAAGCAAGGCCCCCCATAGTACATTCCATCCGCAAGCCCCCCCATAGTACCTTCCAATCTGCCTGTCCGCAAGGCCTCCCATAGTACCTTCCACAAAAATATCTTCATGAACTGAGGCCACTTTGGATTCCAGATGTTCATCGTGACCTCTACCCATCGAGCCTCTGACCATTGCTTGTTTAAATGGGCGAACCAATTAGCCTCATGAATTAACATTTGCAAGTCTCAACTTCCAAAAGTACATCAAACCTATAACCAATGATCATCTTGATGAACTCACATGATACACATGAGGTGGAACATCCCCCTCCCCCTTGGATGTCGTTGTTCCTTCCAATATTATTGCATCCATAGAGAAATTAAACTAAAGACAAAGCCGTGTCAAGCACTACGTTAAAATATAGCACAATTTTGTTACACAAAATGTAAACACAGTTGCATGTTGAGTTCCTCTTGGTTAATTTTCAAATGTTTTAAATTAGCCAGACTTCTATTTGTGTTCCAAATAGAAAGCTATAACTTTGTGATGACACTCTCCAACGTTTCCACCTTAATCTATTCATCAAACCTACCTTTTCTTTGAAATTCTTGAATCATTATCTCAAACATTTGTACACATAGAAAAATGCTTAGAGTTACACAAACCAACCTTAAATTGACATTTTTATTGATGCTGCATTCTTGATAAATTGAAGCAAGATGATAGAAGATCCAACTTTGAGAAAGACTAGAAAGGAATAGCCATCCTCCCTCATAGGCTGGGTGTGGGTAGGGAGGTGCTAGTAGAGGTTGTGGATGCAGCCATGGTCAGATTTGAGTGCAGAAAGACACAAGAAGACTTCTAAGGTAGTGAAGATAGAGTGATGCCCCCTTTTAATAGTTGGGTTCTTCCCAAGGGTTCTTCCCAAAAAGGGCTAGCTTCCAAAGATGGCAAAAAATAGGTGCAAATTTTGGCTGAGTTGCTAAACAACAAAGAGGTGGTGCACAACTACACATATGCAGGGCCAAAGCCTAACAATAGTGTCAAGCTCTTGTGAACATGACAAATGATTGTTATTACAAAATATCTTACACAAAACAACCAGTGCAACATGATACTTCACATTAGAGTTTATAAATATCATTTACAAGAAGAGAATGTGTTCATATAGCATGGTTCCATCCACACTCGAGTCATCTTGGACCTTCATGTTGGCCTCCATTCTTGGGATGCTAATGATGTGCATAGTCATGTGATGTTTGTGCTTCCTATTAAGAGTTTCATTACTCCATACTAATACCAAAGCAAGCATGGGATAGACTAGCTTCTTTCAATGCCGATTCAAATTTGGAAAAAATTGCTTACCTTTATAAAGAGATAGAATCCAAGTTTATGCAAAAGGAGGATGGTGTGGATATTTTTCTTTCATAGATAAAAGATTTTAATTAATAATTAATTTTCATTGGTGAGGTCATTCTTGATAATACTCTTGTCTTGATAGTTCTTAATGCTTTGCCGAATTCTTATTAGGCTTTGCGTCCACCTTTAGGCTTGTGACAAAGAATAAACCGAGTGATGTGAAGTTTGATGGTCTTGTCTTTTTGTTGTTGATGATAGAGGCCCAATCCAAAAACAATAGGCCTATTCATGCTATGGAACATGCATTTGTGGCTACACAACAAAAGAAGACACCATTGTTGTCACCTCCAATGCTTTTACATGTAGCAAGCCTATCCGTGCAGCTTGGGGGGTTTCATATTTGCGAGCTTTCATTTTCAAGCTTTTGCAATTGAAGCATTATTTCTAAGCTTTTTAAAGCTCATGTTACACTAACAATATCTTCAAATATTAGTGTGGCATGAGAAAAATATACATTAGGTTGTGCATTCCTTCAATCACCAAACAATCAAATGTAACATGCATGCATGTCTTTGCTTGTGGGAGTGTATGATCATGCACATATCTTATTAGCCTAAAATGTAGCTTTAAAAAAAGCACCATTTCTAATTAATTTTGATTGAACATCATATTTTGAAGAATACTAAACAACATACATGACATACTCCCAAAGTAGCCTAGCAAACCAACTCAAGAAACCTCAAACCAAACTAGATTCCAAGTAGCAATGCGGTAGCAATATGATATGTGTATCCCAATAATCCCTCACTAACAACAACATCCTAAATTATTTTGCCTATATCAGCATCTTGTGTAGTCCAACATGCCATCAAGATGCTAGCATAGGTGATTGCAAGTGGAGAGACGCCATCTCTTTGAATCCATTGAAAGCAGCCCGTAGCTTCTTGGTTGTACCTTTGTTGGGCATATCTTGCAATCAGTGGGTATCAATAGATGGCATCCCAAACACGAATCTCCTCAAGCAATTTTTGTGCTTTTTTGTTTACACCACATTTGGCATACAAGTCATCCAAGTCATTTCTAAGCAATAGGTTTCTTTTCAACAATCCCTAACTATCACATCATATGCCCATATTAGAATCTTGCCTAATGCCACCCCTGACTTTGCACCCATTGAAAGCAACCCATAACTTCGTGGTCATACCCTTGTTAGGCATATCCTGTAATCAGTGTGTGTCAAGGGACTACATCCTAGAGACAAACCTCCTCAAGCACTTATTTGTGCTTTCTAATGTGCACCAAATTTGGTATACAAGTCGTCCAAGGCATTGGCAAGCACTAAGTTTTTTTCCAACATCCCCTAACTAAGTATGTCATCCTGAACTCTTATGCCCATATCAACATCTTGCCTAATCCCACATGCCATCAAGATGCAAGCATAGGTGATTGCATTTGTAGAGACACCCTTGCTTTGCATCCATTGATCTTGGCGGTACCCTTGTTGGGCATATTCTACAATTAGCGTGTCAAGAGATTGCATCCAGAGATGAACCCCCTCAAGCACTCTTTGTGCTTTCTGATGTACACCACATTTGACCTACAAGTCATCCAAGGCATTGCACAACAATAGGTTTCTTTACTTTGTTAGTTATACACTTAGATCCAAAATATTCTCACCTCCTTCATCCACGTGTCTAGCCTTTCAAACGGCACCATGGTATTTTTATCAAGAAAAAAGTAGCATCTAGTTATATAAATCACCAAAACAACTCACAAAATCACCAACCACTCCATCTGCAATGCACAACTTTTGTTACCAGCACTTTCGTCAATCAGCAAGTTTGAATTGTGCTTCTTTCTTGGAATTGTGTAGCGAATGGTGATGGCTTGTGCAAGACCTTTACATGGCTACTGAGAGAATTCATGAAGAGAGGAGATGCCCAACATGGCCCTCCATTTTCACCATGTTTACATGGGTGAGAATTCACCCATGTGATTGCTAGTCAACGGTTGTTGCAGAAAGGTGTGCTTGGCGGCACTTTGGTTGATATATATGCGAAATGTGGTGCCATCATGAAAGTAGTAAAAGTTCTTGATTGGCATCCTATCAAGAATGCTTACACTTGGAATGTACTCATTGTAGAGGATATGTCCAACATGGTTGTGGGAAGGATGCTATGGGCTAGTTTAACCAATTGTGAAGGGAAGGCCTTTATCTAAATGCATTTACATATGGTTAAATTAGCAATAGTTTATAGCAGACTCTTTCTCCCAACTTAGTCAATTACAGCACGCACCAGTCAAGTGCTTGTTGCTCACTGCTCTGGCAAGTTTTAAGCAAGGGGAGATGTAGACTGTACCATCACAAAATTTCTTGATGGGCTTCTAAGCGAAGACCTCTTTCCAGATGAAATCACTTATCCTTGCACCTTGAAGGCTTGTGGCCTTACATAAGACATTGACATGAGAATTCATAATAGTATTTCTAGTGTAGGGCTACTAAAGATAGGCACGCTTGGTAGTGCTTTGGTTGATATGTATGCCATATGTGATGCCATCATGAAGGCACGACAAGTTTTTGATAGGCATCCTCTCCAAAATGTCATCGCCTGGAACGTGTTGATTGCAGAGGATATGCCAAACATGGAAGCTATAATCTATTTTTTAGATGCAAAAAGGAAGGCCTCTCTGCATATACTTGTACCTTAGAGGCATGTGGCCTTGTGCAAGATCTTTGCATGGGTGAGAGAATTATTTGGACATATCAAGTAGATCATATTCCGCGAGGTGAAACTTGTAGCCTCATTATCCATTTCACTCAAAACTTAAGGGCAGCCTTACTTCCTTCCTCGTTTAAGACACCTCCACTTAAAAAGGGCCTAAGATCTCATCATAATATATATCCTGGTAGTTTGTTGGCTATGAGCTGATCCATTATACAATAGCCATAAAACCTCTAATATAGCCCCAATTTTTCGATACAAATACATACCTTTTGTCCCAAAAGAGTTTCTGTAATGGTAAGGCTTTGGCTTCTCACCCTATGGGTTGTGGGTTCAACACCCCCATTGGGTCCCCACTAGAAGACACAACTTGTGCTCACATGGTGTTCATGTTGCTAGGGCTCTTGACCTTGAACACTCAAGTACATCCTCCTCCTAGCGTGGGTCACCCAAGGAGGAGGTTCCTAGCTTGTTGCTACAAGCTCTCTCTATTGTTCCCAATACATGTGATGCATCAATTAGGTGTCCATGGGACGCTTGATGGTACGCGACCCTTGACCGCCGCCGACCATGTTTCATGGCTAATATTTGGAAGGAATAAATGCCTCGCACTATGGGCCTTTGGTGTGTTGTAAAGCCACGTATATTTTCTATGTCCTTGGATATTGGAGGCTAAACTTTAATTCCACACAGTGTTCACAGAAAATCAGCCTTTAGTGTATTTTCAAAGAACAAAAATTGAAAATTCATGGCTAGTTTGGAGGGTCACCTTTATGTGGACGAGTTTAGTAAACCAGTGAAAATCGTAAAATTTTCACCAAAAAGTTGGAGATTCCCAATGCTCTCCTTTTTTCCATTGGTTGCCAAAAACGTTTTTGATAAACACTCATTCCACATGATAGATAAGGCGACCCTATGACACCCTTCTAGTAGTAGAGAACCCTTTCTGTTTTCATTTGAAAGGCAACACACTACATACTCGAAAAAGACACAAGCACATTTTATTCTTTTACTATGAAAGAAATCTATAAATACTTGGTGATCATCTTTTGCTCATTCAGGTAATGACCGGCTCATGTAGAGCAGTAGTAGCCCCCCCATATGCGATTATTGTGAGAAGCATAGAGAGAGAGAGAGAGAGAGAGAGAGAGAGAGAGAGAGAGAGAGAGAGAGAGAGAGAGAGAGAGAGAGAGAGAGAGAGAGAGAGAGAGAGAGAGAGAGAGAGAGAGAGAGAGAGAGGGCAAGCCGTGGGGGGGGGTGAGGTTTTTGTAAGTGCATGAGGGTAGTTCTAGCAAGGGATCAAATATGGTGGTGGCAGAAGCTTAAGGTACTTTAGAGGCCACACACACCATACATGCATCTTGCACCTGCATGCATTAGCATAACAAAAAACAAGGTATATTCATGTCAACGAGCGCAAAGCAAGGTTTTTTTTTTGCCAAAGTCAGCCAAAAACACCACGTGCTAGAAAGCATTTGATTTTAGCAACGATGCAAAGTGAAATCAAAGCATGAGCTAAGAGATCAGAGAGCTACATCGAGTCTACATCGCCACTCTGAGCCGCAAAGTGGTGAGCTGTTAGATGCAAAGGGAAGGCCTTTCTTCGAATGCAAGCACCTAATGGCCCACTCAGGGCATAACAGCTTCTTAGAAAATCTGGAAAAAAAAGAGGGGGTTGGAGTCCCACCATCGTCTGCACGATTGGGGGGCTCCAACCCCCCTTTTCTTTAGATTTTTTCTCTTGTAGATCACAAATATTTTGCCCTTTCCTTAGGCCATCATGAGGTAGCTAAACCCTTTCCTTAGGCCATCATGAGGTAGTTAAACCCGTTCTTATCGGCCAAGACTTATTTTTGTGCATAAAAGATTTTGGACATGTAAAAAACTTTCAAAGAGTGTCTTGTGCGCCTGTTTCATCGGACTCCTGCAAAATGCAAAACCAACAAAATAGTGTGATATATATTCCATTGGAATTTTTAACGCAACTATGATCCGATTGTACTTTATCATAAATTGCAACTCTTACCTTAAAGCATGGGAGCTGTGAGGCCAAGCATTTCCAACACACTGCTTGTTGCCTTCTGAAGTTTTTCTATTGTCTACTCCAGGCCCTACTCTATGAAACATAGCCAAGCCCGCTTTTGGTTTATCTGGTCTTTAATGTCCAGAGCACTAGAGCACTGATATCTATCTCATTGACCCCAAAGGTGAAATGATAGCTCTTCTGAGCAATTGAAAGCTTGACCTTTGAAAAAGAAGCTAATTCTCAGCAATCGAAAGCATGGCCTTTGCAAAAGAACCTAAATCATGCAATACTTTGCTACCTGACATACAAGTATAAAATTTTAATATCCACCAAAGGGATGAAAGGCAACAATCTGCTATAGAGCTCAAGCTCCAAGTTCCAGAACTTCTCACAAGGACCCCTAATGACCAAGTTTTGCTTAGACAATCCTGATGCGGGTCATGTGGGCATGCATCTAAACACAGAGCCGTTGTTGCGTGCGCTAGGAGATTGTGATTTGAGCGTATATGGAGCTTTCAAAGCTTCAAGTCTTATTTTCAAGTGTGCAAATTTCAGCTATAGAAAAAATTTGGATATAGATTGACCTCTTCACGTACTCGAAATATCCAAACTTTTGGAAAAAATAAGGGGGGGCAAGAGCCCCCCGATCATTCGCGTTGTGCATGTGGATGATCATAGGGCTCTTGCCCCCCCCCTTATTTTTTCCAAAAGTTTGGATATTCTCCCCTCTTCACGTACTCAAAATATCCAACTTTCTCGAAGAAGAAAAGGGGTAGAAAGAGCCTCCAATCATTCATGTGCATGGGGGATGATCATGGGGCTCTTGCTCCCCTTTTTCTCCCAAAATTTGGATATTTTGACCTCTTCACGTACTCACAAACAATTCTTTAGATCAAATTTTCATAAATATAATGTAATGGAAATGGCCTATGAACTTTGAGAATAGCAAAATTAAGAGAATTAAAGTGGGAATTTTTGTGAGACTACATTGAGAACATAGAGGGCTAACTTAATTAGAGATAGCATCATAACCATTATACTTAATCAACTTGGCATGAACAATACTTTTGCAAGAGAGAGAATTAGAGAACATGACAACAATTGAGGACCGGATTTATGTGGAGCTGGCCCCCTCCGATAGGCTTTTGTATTATAGATTCTCCCATCAAGAGAGACTTGCTACAATACAATATTTGTGTTCTTTGTGACCTAGGTGATGCAATGAAGATGGAAACCTTCATGCATCACAAACATAACATAATCATTGTAAAAATATTAACCATCCTTGGCCTCGGTCCCAAGGCCTCAAACACCTTCAAAGGTGGAGAGAGCTAGCGGGGAATGAGGGTAGGGAAGAGGAAGAAGAAGCATTCATAGGAGAAATAAATAGTTCCTCACTTATCATCACCCTTCTTGCTTAGCATAGCATAATAGCATAATAATGAAGATGAAGAAAATGTCAAGCTTAAGCATTGAAACATGGCTCTTGGTTGGATTTGCATTCCATAGCCAAGAGGGTTGGTGTAGGCTCTCAACTTCTCAACAAGCTTGGAGAAGGAGATGGAGCTCTTGCACTTTGCACTTCACACAATGAGAGAGAGAGAGAGAGAGAGAGAGAGAGAGAGAGAGAGAGAGAGAGAGTGGCTCATGCTAGAAGATTATTGGACCCCTATAAGCCTAGCTTCATTGGTCCACCCCCCTTGTAGCTCATGCTAGAAGATGATTGGACCCCTACAAGCCTAGCCAATCACATGCAAGGTGCATATCAAGCAACAATGCTAGCCTTGGGACAAGTGTGGCCCTTTCCCCTTTGAGAGAGAGGACTTGATAAATTCATAATCAATTCAAAAAATTAGCTAAATTACCATTGGACCCATTGAGAGGCCAACCAATAGGCTTTAGGCACACCATGAGGGCAACATGAAGAGGAACTTGACAAGTGTCCTAGTTACTTCTTTACACAATCCTTGACTTGTGTGAGGGTGTGTGTGTTCTCTCTCTGGCTCCTACAATGAGGGCTCACCCCCCCTTGAGTAGGGATCATGTTGACTTTTGGGAACACCTTGAACCCTTCAAGCTTGGGGAAGGTTCTCACTTCAAGCTCAACTCTATCAAACCTGGAGAAGGTTCCCACATCAAGCTTAGCCCTAGCACCTCAAGCATCTTAGTCATTAAGCACGACAAGCACCTCAAGCACCTTAGTCAGCAAGCACAACAAGCACCTCAAGCTTGGGCCGGGTTCCCACCTAAAGCACAGCCCTAGCTTGCATAAGGTCAAAGGATTTTTTAGCACTAACCTTTGGAGGTCTTTAATGAAGCTTACCCTAAAGTCTTTAAGCTCCATTAGGTAGCATTGCTCTTTGATAGACCATCTCTCATTTGGACCCCTTTAACCTTGGCCCCCTGTTGAGATAGATCCATAAGCACATGTCTATATTCTAACCCTTGTTCCCGTTTATTCTCCCACACTAAATGATCAGTTTAATATGAGAAAATCATTTGGGTTGGTTAGATATTAGATTTTATGACATTATCTCTCTCTTGAAATCATAGTCGTCCTCGACTATGAGGTAGAGGAGATAAAGCCTTAGTCATTAGTCGATGTTTCTTAGCGGGTAGAGGATCCCTTTTTACCCTATGACATCATTCTAAGATGGATGACTAATCCATTTGGTGCAGCAAGCATGTCTGCTCTTTAGTCCATTGCATTCTCCTTAAGTCGTATTCCTTGCATCCATCTAGCATCTTCAAAAGGATATTTTTTGAACTTAATAAGATACCGTAGGATAATCTTACCATGTTGTAGTACCTTGTCTTCATGCTGAAGGATAGCTTCAGGTTGTAGCACCTCTTCTTGGTCTTTGATTTATGGAGGGTCTTCAATAATTGGTTCACTTGGTGGCTCTCCTTTGTAGGGCTTAAGTAGGCTCACATGAAAATCATTGTGTATGAGCCAATGGTTGGGCAGCTTGAGTTAATAAGCCATCTCATTGATTGGCTTCAAGATTTGAAAAGGACCATAGTATATTTTTGCTAGTTTAGTGTAACACTTTTGATGGTCCGTAGGATTTTTTCCCGTCGTTTGCCTCAATCAAGCCCTGGAAAACTTAAGTAAGACCCTTTGAGCGTTAAGGCCCTTCTGTGCTTATCAGCAGCAGCCTTTTGCCTTTGTTGAGAGATGGATATAGCCTCTTTAATTTTTTGGAAATATTCTTGTAGGTCATGGCTATACTCCATCGGCATCGAATATCTTCCCATGTACTTTAAGTAGCAAGGGACTCTTAGGTCTTCCCTCTATGATTTCAAAAGGTGCTTTTCCCGTAGAAGCATGGACAGTATTGTTGTATGCATACTCTACAAGGGATAAGTACTTCTCCCATTGTAAGTGTTGATCTACTTCTGTAACATAAGTCTTTAGTAGATCGAGTATTGTAAGATTGGCTATCTCACTTTGGCCATCCGTTTGTGGGTGATAGGCAGAAGAGAAATTTAATCTTGTACCTAGATTTTTGAAGAGACCTTTCGAAAATTTACTGGTCATTCTAGGATCTCTATCTGACACGACGGTTGTTGGTAATCCATGGTGTTTGAAAATCTGAGATATGAAGAGAGTTGCCATTTGGTGTGCCTTAATAGTCTTTTTGACAGGAATAAAGTGTGCTTGCTTGCTAGAGATTTACAAGACGGTGAGCGAGTTTTTCCGAGCAACAAAAGAAACGAGCAAGTCCCTCAATAAATTTATTTGTAAATTAATGAGATTTTAAAAAATGATAAGGAAAAAGAGACATAGTGTGATAACACTGTGATAAGTGGTTGTAGAGTATAATAAAAACTTTCACCTATTCTACCCATGAAAAATATGTATTGACATCCAAGCATATGTTTATACCCGTGACAATAGGTACATCATCAACCACATGCTCTACGGTTATCTACTTGATCTTGTCCAAAGA
Source organism: Adiantum capillus-veneris (assembly GCF_014529385.1). Taxonomy (NCBI): domain Eukaryota; kingdom Viridiplantae; phylum Streptophyta; class Polypodiopsida; order Polypodiales; family Pteridaceae; genus Adiantum; species Adiantum capillus-veneris. The sequence goes on along the minus strand of NC_140949.1, from coordinate 36,264,953 downwards.
GCTTATTGCTTCAAAAACAAAACAATTGTTAAAAAGACTTAAAGCAATTGATCGACTACTTGTCCTCTTAGTTTTGTACTGAAGCTATGGAAATCTAGATGGTCACGATTGAGGAGAGGGGCGACACATCATCGACAGAGACTACAATAGAGAATATGAGCCATACTCCCTCGACATCCAGAGTGCGGATGAGGATGGATTCTAGTAGTAGTAGTATTTTGTTCTAGTCTTTTTGTACCCAGACATGGTATCAGATTCACAATTTTGTAACAATTTGGTGTCATAGGTCATTTTGGCCTTTTGAAGATGTTAATATAACATTTCATTTCTCTCTCTCTCTCTCTCTCTCTCTCTCTCTCTCTCTCTCTCTCTCTCTCTCTCTCTCTCTCTCTCTCTCTCTCATATGACCCCGTGATCCTTGCAGCAGGTAGTCGCTTGCTGCTGCAATTGTAGACCACCCCTCAACACCGGCATCGTACAACACGTACTGTCAATGTACCTTATTTTTTCGCTAGTGTTTCAATTACCTTGCAAGTAAAACACATCTAGATGCGCGCGCGAGAGAGAGAGAGAGAGAGAGAGAGAGAGAGAGAGAGAGAGAGAGAGAGAGAGAGAGAGAGAGAGAGATAATACTTGCAGCATGCAGCCGCTTGCTACTAGAAGTTGTAGACCTCACCACCTGGTTCAACACAAGCTTAGTGTCCCACTCTGTCACGCCATTGCTTGCACCTTTGCTGCCTTGCCTGACCTGCACATGCCTACACAGAACCAACCAGCCCCATGCTGTCCACGTGATAGCTGTCGCCAAAACTTTCTTTTTTTTAGCAGTAGGTATGCTGATTATTGCATCATTTTTTGTGGCGAATGTTGCCATTCCCTTGCAGGTAAAACACAACAAGCTGCACTCCAGCCACTTCACTCTCTAATTGGCTTCTGAGAGCCCTAGAACTGCTGAGGCTACACATGCACGTGCGCAAGAGAGGAGTAGGGATGTGTGTCAAAATCAGTCCGCGCCTGCACTCCATCCGTGTCACTCTCTAATTGGCTTTCGAGAGCCCTAGAATTGTCGGGCCTGCACACATGCGTGAGAGAGGCTGGCGCAGCCCATGAGGAGTAGGGATGCATGTTGGAACCATTCCGCGCCGGCGCGGAAAGGTTTGGACATGTTTCACAAGGGTAGAGACAAAAATGAATTAGGGGGGCGGGCGCGCGAATAGCGGGGCCGACAATTATACGTCGACGTAGAAGGAGACCGGGTGGCTACTTTCATGACTCATCAACTGCACAGACTCGTCTGCAAAGGCCGCCATATCCATGTAGAGTGTACAGCTAGACGTGCTCCTATTGAATATGACTATGCGCATGCAACATTTTTCCATAAAGGTAGTATCAATTCTCTTTGCTACTTGCAATTGCTTTTTGACTTTCCCTTCACGCATCATCTAGTGCTCGAAACAAGGACACGTGTCTATCAGCGCTCGAAACCGACCCCTAGCATGCAAAGTGGACGTACACACATGGGCAGCACGTGCTTGACTATCCTGAGCAACCTCCCCTTTGAGCACACACCAACTTGCCTGACTACCTTACGAGCATGCAACACTTCATGCCCTCCTCGTTAGCTTGCCCTCCTCCCCGTGTGCAATGTTTGTGAGCTTTCTCCACTTGATTCACCGTTATGCGAAGCTTTTTCACACTCTCACTTTCAAAAGATGAAGCCCATCTGTTGCGCCGCAGCGATGCATGTTGGAACCAGTCCGCGCCGGCGCGGAATGGTTTCGACATGTTTCACAAGGGTAGAGACAAGGCCCGGGGGGGGGGGGGGGGGCAAAAAATATAATTTTCTAAAATTTCCTCTTAGCAAATTGAAGGATCTTTGTATGTTTGGAAAAATGCTTTTTCCCGAACAGTACTGCCTACTAGACAGACAAAAAAACCTCAATTTTGGGGCTCACACCATGGATAATGATTGGTATTGGCGTTTGAGTGTTCATTGCTCATCCTTTTCTTTTTGTCAATAGGGCTCATATCGAGAAGCATATATAGGGTTCCATTTGCCATGATTCCCGTTGTGTCCAAGGAGATCAATGTAGATCAAGTGAGGAATACCAGCCTTCCTCAAGGCGGCCTCGACAATCCCTTCAATGGTGCACCGGTTCATGCTGACAATTTTGACATAGACAGAGTAGTTGATTCATGCTAGTCAAAATATTGAAAAGGACGTGGAAGACTGGATACTAGAGTAAACCATGCAACTTCATAGTCTCCTTTATTTGTTACCTTGGAGTTACCTTGTAAGTAGAAAGGCAACAATACTGTTGGGATGGCTTATCTAGCGATCCATAGAAAAATCCAACGAGAAATTATGAGAGCTCATACACACCATGCTTGTTCAATATTCAGTTGGTCTCTTCCAATGTCTCACTTTTGCAAAGAAGACACAAAAACACATACACGTTCAACTCTCTCTCTCTCTCTCTCTCTCTCTCTCTCTCTCTCTCTCTCTCTCTCTCTCTCTCTCTCTCTCTCTCTCTCTCTCTCTCTCTCTCTCTCTCTCTCTCTCTCTTTTTCTCTACACCTGTGTCTACAACAGGTACTTTAGTGTTGAAATTTGCAAGCCCAAAAAGCGTTAAAGGAAGTTGTGTCCTCGGCAAGGCTCCCTTGACATGGAATGGTGTTGCCAACCTGCAAGAAAATGCACTTGGCCTACATGTTGTAGAAAAAAAGAACATGCCCATTAGCTTCAAAAGAAGGTCCACCATGTCAACCCCTAAAGACTTTGCACTTCTGACGTCTGCAAGGTTCTAACATGCAACTTTTTGTTGCCCATTTAATGCAAGGAAAGAATTTCAAGAGCAGCGAGAGGAAAGGGATTTCAGATGAGAGGGCGGAAAACCTTAGCTATCTATGATGACACATCCATAATTAACTGCATTTTAGATCTCTTGTGACTTGGGATTTTGTTAGGGCCTCAACATGTAAGGAGATTTAAGATTTTGAAGCCTCAACTACTTTGTGGTAATTTTAGATGTAGGACCATTTTTCATTGAGATGTTGGGAGGTCGAATCCATCATGACATAATTATTTTCTTCAATGTAGCTTGCGCTTGCAACAATTTGTCAAGGGTGTTACTCATATTTGCTCGAAAATTGGCTTTGCTCGGTTTTCTTTGCTCGTTGATTGGAAACCCTCGCTTGCTAAACCTATCAACTATTTTCCATATTCCCGTATTCCCATGGATAGACTTGAGTAATCCAAAGATAAATCCATGATATACTCTCCCTTGGTGAATTAGGGATTGGCAATGGCTGGAGTAATCCAAGTTGCTTCCCTCTATCATACTTATTCTTTGGCATACCACACATTTTGAAACATACTCTTGTATGTCCACTTTCATGGTAGGCCAATAGAAGTACGTCTCTACTTCTCGAAGAGTAGGTTTAATGCGTCTATGCCCCGCATAGGGAGGAGCATGGGATTCATACATAACTTTCTCACGAATGGAATGGGTAACACATAGCCTATTACCATGGAGAAGATAACCATCCTGCAAGATGAATGGTTCTTCTTTCTTCCCCAAAGCAAGGGCTGACATTATGTCTCTAAAGTCGGGGTCAGTAGCATACACATCTATCATAAAAGATAGATCATTGTAAGTTGCTATAAACACCACATTAACTCTTCTTCATCGTGAAAGTGTATCGGCCACTTGATTGTGCTTACCAGCAATGTGAGCAATATGAAAATAAAATTGCAAAAGAAAATTTTCCCACCTCATATTTTTGTCAAAAAGCTTGGTTTGTGTGAAGTACTTGAGACTTTGGTGGTCTGTTCATAAAATAAATGGAGTCCCCAGTAGATAGTGCTTCCATGTGTCTAGGGCATGTAGAACAACTAAAAGCTCTTTTTGGTATATGCCCAAGATCTGTTCATCGACATTGAGTCATCGGCTCTCATATGCTATGGTATGCTCTTCTTGAAGCAAGACTGCTCCAAGGCAATCATCACAAGCATCACATTGGACCTCAAATGGCTTTGAAAGATCCAGAAGCATAAGGACTGGTTAGGAGGTTGGTTGGGAGGTAAGCTTCTCTTTGAGCTTGTCAAAAGCATTTTGCTCTTTAGCAGTCCATGAGTACTTAACGTTCTTCTTTGTTAATTCATGTAATGGTCCAGCTATTTGAGAGAATTTGGTTATGAAGCATCTATTTTTTGCCCACATACAAATAGTGCTTCTTAGCTCATGTAGATTCCTTGGATTAGGCCCTGCTTTTATTACCTCTAACTTAGATGGATCCATACAAATTCCATCCTGAGAGATAATATGACCTAAGTGTTGAATCTCTTGAAGAAAAATTCGCTCTTCTTTTGATTGATAAAAAGCTTGTTCTCTCCCTTAAAGCTTAAAAAATTACCTGGAGGTGTTGCTTGTGTTCCTCCAAGGACTTGGAGTAGATGATGATATCATCAAAGCACGCTCCAGTGAATTTGCGATAGGGTCTAAATATTTTCTCCATTAAATGATTGAACGTGGCTGGTGCATTAGTCAAGCCAAAAGGCATGACTAGATATTCATAAAGACCAAATGTTGTACGGAACGCGGTCTTTAGGATATCTTCATTCACTATCCTTACTTGATGGTAGCCATTTTTAAGGTCAATCCTACTGAAGTAGGTAGAGCCTTGTAGCTTATCAAACATATCTTCTATCCACGGTACAAGAAAAAAAAATTTGATAGTGATATGGTTTAGTGCTTGATAGTCCACACACATGCGGTATGTACCATCTTTCTTTTGCACTAAAAGGACTGGAGAACAAAAGGGAGAGGATCTAGGCCTCACCATCCCTTTGTCTACCAATCCCTATACTTGCCTCATGATCTCCTCTTGTTGAGCTTGGGAAACTCGATAAGGAGGCTTGCTAGGCGGTGAGCTTCCTAGTAGGAGCTCAATTCGATGGTCATCATCCCCTCATTTTGGAGGTAAGTCCATAGAGATATCATCGATGAACACATCTTGGAATCCATTTAGAAAATTAGACAAGTCTAACTCTTCCTGATTCCTACCATTTACATTTAATGAAACATTAGGACCTTTTAGGGACTCATTGACAAAAATCATGTACGCAAAAGCTGAGCTTTTCATTGATTTATCAAAAGCAGGAGAATTTACAAGTGGTATAGTACGACCGGACTAACTAGCATCTATATACATGCTCTTTTCCCTGTAGGTGAAGAAAATTCTCCTTCTAGGGAACTTCATGTTGGCAGCCATGCGGTTGAACCATGGTGCCCCTACGATAACATCCTCATGTTGGAGAGGAGAGACGAAAAAGTCTACTTTGTTGACATAGCTTTGGACATGAAGATTCAACTTCCCAATCAAGGGAGTAACGAAGGCTTGTTGTCCCTTGAAAGCTCCATCGGCAATTACAGTATCTCCCATCTTGAAAGCTTGAATGCCCAACATAGTGGCCAACTCCGTTGATATGAAGTATGAGTAGAGCCAGGGTCAAAAAAGATGAAGGCATCATGCTCCCTTACCTTTCCCCAAGCATAGGAGAGAGGTAATCCTTTGCAATGAGCATCCTCTTTTGGAGCTTCGATTGTGGAAGCTCTAGGAGTCTCATTTTGGGCATTTCTCTTGGGGCAAGAACGATAGCCATGTCCTTGCTCCCCACACTTAAAACATTTGTGGTCCTTACGAAAAGCTTCAAGCTCTTCATGAGAGAGTTTATTTTTACCTTTGTAAACTCCCTTCTCCTTGGACCGTTTTTTTTGTTGTTGTTGTTGTTGGAATTGCCTTGGAAGAATTTTGGGCATTTTTTTTCCCCTTTGCATCACTTTTGTCTTTGCTTTCCATGGGCTTGGCGTTCCTTTTAGCCCCTTGTTGGAAATTGATGCGCAAAGAAACCATAGTGTGGTGGATTACTTCGATAATAGAACCAGGCCATTGGGAGTTAACGTACTCGGCCATCTCTTCAGGTAATCCCACACAGAATTGTTGCTTTTTCTAGGCGAAGTATATCTTTTGAAAAACAATACCCTTGAGATGTAAATCCCAAAACTTTTCCACATATTTGCGGATAGACTCGTTGGAGAGCAGCTTTAAACTCCGTCATTTGGTAAGCACTTTGTCCTTTGCATTTCTTACAAGGAATTGCTTCATATTGAAACTTGTAGAGTTTTCATGTCTTTGGGGCTTCGTCGTTTATCACGAAGGCTAGCCCACCATTGAAGAGCCAATTTCTAGAAGTGCATAGCTACATGGCATTGCCTGGAGGACTCCGTGAAGCCCTCGTCTCCAAAGGCCGCATCAAACTGCTGGATGAAGGCCAATACTTGGTTGGTGGCACCAATGGTGCCATCATAGCTACATGGCATTGTCTGGAGGACTCCGTGAAGCCCTCGTCTCCAAAGGCCGCATCAAAGTGTTGGATGAAGGCCAATACTTGGTTGGTGGCACCAAAGGTGCCATCATAGGTGAGAAAAGAGATACTCTTTCCTCCCTCTTTGAACTTCTTGAGCTTTTGGGACCTTCACCATGCAGGGTAAGATTTGCAATGTCCTCTCCTCTTGTATTCTTTAGGAGAATACAAGGTAAGATTTGCTATGTCCTCTCCTCTTGTATTCTCTAGGAGAATACAAGAGGAGAGGAATAGCTATTCTCTAAGAGAATAGTTATTGCTTTCGTAGGAAGAGGAGGAAGGTGAAGAAGAAGGCGAAGAGGGTGACCTCTTTCTTGCCCTTTTCTTCCTTTGTTTCCTCTCTTCCCTTTTGGAGTGACAAGGAGAAGAATTGTGGGTTGACCGTTTCCTCTCGGGAGGAGTTGGCGATCGTTTAGACCGCCATCTTCGTGGAGCCACATCTTCAGAGGAACTTAGGGATTTGCTTCTTTCTCGTTCTTTGGATTCCTCCTCTCTTATGGGAGAGAGTCTTTTTTTGGGAGTCTCATCTAGAGGCCTACTAAGCTCTCTCTCCTCTTGGAGAGGAAGGGAAATCCCATAAGCATGAAGTTGTTGGGTAACTTCGGCTTGCAAAGCAGGGTTGCCCATAGCTTGCTGCAACCTAGTAACAACACAATTAACAAACATGGGGGCATCTTCATTAGCACCTTCATGTGCAAAATCAAAGTTATCAATGTTTATTCTACTCTCTTGGTTATTGTCAACCATGCTAATTAAACTTATGTTTAGAATTACTTTGTGCTTTGGTACCCTCAAAAACCTTCATTTTTTGGTACCCTCAAAAACCTTAATTGCTACTCTTCTTTACCTTTGAAAATTAGTTCTGAAGTAGTCACACCCCTGGTTTAGACACTGTTGATTGCAAAGACTAGTGGAGAGGGTCTAACATTGCTCTATTGATTATGGTTCCTGTTGAGCTTGCTAGTAGCTCAATAATGATTAAGCCAAAGGCAAGCCTTGAGAGACTCCATTATTAAGACTATAGTTCCCAACAGTGTACCTCAAACTAAGTCCTTCTCAACCAAGATAATAGATCCTATTGCAATGAACATGTACAAACTTTCATGGACAACTTAAGGACCTCTCTTCTTAAGCAAGGAAAGAGAAACCAATAGCTCTGATACCAATGTAATGGAAATGGCCTATGAACTTTGAGGATATCGGAATTAAGAGAATTAAAGTGAGCATTTTTGTGAGGCTACATTGAGAACATAGAGGGTGAACTTAATTAGTTGTAGCATCATAACCATTTTACTTAATTAACTTGGCATGAACAATACTTTTGCAAGAGAGAAAATTAGAGAACATGACAACAGTTGAGCACCGGATTTATGTGGAGCCGGTCCCCCCTCCAATAGGCTTTTGTATTATATATTCTCCCATCAAGAGAGACTTGGTACAATACAATCTTTGTGTTCCTTGTGACCTAGGTGATGCAATGAAGATAGAAAGCTTCATGCATCACGAACATAACATAATGTTTGTAAAAACATTAACCATTCTCGGCCTCAGTCCCAAGGCCTCAAACACCTTCAAAGGTGGAGAGAGCTAGTGGACAATGAGGGTAGGGAAGAGGAGGAAGAAATAGTTCCTTACTTATCATCACTCTTCTTGCTTAGCATAGGATAATAGCATAGTAATGAAGATGAAGAATATGGCAAGCCTTAACCATTGAAGCATGGCTCTTGGTTGGATTTGCATTCCATAGCCAAGAGTGTTGGTGTAGGCTCTCAACTTCTCAACAAGCTTGGAGAAGGAGATGGAGCTCTTGCACTTTGCACTTCACACAATGAGAGAGAGAGAGAGAGAGAGAGAGAGAGAGAGAGAGAGAGAGAGAGAGAGTAGCTCATGCTAGAAGATGATTGGACCCCTACATGCCTAGCTTCCTTGGTCCACCCCCCTTGTAGCTCATGCTAGAAGATGATTGGACCCCTACAAACCTAGCCAATCACATGCAGGGTGCATATCAAGCAACAATGCTAGCCTTGGGATAAATGTGGCCCTTTCCCCTTTGAGAGAGAGGGCTCGATAAATTCATAATCAATTAAATAAATTAACTAAATTATCATTGGACCCCTTGAGAGGCCAATCAATAGGCTTTAGGCACACCATAAGGGCAACATGAAGAGGAACTTGACAAGTGTCCTAGTTACTTCTTTACACAATCCTTGACTTGTGTGAGGGTGTGTGTGTTCTCTCTCTGGCTCCTACAATGAGGGCTCACCCCCCCTTGAGTAGGGATCATGTTGACTTTTGGGAACTCCTTGAACCCTTCAAGCTTGGGGAATGTTCTTACTTCAAGCTCAACTCTATCAAGCCTGGAGAAGGTTCCCACATCAAGCTCAACCCTAGCACCTCAAGCACCTTAGTCATCAAGCATGACAAGCACCTCAATCATCAATCACGATAAGCACCTTAGTCAGCAAGCACGACAAGCACCTTAGTCAGCAAGCACGACAAGCACCTCAAGATTAGGTCGGGTTCCCACCTAAAGCACAACTAGCTTGCCTAAGGTCAAAGGACTTTTTAACACTTACCTTTGGAGGTCTTTAATGAAGCTAACCCTAAGGTTTTTAAGCTCCATTAGGTAACATTGCTCTTTGACAAACCATCTCTCATTTGGACCCCTTTAACATTGGCCCCGTGTTGAGATAGATCCATAAGCACATGCCTATATCTAACCCTTGTTCCCGTTTATTCTCCCACATTAAATGATCAGTTTAATATGAGAAAATCATTTGGGTTGGTTAGATATTAGATTTTATGACATTAACTCTCTCTTGAAATCATAATTATCCTCGATTATGAGGTAGACGAGATAAAGCCTTAGGTATTAGTCAATGTTTCTTAGCGGGTAGAGGATCCATGTTTACCCTACGACATCATTCCAAGATGGATGACTAAGGCAAGAGAAAAGGGGTAGCAAGAGTCCCCGGTCATCCACGTGCATGGGGATGATCAGGGGGCTCTTGCTCCCCTTTTTCTCCAAAAATTTGGATATTTTGACATCTTCACATACTCAAAAACTATTTTTTAGATCAAATTTCCATAAATATAATGTAATAGAAATGGCCTATGAACATTGAGGATAGCGGAATTAAGAGAATTAAAGTGAGCATTTTTTTGATACTACATTGAAAACATAGAGGGTGAACTTAATTAGCGGTAGCATCATAACCATTATACTTAATTAACTTGGCATGAACAATACTTTTGTAAGAGAGAGAATTAGAGAACATGACAACAATTGAGGACCGGATTTATGTGGAGCCGGTCCCCCCTCCAATAGGCTTTTGTATTATAGATTCTCCCATCAAGAGAGACTTGGTACAATACAATCTTTGTGTTCCTTATGACCTAGGTGATGCAATGAAGATGGAAACCTTCATGCATCACAAACATAACATAATCTTTGTAAAAACATTAACCATCCCCGGCCTCAGTCCCAAGGCCTCAAACACCTTCAAAGGTGGAGAGAGCTAGTGGGGAATGAGGGTAGGGAAGAAGAAGAAGAAGCATTCATAGGAGAAAGAAATAGTTCCTTACTTATCATCTCTCTTCTTGCTTAGCATATCATAATAGCATAGTAATGAAGATGAAGAAGATGGCAAGCTTAAGCATTGAAGTGTGGCTCTTGGTTGGATTTGCATTCCATAGCCAAGAGTGTTGGTGTAGGCTCTCAGCTTCTCAACAAGCTTGGAGAAGGAGATGGAGCTCTTGCACTTTGCACTTCACACAATAAGTGTGTGTGTGTGTGTGTGTGTGTGTGTGTGTGTGTGTGTGTGTGTGTGGGGGGGGGGGGGGGGGGGGGGGGGGGGGGGGGGGGGGGGTATACCCCCCAAGCTAGCTCCTAGATTCCTTGGATCCCTACAAGCCTAGCCAATCACATGCAGGTTGCATATCAAGCAACCATGCTAGCCTTGGAACAAGTGTCCCCCTTTCCCCTTTGAGAGAGAGGACTTGATAAATTCATACTCAATTAAATAAATTAGCTAAATTGTCATTGGATCCCTTGAGAGGCCAATACTAGGCTTTAGGCACACTATGAGGGCAACATGAAGAGGAACTTATCCACAAAAGCATGGTTGAAGTTGTCATGTTTGAAACAAAGATGGAGGAGAAAAGCTTGAAATAGAGAGTGAAAAAAATATGATGACAGAGAGTGTGTGTAAGACACAAAGAGAGTGGAAAAGAATATAGCTCCAAAGAGTTAACGTGCTCATTAAAAAATCATACTAAATGGATATTCAATATCCATCCTTTAAGGTGTGTACAATTGTAATCATTAAGATCCATTCAAATCTTCGTGTTATAACATGTCGCTCTCACAATCACTAAAAATACATGCATTTGAAAAAATAAAAACCTCACTATATGTGATTCACGTATACATAACAATGTATTATACAATACATTATATTAATTTATTTAGAACTTGAATAAATATTTAATACGTTCTAAATATCATATTCTCGCTATATATATTATGTTATAAATTAAATTATATATATATATATATAATAGCTAATATAGGTATAACGCTATATTATTTATGATATATACTATGTATTATAAGTTAAGTATATATATTCTAACTATACTATATATAATTATATAAATATATAAAATATAATCATATTTTATCATATATATATATATATATATATATATATATATATTATAACTATACTATATTATGTAAGTCACAAAAATGGCATTCAGGAGGGGCTAAGAGATGTAGGTTGAATAATTGTCAGAGACCAGATCAAAACATGTAGCAAAATGGAGAGATAATGGGAACGAAGATTGATGAATCGTTTCTTTAGTAGTGGATTGATTTTGTATGTGAACCTTTTAGGAAATGTTAGTATTATCATTCCAAATATCACTTGAAGTACCATTGTTCAACAAAATATACTAATTGGAGATCCTTTCAAAAGTATCATGCTTGTTTGTATGAAGATCTCTTGGCCATATTGGAAATTGTCAAGGAATGGTGCCAGCAATCTCTGCTCCAGAATATTCGACCAAATAAAAGGTGTGATCATTGTCAGAAGAGAGGTCATAACGTTTCTGATGCAGAGGATTGTCCATATCTCAAACCTTCGCAAATATTCAGATGGAAGTTCAAAAACAATTAGATGATGACCTACAGATTCAAGAGAAATATCTTGAATAATCAAAAACTTTAGGTGAGTCTCTTCCAAATTCTAATTCGGAGCAACGACATTAGAATGACATAAAGAGCCATTGTCAAGAGCTGATGCTAGTGGAATTAAGTGTCTCATTTGGATGAAGATCGATCTGAATCAGTTTTGCTTCGGAAAGGTCACATATGGCTGGTGAGGAGGTGGATCATCTATCATAGATTATGGAGACTGACAGGCTCTTGGGACTGGAAGGTCCAATGATGACAAGGCATGATATGTATATTATATATTATGTTCAATTTATAATGTAAAAGGCAGGGACGATGAGAGGGTGCTCAATGCTCCTCCCCCATATTCTGGCTAATTACTAAATTTAACAAAATATTTGTCATAAAATCTAATATCTAACCAACCCAAATGATTTTCTCATATTAAACTAATCATTTAATGTGGGAGAACAAATGGGAACAAGGGTTAGAATATAGACATGTGCTTATGAATCTATTTCAACACGGGGCCAAGGTTAAAGGGGTCCAACTGAGAGATGGTCTATCGAAGAGAAATGCTACCTAATGGAGCTTAAGACCTTAGTGTTAGCTTCACTATAGACCTCCAAAGGGTAGTGTTAAAAAGTCCTTTGACCTTAGGCAAGCTAGGGCTGTGCTTTAGGTGGGAACATGGCCGAAGCTTGAGGTGCTTGTCGTGCTTGCCGACTAAGGTGCTTGTCGTGCTTGATGACTAAGGTGCTTGAGGTGCTTGTCGTGCTTGAGGTGCTAGGGCTGAGGTTGATGTGGAAACCTTCTCCAAGCTTGATAGAGTTGAGCTTGAAGTGAGAACCTTCCCCAAGCTTTAAGGGTTCAAGGTGTTCCAAAAGTCAACATGATTCCTACTCAAGGGGGGGCGAGCCCTCATTGTAGGAGCCAGAGAGAGAATACACACACCCTTGCATGAGTCAAGCATTGTCTAAAGAAGTAACCAGGACAAATGGTTCTCCCATGGAATATAGTGTTTCATTAAGGAACGGAGAGCTTCTCCTTAGTCAATATTTTCGACAAAGCCTATTACCTCCTTCTGTCATTTTTAAAGGGTTGTGAGCAATTGAACAGGCAGAAGGGTCTGTGACCAAGGTCAATGTGTTGCCAAGATTGGATCATGAAGTGCAAAAGCATTACCTCCTTGATCATACATTATCCTCTACTTGTCACATTCTGCTTACAGATGACTATGTTTATGTGTTTGATAGTCTAGAAACAATGGAAGATGTTGATGATGATTCTTTTTATGCTACTTCATGTTCCAAGAATTCAACTCCTGTACATTTTAACATCGACACGGTTGAAGAGGAAGATGCGGTTGTTATGAAGACGGTGCAAATAACCAAGGCACCCATAGCCTGCTAGGACATACAGCATTTGGGTGAGCACACCAGACAAGAGTGTTCAAAGGATACATCCATCATTGCATGATAAAAGATAGAGCTAAATCCTGTAGGTTGTCCAAACTATTAAACATTTGTGGACCTTTAAGTTTTTGGATGATATACGTATCATACATAATCTTGGTTTGGGTCATATTATTTTGGAATCTACCACCTTGTTTTGTGGATTACATAAGCTCACTATTTACAAGAAATGTGTGAACGATTCAACATGTCTAGCTTTTGATTCAAAGGCTATTTCAGATGCAAAACTTTGGTTGTGCACGTTGTCGTTTGAATTTTGCCTTTTTACTACACTTGTAAAAATCTAATATGGTTGCTTTGTTGCCATTTCTTGATGAGGAACAACTGTTTTTATGTGAAGGCTCTATTTTGGGTAAAATACAACGTTCCAACTTTCTTAAAGATGGTTATATGTGAACTACTTGAAAATTGTAGCTTATTCATAGTCACATCTATAGTCTGATGCATACTCCATCTTTTCAAAATCATTTGTATTTTATTAATTTTTTTGACAATTATTTGAGGCATGTGTGGGTGTATTTGCTTAAGGCAAAGTCCCAAGTGTTTATTTGCTTCAAGCAAATTTTTCCATTTTTCTTATGGTTGAAATGTATTTGGTTGTGCTTTGGGCACCCTTCATTCTAATTGAGGGGGCCCTCAACAAAAGAGAAAGTAGATAAACGCCTTGTTTTGTTTTTAAGTTAGGGAATCCCTTTTTTATCATAGCTACAAGCTATATGTTTAAGGAATTCAATACATTTCTAGGTAATTGTGGGATAAATTGCCAATGTACAATGTGCCATATACTTCTCAAAAAAAAGGTGTTGCTAAGAGAAAATATAGATCAATTATGGAGTTGGTACACTGTATGATCAAAATCCAAGCTTTGTTACATGTGTGTTGGCTTGAGACTATTATGTTTGTTGCATGTGTACTAAACAAGTATCCCATTAAATCGTTGTAGCCTACCACTCTATATGAGGCTTGGCATGGCAAGAAACCATCCATTGGTCATTTTTATGTTTGGTTGCTTGGCTTATGCTTGATAGCTTGAGCAACAACGCAAAATGTTAGATGATAAGGTTGTGGTGTATTTTTATTGGTAGCAGTCTAGAAAGCAAAGCTTTAGGTTGCATCATCCACAAACAAAGCATATCTTGATTAGTCAAGATGTTGGGTTTGTGGAAGATGCATTTCATCCTTGCTAGCATGTACCAAGGAGACAAATAGAGCTCACAAATTGTATATGATATGTTGTTGCCTCTATCCTATTGGGGCTCATGTGTAGCCCCAATGAAGGTTTCAGATGATATTAAAGATCATCCAATTTTTTATGGAGATTTACAACGTGTAACTAATAACAATGAGCAAGCTAGAGGTATGCCAAAATGGTTGGTGTAAACCTTGACTACCTATAGATAGGGTACACATTTTTTCTAGTCGTACTTGATCAAGTTCTTAGCATGCCTCTTATGCATCACATTGTTATGTGTTGGCTATGTCTAGTATGTATGATGATAAAGAACCTTTGTCATTTGATGAAGCACAAGAGTTAGAAAATTGGTTAATGCAATTTAAGTATTATCATATTGATAAGAATGACACATGGTCTCTATGTGATTTGCCTTGTGGAAAAAAGGTCAATGGTATGAGGGTTTTCAAGTCGAAACGTAAGCTTGATGGTAGCGTTGATAGTGATAAGGCTAGACTTATGGCAAAAGGGTATGTCATGAAAAGGTGATTGAGTTCAATGAGACTTTTGCTCCCACTTTTCATATGACTACCATTAGTGTATTTGTACATATTACAAGTTACAATGGTAACTCCATAACGCCAACACATTTTTGACACAAGGCAAGTTGAAATGGAGAAGGGATGCAAAGACTACTAAAAGATTGGACTAATTGAAGCTATTGGCCAAGGTGGGCATTAAAATTCCCACATTCAAGTGTAAAATATGTTTATATTTCTCGCAAGATAGGATTGTATAAAAGTACTTGGGATCGATAAGAGTTCCAGCTTGTAATGAATGATGAGCCTATGTGCGTAGATAATTGCATCAACACTAATAATTTTTAAGTTTTGGATACCTTATGACTTTGATCTTTTTGAAATCCCTAGGTGTAAAAGACATTTTTAACTCATTTTAGGGGTTTTTATTTAAGTTGAGCAACACTTTGTACAATGAGCTCCTATCAAGAAGTCTACTCAAGATTTCTCATGTCTATGGTGTTTGTTTGCATCTCCGAGTCAACATTGGTACTCTCCTCCTTCTGCTTTTCAATTTAATTACTATGAATGCCTTTTTTTTTTTCTCTTTCAATAGGCTATGTATGGCCTAATCTACTACTTCAGTGGTTCAATTGAAGTATATTTCACTAACTTTGATTGCAAATGTGTTAGTTAGGTATTGTTACAGTGTTAGAGACCTTCTGCATTGATTTTAAGCACCCTGGAAACCATGGGTCATGATTTTGTGCATTCTTGGATTGATGTTGTATTGGGCCAATTAGGTGGTCTAAGACTATTATAACACTCCCCTTTTGATTCATTCCATTCCAAACTAGTTTGCTCATCAAAATGCCTAACCTAGTTAGTGGGCATCTAGTCAAGATTGTCTACCTATTGGTCTTGATCTATTTGTGCTTGTTTGTTAGCTCATTGGTTACTATGGATACACCATTTCATTTTGCCTAACAAGCCAATGTAGTCTCCATGCACCAATCAGGTTGATTCCCTATGATTGACATTGTTATGCTGCTCTACATCGTGCATTGTGATGAATTCTTAGCTTAGGACCCTCTAAATTAGCTAGAGTGGCATTCCCAATTACAACTATAACATAGAAAAAATTGGGGTTTTGATGCTTGAGAGAAGCTAGGAGTAGGGGATGCTTATAGGTCTCTTATTTGGGAAGTTTTGAGTGTTTGTTAGTGGTTTTGGGTTGAGGAGATCCATGTCGATTGAATTGTCACTCATGTGCTTCACTATGACTTCACTTCCATTATAGTTTTTCACATTGTTTTTGTTCTGTCATATGTTGCAACATTGTAAACCTATGTGGTAAATTATGCAAAGAGATAGAGAGGGAGAGAGCTTGAACTCTTGCAAGAACACAACCAAGATGACACACAATGAAGGTGGAGGCACAAAGTTGCTTGTTGTTTTTTACTACTCAAAATGATGAAAGGTTCTACAAAACATAAGTGGGAGAAACAAGATAGTAAAAACTATATACAATGGTCAATGTGAAACTACTAATGAGTGATATAGCAAGATATGTGGTCATCACTATCACATGGAGTAAGCTTCTAAAGTTAAGACCCCATTTGATGAAAGCTCTTAGGAAGTGCTTGGAGAAGGAATCAAAGGTCTTACTCTCAAACACATAATAGAAATTCAAGGAGAACAATCTCTTAAAAAAGAGATCAGATCTATTCCAATGAGCAAAGTTGGAGACTAGTGTGAGGCTGATGAAGGTAATGCCACCTTACCTATTGAGCATGTTGGGGGCAAGTATGTTGCTATACTTGATAGTGGGGTTCGTATATCCATTACAACATAACAATTTTGGAAATCATGAGGAAAGCATGTAATAAGAAAAACAAGAATGAAACTTCAACTTGCTAATAAACACATAAGAGAGACATTGGGGCTACTGGAGGGAGTAGTGGTCAACTCATGCTATTGACTACCACCTCACATATGCAATATTAGAATTTGAAAAGTCTAACTATGCAGTTACATTGGGGCATCCTTTCATTAGATAACTAAAGACGATCCAAAACAACTAGGGATATTATTACATCTACCTTAGGCAAGTGGGATCCATCATGCACACTGATTTGATCGACCATACCTATTGGAAAATTAAACACATGTCCTTGGAATGTCCTCTTAGCAAGCCACATGATGAAGAAAAATGCAAACAATACAAAATCAATCAGGTGTTCTTGCAATGTCCCAAGCTCAATGTTGAAGCACATCATGTCATGGTTCATACTTGATAGCTTATTCAAGTGACTATGCGTTCTTTAACACTAATATGGATCACGGATGCAAGGGAGGATTCCAATTTTCATTAGTAAACTTTCCCCCACCTCAAAAAAAAAAAAAAAACATCAATAGGCTTGTTTCCATATATGCCCACATCTTGGAAATTTATCTCTTAAGCTACCATAGTATGATGGAAACGTTCCAAGATTGTTTTGGATTATTTAGTGTTAACATATGCTTGCATGTCCTTTGGAAGACATGTTGCCTTTGCCTAAATCTATTCTATCGTGGACAATGATTTTTAGATAGATGTCCCTAAACTTGTGTGCATAACTCTAGATAGACTCTCCTTATGCTCTAGCGTGAGGCTTCTCCATGCTCAAAGGGTGTCAGCTTTAGATTCAGTTGAGAGATTGCTTCATGATAGTGATTTTGCATAGTTTTCAAAAAAATTGAGCTTCTCCTTTCTTCTGAAGACTAGCCCATCATTGGCGAGCTTTGACTTCTAGACATGTCAAAGCTTTGAAGACTATGTGAGGTCCATCCACACATCAATTTATGCAAAATATGACAACAAAATAGCATGAAGATTGGGTTAGTAAAAGTACCAAAATGTCATATGCATACTTAAAAACTAATGTGCACTCACTCACTTCACACACAAGTAGATTTTTGTTTGTATTTGCAAATTAGATCCAAAAAGTGGCTCCCTTCATTCAATGAAGACCTCATGGATGATTTCTACTTTGGTGATGGCTTCTCTGTCCATCTTGGTGGTAGCCTCTTTCTTTGCACTTGCATCATGCTTGCTTACACTTGCGGATTGTGGCAAGATGGTCTACTCCAAGGCTATAGCTTCTACATCGACCATCATTCTTCTCGTTGCATGCTTTCAATCGTTCCTTACCTCATGGCATTCTAGTACTATTATAGAGGGGGAGTTCTCCTATGTAGTTTGTCTTGTTGACTTGCTTTTGCAGGATCTCTTATGGATATTTTGTCTCGACCCCAATGGTGGTGGTGTTTTCATAGGTGGGCTTTTCCAAAATCTCCTTGGAACTAATATTCTTGATATCGTGTGTATATCTTGGAAGGACAAATCATTTAGAAGTCTATGTTTCCTTGAGATGGAGGAATAGACACTACTTGATTTTGATTTTTTTTGTTGTTGATTCCTCAACTTTGTAGCTTTTGTTAAGTATGGAGCTTGATTTACCCTTGTAATTTTCTGTGGTAAAAGCGCACATTTGTAAGGCCCCCATTATGAGGAGAAGCCATCGTGCGTAAAGGTAAATCACTCACCGGAAACCAAAATTTTCACACAGTCAAAAACCAGGGGCAAGAGACTTTTCTTCCCCTCGCCAAAATATTCCTTTTCGCCGGAATATTATGGCCGGCCGGCGGCCAGAAAGTGGTCGGAAAACAAATGTCGGTTGGCCAGTAGTCAATGGCTGGTGGTCGGAAGTCAATGGCCGGTGGCCGGTGGCCGAATTCAAAAGCGGACTTGTCTTCTCAAGGGCGGCCACACATGGGCGGATTGGAGGGTCCGATTTGGACTTATCTACACAAGGGCGGCTACACATGGCTGCCTCTCATGAGAGAGGCAGCCCTTTTGGCCTATAAAAGGATGCCATTTCTACACACATTTTAGATAGTGTGAAGTTGATGCAATAAGGTGAGTGTGAGGTGGTGAGAGTGAAGCAAGGCGGGAGCTCCATTAAGGGTATAATCCCTTTGTAAACTACTTCTTGTTTTGAAGTACTAAAACCATTGAGTGGCTGCTTTCCCATGGAGGTAGCCCACATTGGGTGAACCACGTATATCGTGTGTACTCTCTCTCTCTCTCTTTCTCTACTCTATAATCTCATGTATGTAAATTTGTCTCTCTCCATTAAGTAATCTACCCAATTGTCTATTTAGCTACGTCTTATTTCCTATCAACCGATATCAGAGCAAGGTTTGCTCGTAGCTAAATTATCTCAAGGAAAGGATTCCTTGAATTGAGTGGGAGTTATGGCGGAGGAAGGGAAGCTAAAGATTGAGAAGTTCAACGGCAAAAACTACCAACATTGGAAGATGCAGATTGAAGACTATCTCTACCAGAAGGACCTCTATTTGCCACTAGGCGGTCTTGCAAAGAAGCCCGCAACGATGGCAGATGAAGCATGGATTGTCCTTGATCGAAAGGCCCTGGGAACAATCCGGTTAAGCTTGGCATCAACGGTGGCGTTCAATGTTTCGGAGATGAAGACCACGGAGGACTTGATGAAGTCACTTGACGACTTCTACGAGAAACCATCGACATCCAATAAGGTATTTTTTATGAAGCGCTTGTTCAATCTAAAGATGGCAGAGAATGGTTCAGTTGCAGAACACCTAAATGACTTTAACACAAACATAAGTCAACTTCTATCGGTGAAAATCAATTTCGATGACAAAGTGCGAGCTCTCCTTATACTATCATCTCTACCGGATAGTTGGGACAGCCTTGTGATGGCTGTAAGTAATTCTATCTCTGGTACAAATACTCTTAAGTTTGATGATGTTGTGGGTGTTCTCCTAAGCGAGGAAATACGAAGGAGAAGCACAGGAGAGTCATCAAGTGCTGCATTGTCAGTGGAAACAAGAGGAAGGCCTAAGGAGAGGTTTAAAAACCAGAAGGGTCGTGATCGCTCAAGACAAAGCAAGTCACGCACAAAGTTAGTTCTTGAATGTTGGAACTGTGGCAAGAAGGGCCACGTCAAGAAGGATTGTTGGTCCAAGAAGAAGAAGGAGACTGAGTCTCAAGAGAACAAGCCAACATCGGAGGCCAATGTGGCAGGTAAAGTAGAGCAAGATGCTCTAATTCTCTCATTAGACAATGTGTCTAATTCCGGGATAGTAGATTCCGGGGCTTCATTCCATGCGACACCACACAAGCAACATTTCCAAGATTACACCAAAGGTAATTTTGGGTATGTATACTTGGGAGATGATGAAGCTTGTGAGATTGTCGGCAAAGGTACAGTTTTTGTCAAAACTGCTAACGAAAATGAATGGAAGCTTAAAGATGTTAGGCATGTTCCTTCTCTTCGCAAAAATTTGATCTCTATAGGACAATTGGATGATGAAGGTCACAACATTGCATTCGGAAACAAACGGTGGAAGATCTCAAAGGGATCTTTGGTGGTTGCCAAGGGAGAAAAGGTTGGTACACTTTACTTGTGTACTATGAGCACGCAACCTTCAGCTTGTGCAGCAACTACAGAAGTTGACAGTGCGGTGTGGCACTACTGGCTTGGGCATATGAGTGCCAAAGGAATGCAAATCCTTCAAACAAAGAAGTTTCTACCAGGTTTGAAAGAAGTGGACTTAGAGTTCTGTGAAGATTGTGTTTATGGTAAACAAAAGAGGGTAAAATTTCAAAAATCAGGAAATGAAAGAAAAAATAAAAAACTTCAGTTGGTTCATTCTGATGTTTGGGGTCCTGCAAGTACACCATCACTTGGTGGCTCATTGTACTATGTAACATTCATAGACGATGCGACTAGAAAAACATGGGTTTATGTCATGAAGAATAAATCCGATGTATTTTCCATATTTCAAAGGTGGAAAGCCTTTGTGGAGAATGAAACAGGTACCAAGGTTAAATGCCTCAGATCCGACAATGGAGGCGAATATTGCAGCCAAGCTTTTGAAAGCTTTTGTGCTAGCAATGGCATTCGGAGGCAAAGGACACCTCAACGAAATGGGATTTCGGAAAGGATGAACAGGACAATCATGGAGCGAGCACGAAGCATGCGGCTACATGCAAGCCTACCGCTTGAGCTTTAGGCGGAAGCTGTAAGTACGTATGTGTACTTAATCAATCGGTCACCCTCAACGGCATTGGATGGGGGAGTTCCAGAAGAGGCATGGACAGGTAAACCGGTGAATTATGCATTTCTCAAAGTGTTTGGGTGTGAGGCTTTCATGCACATAGATAGAAGCCTAAGATCAAAGCTAGATGCAAAGTCCAAAAAGTGTTTCTTCATTGGCTATGGAGAAGGTGACTTTGGGTATCGCCTATGGAATCCTGAAGATGGTAAAATCTTAAGGAGTAGGGATGTAATTTTTAACGAACAAAATATGTACAAAGATTACTTGGAAAGAAAACAAACAAAAGAAACAGGTGATGAGTACATGGAGCTTGAGGACGGTGAAGACTCAAGGATTGTAAACGGTGACAATGTGCAACAACGTCAACCAAATGAGGAGCCTCAACCTATTTCCCAAAGATCTACAAGAGCAAGTAGACCTCCACAAAAGGTTTGTTCCTTCCTTGAACCATCTCTTGATCTCAGATTCTGGAGAGCCAGAATCATTTGAAGAAGCTATGCAACATGAATCCAAAGAAGAATGGACGAAGAGCATGCAAGTGGAGATGGACTCACTACATCGCAACCAAACATGGGAGTTGGTTGAGTTGCCTAAAGGTAAGCGGGCACTTCGAAACAAATGGGTGTACAAGCTGCAGGAAGAAGAAGGTGGGAAGAAAAGGTACAAGTCTAGGCTTGTGGTAAAAGGGTTTTCTCAAAAGAAAGGTATTGACTTCAATGAAATATTTTCTCCTGTTGTAAAAATGAACTCAATTAGGCTTGTCTTAAGCCTTGTGGCTGCTCATGATCTAAATCTCGAGCAAATGGATGTAAATACGGCATTCCCTCACGGTGACTTAGAGGAGGAAATCTACATGCTTCAACCAAAGGGGTATGAAGTAAAAGGTAAGGAGAAAATGGTTTGCAGATTAAAGAAGAGCTTGTATGGTTTAAAGCAAGCATAAAGACAATGGTACTTGAAGTTTGATCGATGGATGTTGGATCATGGATTCACAAGATGCAACTCGGATCACTGCGTCTACACGAAGAATTTGGGAGATGGAAAATTCATCATCCTAATGTTGTATGTTGATGACATGTTGATTGCAAGTGCTAACATGCAGGACATCAAAGACCTAAAAGAGGAGCTGTCTAAATCTTTTTCAATGAAAGATTTAGGTGCTGCAAAGAGGATACTTGGTATGAAAATATCAAAGGACAGGACGAAGAAGACAGTAAAGCTATCTCAAGAAGATTACATCAAGAAGGTACTAGAAAGATTTGCAATGCAAAATGCAAAACCAGTTTCTACACCTTTGGCTGGTCATTTTAAACTAACGAAGGATATGTGTCCAAAGACACAAGAGGAGATAGCCTATATGTCTAAAGTTCCATATGCTGCAGCGGTAGGTTCTCTAATGTATGCTATGGTCTGGACAAGGCCAGACATTGCACATGCAGTGGGAGTTGTGAGTAAGTTCATGGACAACCCAAGTAAAGAGCATTGGCAAGCTGTGAAGTGGATACTTAGGTATCTAAAAGGGACAACAACAAATGCTTTGTATTTTGGAGGAACTGATATTTTTCTAGAAGGGTATGTTGATGCAGATATGGCAGGTGACAAAGATACTCGAAGGAGCACTACTGGCTATGTGTTCACGGTTGGAGGCACAGCAGTAAGTTGGGCTTCAAAGCTGCAGAAAGTGGTTTCACTTTCTACCATGGAAGCAGAGTATGTAGCAATGATGGAGGCAAGCAAAGAAATTATGTGGCTTCACAGATTCTTAGAAGAGCTTGGATTCAAACAAGACAATTGTGTCTTGTACAGTGATAGCCAAAGCGCTATCCATCTTGCGAAGAACTCAGCCTTTCATTCAAGGACAAAGCACATTGAGGTGAGATATCACTTCATACGCACTCTTTTGGAAGAGGGACAACTAAAGCTAGGAAAGGTGCATACAAGTGAAAATCCTACAGACATGTTTACAAAGGTGGTCAACAAGGAGAAGTTGAGCTTTTTCTCATCTTCAATCGGCATTCAAGGATAAGAAGCCAGAATGGAAAGCAGTCACAGGTTTGGTTTGGAGATCAGTCTCCAAGTGGGAGATTGTTAAGTATGGAGCATGATTTACCCTTGTAATATTCTGTGGTAAAAGCGCACATTTGTAAGGCCCCCATTATGAGGAGAAGCCATCGTGCGTAAAGGTAAATCACTCACCTGAAACCAAAATTTTCACACAGTCAAAAACCAGGGGCAAGAGACTTTTTTTCCCTCGCCGGAATATTCCTTTTCGCCGAAATATTATGGCCGGACGGCGATCAGAAAGTGGTCAGAAAACAACCGTCGGTTGGCCGGTAGTCAATGGCCGGTGGCCGGTGGCCGAATTCAAAAGCGGACTTGTCTTCTCAAGGGCGGCCACACATGGGCGGATTGGAGGGTCCGATTTGGACTTATCTACACAAGGGCGGCTACACATGGCTGCCTCTCATGAGAGTGGGCAGCCCTTTTGGCCTATAAAAGGAGGCCATTTCTACACACATTTTAGATAGTGTGAAGTTGATGCAACAAGGTGAGTGTGAGGTGGTGAGAGTGAAGCAAGGCGGGAGCTCCATTAAGGGTATAATCCCTTTGTAAACTACTTCTTGTTTTGAAGTACTAAAGCCATTGAGTGGCTGCTTTCCTGTGGACGTAGCCCACATTGGGTGAACCACGTATATCGTGTGTACTCTCTCTCTCTCTTTCTCTACTCTATAATCTCGTGTATGTAAATCTGTCTCTCTCCATTAAGTAATCTACTCAATTATCTATTTAGCTACGTCTTATTTCCTATCAGCTTTCTGTCCCTTTGGACAAAGTGTCCCTTTTCATGCGATTCCCCGTATTATAGTCCCAAACTCAGCTCTAGTTGCTACTCTATAGTCCTTTCGCCACTCCTTCAGCTTCCTTCATTGACTTAACTGGTATCATCTCAACCTTGGCCATCATCAAATCGGTGATGTACAATTCGTCCTTTTGAGGATTTGGCACTGATCCCTATGGGATTTTGACATCTCTAGATTTGTTAGGATTCTTGCATTTTTCTCAGCAGCCTATCAACATCTGTTGTGTAGGGGGGTGTTAGGGTTATGTTCACCTTCTTGATGCTTTTCCTCCTCCGTTCAAGATTCTCATCACATGAGCAATGATCCTTGGTTGTGGGTTGGTCACTCGTACACCTCTTGGACAAGGATTTCACACACATTTAGGGTTTGCACCAGCACTTTTCCCATCTCAAGCTTGTTCTCACCATTTTCATATTTTTAGGATGAGAATTTTAATTTTTGTCGTGGTATTTGATGATAGAGACATTTACTCGACCTTATCGTGGCTCACTACATATTTATATATGTGGCCTAGGGGGCTCTCCGTCTGTTGTCTTGTATCATTCTCAGAGTTTTCCATCTCAAGTTATAGTGCTCGCTTGCCTTTTGTTCATCTCTCTCTCTCTCTCTCTCTCTCTCATGCCCCCTCTTCTTTCACCGCATACTCTGACAACACCCCCTCTCTTTTCATATCAGTATCTGTGTGTTGGCATGAGTAATCTGGCAATTGTTATGTGAATGTTGCAAATTATTACACAAGAATATTAATCTCTATAATTAACCAAAATTCCATTGCATAAATCCAATTTTTTTGACATATAATTTTTTTATGCTTGCTTTTTTTTGCTCACTGCTTCAAAGCCATATCATTAGATGCTCCCATTAGATTGCAACTACCCACAAATAACATAAAAATTTGCTAAAAGTGGTATGCCCTTTTTTCAAAGAGATGGATATGCAATTGCTTATCCCTTCAATCTTTCAAAAAGCACAAGATCATGTGCTCCTCTAAGTCTATCTCATTTTTTGGGCATTTTGCCTTAAGCCTCACCATAGTAATCCCTCTCATGGTCTCGCTTAGGCAATCCAATAGTTGAAACAATAATTGGAATGAATTTTGGACCCCTCCTGCTATCTCATAACGAGTAGGATATGGAAGAAAGTGTCTACAAACCTACTTGGCATGTGTTCTTCAACTCTTCCAAACATCATTTTATAAAGAATGTCTAAAGATTATGTGATTAGATGTATTAACAAGTAACAAATCAATAAGGCTAAGAGATTGAAAATGGGCCATCCTTTAATTATCCCCTAAGGGAAATGGAAGAGTATTTCCATGGATCCCTAAACCACAAAGAGGGCACGACTATGTAAGGTCAATGTCTACCACTTTATAATAGCACAATAATTAAATTTTATAGATGAAAATTAATACATACATTTTTAAAGTTGTGCTTGGATGAAAATGTTGTAATCTTTAGAAGTGAAATAAAGGGACGCGCGCGTGCGAGAGAGAGAGAGAGAGAGAGAGAGAGAGAGAGAGAGAGAGAGAGAGAGAGAGAGAGAGAGAGAGAGAGAGAGAGAGTTCTTCCTTCTTGAAGTTGTTAAGCCTCTTTGGCAATTGGATGTGAAAAATATCATTTTGTTGATGCAGACAATCTTTATCGAAAAGACTCTTCATGCTAGTGGGATCGACCCCTCAGTTGCAAGGGATAACATTTTGAGCTATGTGTGAGCTACCTCTTGTGAGGACATAGGAGCTCTACAAATGGTGGGACCCTCCTCTATGGGAACGAGGACTTGGTGCTATAAGCCACATACAGCTCACAAGAAGGTCACATGAGAAAGTGCCACATACGCTATGACTAGACTAACATGTTGGTACATAGGACAAAGATCACATGCCCAACATTGACCTAAAATGTTTAGGTTTATCCATACCAAGTGTGATGTTACCCTAGCATTGACCAAGTTGTCTATTGGTAACCAATATTGATTCTATGGTTTGTTGAGTGGTATTGTTTTGGATAAGAAGAGGACATTCAATAGTTGTTTGGAGGGGTGTATTTGCAGACTTGATACTATGTTTACCACGAGTGCTACAAAGCATCCACAAACAAATGGTCAAATAAAACATGTAAACAAAATCCTAGAGACATACTTAGGACCGTGTGAATATGTTGAGTATGAATTATGAAGACTACTCTTTGTAAAGAGAGCAAACAAAAGTGCCAAGCACTATTCATGGAATATACTTCATATGTTTCAAACTTGTGCTCCCTATGTAGAGAAGGACTACAATAGAATAAAATAAAGGCAACCAAGTACTTTTTACAAGACATATATAGATGCTTGGACTTGCTAAAAGAAAAAATTTAAAGGGTTCAAATTAGAGCATGCCATATGTTGGTACACATATAAGAAGCATCAAGGTTGTAAGGAAAAATAGCAAGTCTATCTTAGAGATGCATGACATATGTGAGGCAAGTCTATCTTAGAGATGCATGACAAGTGTGAGACCATAAAGATGAAAATACATTATTGTTGGAATTAGGGTTGCAGGGATGGATACACAGCTTGGAGAAGATGAAGAAGCCCAACTGAGAGTGTATTGCTTAGTGCACAATAGAAAGATAAGTTAGCCCTATAATAATGGGCATGTATACAATGCACGAGGGAAAAAACCTCCTAGTGAGGGAAAAAATGCCATAGCGTTCCTAAGTGTGTTCACACACATCACTACCACATATGGTAACAAATCTCCCCTTCATGAATGAGAGTTGGCACATAGTGTATAGGGAAGTGCCATGCCCTGAGGACACCATCAATCCACAAAGGGAAACAATCCCAAAGCTTCAAACTTCTCATGAGGCAATGCCTTTGTGAACATATCTGCAAGGTTTTCTTGTGTTGGCGCATAAGCCAAGGTGATCCCTCCTACTGAAAGTCTCTCTCTGTCATAGTGATAATGCACCTCAATGTGCTTTATGCAAGCATGAAAAATTGGGTTCCTTGCAACTACCAATGCGCTCTAACTATCAGGGTAGATGCTGTTAGCAGTGTCCTGTCTAACACCCAAATCAGCCGTAAGCCATATATAGTCAATTGTAGCTATGAAGATTGCCCTGTACTTGAGCATGAAACAAAAGCCAATTGTGGACACTCGCATGTCATAACAACCAGTCCAATTTGAGTCCAAAAAAGCATGCAAATCTGGTGGCAATGATCCCCCCTTGGGATAAAACAACCCAAGATGTAAGGTGCCACTCAAGTAGCGAAAGATCCTCTTAACAGCCTGCCAATGATTAGACCTTGGGCTATGCATAAATTTGTTGACATGTGTGACTACAAACTGAATATCTAGCCTCATAGACATACATAAATAAGGCATCCAATAGCAGTTTGATAAAAAGTGACATCAACAAGATCACTAGCATCATGAAGACTCGATTTCAAATCTGTTTCCATTGGAGTAGCAATAGGTTTGCAGTCCTCAAGTCCAAACTTACATAGTAATGTCTCTATGTAGCTTGTTTGACAGAAGGCAATACCTCCATCACACTACTTAAATTGTATACCCAAGTAATGATGCAAAGGCACCAAGTCTTTAATCTTGAATGTAGCATTCAAATTAGGCTTGAATTCAACAAATTGTGTCTCATTTAAACAAGTAATGAGCAAATCAGATACATATAGAACTACGCTGAGAAATACATCACCCTCATGCTTGCCACACAAAGTGCTTTTAGTTGGACTGTTATGAAAGCCTTGTTCAACCAAATGAGTGTCAACTTTGTCATACCAAGCACGAGGAAACTACTTCAACCCTTACAAAGCTTTCTTACATTTGCACACTTTATTTTCTTGTCCTTGAAAAAACCACAAGGCTACGTTACATAAACTTCCTCAGATATATCACCATTCAAGAAAGCAATAACAATGCCTGATTGATGTACTTCCATCCAAAATGAGCTGCCAATGCACATAGATAAGGAACAATAGGCATACTACAAGTGGGAGCAAAGGTCTCTTCATGATCAATGCCTTTTTGTTGTGCATAGCCTTTTGCAACAAGTCTAGACTTGTAGCAATCAATCTCACCATCCGGCTTATGTTACAACTTGTAAACCCACTTCATACCAATGGCCTTTTACCAGAAGGAAAATCACATAAAGTCCATGTGTAATTTCTATAAGTGCATCATATTTTGATTGCATGGTAGCCATCCAATTTTTTGAATTATGTGCTTCATAAAAAGAAACAAGTTCCTCCTCATCACATAAACTAGAAACAGCCAAAGCATAAAAATTTGACGCATAAGATGCATGGTGAGAACCTAAACGAGTACGACTAGACATAGGTGCATCTAATTTACTATCATGCAGAGTATGCACCAACCATTTTGGCATACCTCTAGCCTCCTCATTCTAACCCCTTTCCACATCATATACATTTGCATCAATAATAGGCTCATCTCAAACATTTTTAGACACCCCCATAGGTTGTACATTTGCCTCATTGAAATTTACATTCAAGTTTCCACCTTTAAAAAAAGGCAACAAAGTGTCATAAATGTATTGTGAGCTTACATTATTGTCTCTGGTACATGATAACGGGATGATAACAAAGACTGAATAGAATCTTCCACAAACATAACATCTCATGCGACCAACATATGTTTTGTTTGCAAATGGTATAACCTATAATCTTTTCTTTCAGTACTGTAACCAACAAAAATGCATTTAATAGCCTTGTCATCCAATTTTTTGCGCTGCGTTTGTGGGACTAAAGCATAAGCTAAACAACAAAAAATGTGCATGGGTCAATAGATGCCTTTTTATCATGCCATACTTCATAAGGTGTCATAGACCACAAGGCTTTGATAGGACACCTGTTAAGTACATAAGTAGCACACGTGATAGCCTCAAGCCAAAATGAATGTGGCAACACTTGACTCTTGACCATGCATTGTGCCATTTTTGTAAGCAACTTGTTTTTTATTTCAGCAAAACCATTTTGCTAAGGTGTATACGGCACTATATGTTGGTGTTTTCTCCCATGATTTACCAAAAATGCATTAAACTCATGAGACATATACTCCCCCACTCAAAATGAACGAGGGTGCCTAGAATACATTTAGAGATATTTTCAGCCATAGCCAAAAATTGCTTAACACACATGAACACTTTCCACTTAGCTTTAAGCGGATACACCCATGCATGCCTAGAGTAGTCATCAGTGAAAGTCACAAAGTAGAGGTAATTGCCCAAGGATAAAGTTTGCATAGGCCTACAAACATCACTATGCACAAGTTGCAACCTACATGTAGCCCTTATTGAACCATCCTTTAGAAACTCCAAACCCTGCATCTTACCCAAAATACAACCTTCACAAACACGCTCAAAAGGTGCTTCGAGAATCAGATTTTTGCAAATGTAGAAATTTGGCGAAATTCAGATGCCCAAAATGTGCATGCCAAAGTTTTGGACCTGAAACAAATTTTGAATCCACAACTGCATTTGCTAAATTCTACCCACACTTGTCATACAAAGTGAGCTTCTATAGCCCACGAAACAAAATCCCAGATGCAACTATTGCATCACCAAAATTGAGATCATGAACTGTACATTTGTCATCCACAAATTTGAGAACAACAAGACCAAGTCTTACACGTGCATATACATACAAAAGATTATTTTTAATCCCTCGTACATAAAGTGCATCAACAAGTGTGAAATAATATTCAAAGCAGTTAGCACAATCTTTCCAACTCCCTTGACCGGATAAGAGGCATAGTTGGCACAAGTGACTATATTCCCATGAAAGAGACTTGAGAGAGGTAAACATGTCACAATGAGAAGTAATATGCTTTGTAGCACCACTATCAAAGTACAACACATGTGAATTTGCAGCAACTCATATACATGCATCATGGACAAAAGGATCATAGTACACTCTGCACTAAATGCCCACTCTGCATCTACATCAACTTCACAATTTCCTTTGCCATAAGATTCTACGATAACTGCACTTGTAGTGGATCCGGCCTCTTTCTTCTTGTCCTCTTCTGCCTTCAACTTAAGACATTCTTTATCAAGTGATAATTAGCCTTGCAATAATGGAAACACATCTTCTTCTTGCCCTTTTCACCAGAATTCCTAGACAAGGTGCTGCCATCGAAAGCATTAGGATCATGTGATTTTTCACTCACTAAAGAACCATGAGAAGTGGATACATTTCTATTACCACCTTTTCTTTGAGCATCAACAAAAGCCTATTCAATTGCACATTGTTTAGCCCCGTTCTTTCTTGAAAGTGACTCTTGCAACAACAATGTACATAATGCATCAAAACTTGATAGTTTGAGGGCTTCCTTGGGTCATAAATCTTTAAGTGCTAACAAAAGTCTGGTAAGAATGTGGCAATGCATCAAGAACAATCTACACAGTTGAACTGTAAAAAATGACTTTGTTTGCAGAAATGAGTTGCTCATTGATATCCTTGATACCAACAAGAAAGATGTCCATGTCATCTTCCTCTTGCATAATCTTTGACTCCAACTCTTTACACAACAATGCAATTTTTGCCTCATTTTGTGACTTGTATAAAGATAAGCTAGAGTATCCCAAGTCTGTTTTGCTGATTTTGTTGAGCGAATGTGAGGAGTGATAGTGCACTTCACAAATTAAGCAATCAATCAATTCATGAGGCTGCACATCTCTAAATCACCTTGCTCAATCGTAGGCAAAACAACTCTAGCAACAGACTTATTAGAACCTGCACCATTCTCAACAGAGCCTGCATCCACGAAAGGCGGATATACATCAATGCCCTATACAGCATTCCGAATTCCCTTTGACACAAGAATATGTGTCATCATGTAAGCCCACATTGGGTAGTTATCCCCATTTAGTTTATCCTCAACAATGAACTTCTTGAAAACATATGTGTTGTTGTTGACCATGGTGAGTGACTGCACTTGATGAAAGATTGCCTCAAAAGAGGAAAACGAAGCAGGACTAATAGGTGCTATATAGTACAACCCAAAAGAAGACTGTAAGGACATGTAATGCAAAAAATTGCACTGACAGATTTATTGCACAAGAGGACGAAATTGCATGTGCAATACTATTTGTAGTGGAAACAGAGGTCGAAATGAGCCCAAAGACTGAACAAAATCTTCCACAAACACAAATCTCATGCAACCAGCATATATTTTGTTTACGGATGGTATAACATGTAATCTTTGCTTTCAGTACTGTAACCAACAAAAATGAGATTAATAGCTTTATCATCCAATTTTGCGCTGCGTTTGTGGGACTAAAGCATAAGATAAACAACCAAAAATGTGCATGTGATCAATAGATGCCTTTTTATCATGCCATACTTCATAAGGTGTCATAGACTACAAGGCTTTGGTAGGACACCTGTTAAGTGCGTAAGTAGCACATATGATAAGCTCAAGCCAAAATGAATGTGGCAATGCTTGACTCTTGACCATACATCGTGCCATGTCTGTAAACAACTTGTTTTTTATTTCAGCAAAACCATTTTGCTGAGGTGTATACGGCACTATACATTATTGTTTTATCCCATGATTTGTGAACAATGCATTAAATAAGACATATACTCCCCCCCTTGATATGAATGGAGGGTGCCCAAAATACATTTAGAGACATTTTCAACTATAGCCAGAAATTGCTTAAAGCACATGAACACTTCGGACTTATCTTTAAGCGGATACACCCATGCATGCCTTGAGTAATCATCTGTGAAAGTCACGAAGTAGAGGTATTGTCCAAGGATAAAGTTTCCATAGGCCCACTATGCACAAGTTGCAACCTACATGTAGTCCTTATTGAACCATCCTTTGGAAACTTCGAATGCTGCATCTTACCCAAAATACAACCTTCACAAACACGCTCAGAAGGTGCTTCAAGAGGACGGCAAAGAAGCAACCATATTAGATTTTTGCAAACGTAGAAATTTGGCAAAATTCATATGCCCAAAATGTACATGCCAAAGTTTTGGACCTGAAACAACCTTTGAATCCACAACTGCATTTGCTAAATTCTATCCACACTTGTCATACAAAGTGAGCTTCTATAGCCCATGACACAAAATCCCAGATGCAACTATTTCATCACCAAAATTGAGATCATGAACTGCACATTTGTCATCCACAAATTTGAGAACAACAAGAACAAGTCTTACAAGTGCAAATACATACAAAAGATTATTTTTAATCCCTTGTACATAAAGTGCATCAACAAGTGTGAATATAACTGCCATTCAAAGCAGTTAGCACAATCTTTCCAACTCCCTTGATCGGATAAGATGCATTGTTGGCACAAGTGACTATATTCCCATGAGAGAGAGACTCGAGAGAGGTAAACAAGTCATGACAAGAAGTAATATGCTATGTAGCACCACTATCAAAGTACAACACACGTGAATTTGCAGCAACTCACAGACATGCATCATGGACAAAAGGATCATAAGTACACTCTGCACTAAGTGCCCACTCTGCATCTACATCAGCATCACAATCTCCTTTCCCATAAGATTCTACAATAACTGCACTTGTACTAGATGGCCTCTTTCTTCTTGGCCTCTTTTGCCTTCAATTTAGGACATTGCTTTATCAAGTGATCGTTAGCCTTGCAATAATGGCAACACATCTTCTTCTTGCCCTTTTCACCAAAATTCCTAGACAAGGTGTTGCCATCAACAACATTAGAATCATGTGATTTTTCACTCACTAAAGAACCATGAGAAGTGGATATATTGCTGTTACCACCTTTTGTTTGAGCATCAACAAAAGCCTATTCAACTGCACACTGTTTAGCCCCGTTCTTTCTTGAAAGTGTCTCTTGCAACGATAATGTACATAATGTATCAAACTTGATAGCTTGAGGGGTTCCTTGGGTCATAAGTCTCCAAGTTATAACAAAAGTCTGGTAAGAATCTGGCTATGCATCGAGAACAATCTGCACAATTGAACTGTCAAAAATGACTTCGCCTACAGAAATGAGTCGGTCATATCCTTGATACCAGCAAGAAAGGTTTCCATGTCATCTTTCTCTTGCATAATCTTCGACTCCAGCTCTTTACACAACAATGCAATTTTAGTCTCATTTCGACTTGCATAAAGATAAGATAGAGTATCCCAAGTCTGTTTTGCTGATTTTGTTGAGTGAATGTGAGGAGTAATAGTGCACTTCACAAATTAAGCAATCAATCCATGAGGCTGCACATCTCTAAATGACCTTGCTCAGCCGTAGGCAAAACAACTTAGCAGCAACAGACCTATTAGAACCTACACCATTCTTAACAAAGCATGTATCCACAAAAGGCGGACGTACATCAATGCCCTACACAACATTCCAAATTCCATCATGTAAGCCCACATTGGGTAGTTTTCTCCATCTAGTTTATCCTCAACAACGAACATCTTGAAAACATCTGTGTTGTTGTCGGCCATAGTGAGTGACTGCACTTGATGAAAAGATTGTCTGGAAAGAGGAAAACGAAGTAGGACTAACACGTGCTATATAGCACAACCCAAAGAAGACTGTAAGGGACCTTTTATGCAAAAAATCACAATGCCCAAATTTTTTGCACAAGAGGACGAAATTGCATGCGCAATACTATCTGTAGCGGAATCAGAGGCCGAAATGAGCCCAAATCAAAATTCTAAGCAAACCAAGCTCTACAAACTTACCCGAAGTATTAATTGACTTGCTGATGCTCACCAAAGCTCACCCAAATCGGAGAAAGTGAGAAGGTGGGTGATGGCGATGTATGCAACTTGCTATGATACCAATTGTTGGAGTTAGGGTTGCAAGGATGCACACATAGCTTGGAGAAAATGGAGAAGTTCAAGGCACACAATAAAGAGTATATTACTTTGGTGCATAATAGAAAGATAAGTTAGCCCTAGAATGATGGGTGTATATACAATGCACGAGGGGAAAAACCTCCTAGTGAGGGAAAACATGCCCCCAACGGTCCTAAGTGTGCTCACACAAATCACTACCACATATATGGTAATACTTATCAATATATGTGATAATTATCATTAAGCTTTTGTGCATCTTTGACAATACTTAGGAGAGTTGGAAAGAAAACTTAGAAGGTCAAATTGGCTAAAGGAAGTGAACTACATTCCATATTGATTAGTAACAAACTCAAAAGAAAATTGGGTCCATGTGATAAACTTGTTCAAAATGATGAGATGGTGGACATATCAAGGGCCAACCACTTTCACATAAGCTTCATAAAATTCTCACACATACGACCAAAGAACAAGAAATGCTAATTATACAAAGTGTCTATATTTAAATGTATGGATCATGTTGAGGAGAGTTCAACGTGGGAAAGAGTAAGTGCTAATAAGAAACAATTACCTCACTTTGATTTACAGCCTTCTTGATATGTTTTTGAGGATTGAGACATTCTTTAGGTGGAGCAGGTGTGACGAGACAACATATGAAGATTGGGGCCCACCTACCCATAGGGGCAAGGGCTAGACAATTTGATTGGGAAGTGGTGGATTCGATAAGAAGAGGTCTTATTCAGAGGGGGTATTAAAGAAGAAGAAGAAACACGATAAAAAACGAGCTCCAACGATGTTGAAAACTCTTCGAGGAAGGAGGTAAGGCCATCAAGCAAATAAGAGATGAAATTTTGTTCCTCCAAATTGTTGTTTGAATCAAGATTCAAAAAATTTGACTTTTGAACCAATGAATTAGAAGCTCATACTCCAATTCATGAGGATTAACTCACCTAACCCATCTCGAGGTGCTTCCACATATCCATGTATCGTAGTCAATGTCACCAAGGTATGCAAAAGCTGTAACAACAGGTTCGCCCATGCCTGGAGGTCATCTTATTGAACTGCAACAAGCTGGAAAACAAACTGTAGCCATCACCTTGGCCTCATCTCCCTCATGCGTGCTGCTCTTTGTAAGAGATGTTGTTGTTGTTTTCTTTTTACCTTCTTTTCACACCCCCTTTGATTAAAAGGGTGGCCATAAATGAAAGACAACACAATAATTAACCATTGCAGTTGCGACTATCCCTATTGTAATGCTAACCACATACAATAGAAAGGTGCTCAATATTGTAACACGTTGAGAGCTATGAAGCTATTGGAGTGATGCCCCTAGAAAATCAAGAGGTTCTGATTATGTAGTAGATAAATGTAAAAGGGAAATAGAATGTGAATCTTCTTATCGTTATAGATGCATGTCTTGCTATCTAGAAGTCCATGGCTTGCTAACCACTCGCATTCTAACTTTAAATGAGACAAGCACCTTCTATTGGAGAGTGAAAAAGTGAGGCGCCCCCCCCCCCCCCCCCCGCGAGCTACATGGCAATGGGTTTTACTCTTCACCCTCCTACTCCAAGACCAATACCCTATCCAACTTGCCTATAGTGACACCTTGAAGTAGATGTGACTCTACTAGGTAATAACTCTAGCCTCCTCCAATGCGACGATTCATCCTCCCCGCCCCTCACAGGCGCCCCTAAGCGTAGTAGATCCCTTCACCTAGTGCCCGTGTCACTTGTAGAAGAGTCCCCCCTGCCCTTCCTGGTGTTAAAAAGGCCCTCCGCCCGCCCCCCTTTTCGAGTGACGTTTGGACGTCACTGCACACACAAAAAAAAAAAGATTTCACAAAAGTATGTAAAACGCATCTATCATTCTCAAACTTTCTCTTGGAGCTCGAAGTGAAGGCGTGACAGGAAGCTTTGCCATTTGCGTGCGCCTCCCAGTTGCCGACAGTTTTACTCAGTCCCTCCAGCAGCTCGATTCTTCATCCCTGCAGATCTTTCCAGTTCAAGCTTCTGCAAGCCATGGACGACGATTGGGGTATGGAGTAGGACTTCATCTATTCGTTTGCATTTGTTTGCGCTTTGCTCTACGCATGGGTGGAGCCTCTCTCTTGAAGACTAGATCAGCACGCAGGGTTTTAGTGGGCTGTTCTTGTTCTGTTTAGGGAAGTCTATCCTTTTTCTTTCATCTAGACCCTAGGGCTTTCACATCTTTGTGTATACCATAGATGATCATTATTGTATTTTCTTTGTTGTGACGCCATTCTTTCTCATGCTAGGGTTGTTTTAGCTGTTAGCTTATCAGGTTTTGATACCCGTTTCATGTTCTGTCTGTATTTGCTTTTGAAGCTTGAACTTGGACAAAGATGGCATGACAAGACTATGTGTACTATCTTGTAGAGTCTGAGGATTTTGTGCCACCACCGCCTGCCATTGCTCGAGAGCAGCCAAAGAACCAGTGGGATGATGAAGATGCTGCTGAAGAGGAAGATGTCAAGGAATCTTGGGAAGATGAAGAGAAAGAAGAAAAGCCGAAACCGAAACCAGTATTTCTTTATACTTAACTCAACTTAATTTTGTTAACATAATTGGACATGGTTTTGTGGAAGGCAATTTGATGCAGCAGTGAAAGGCTATTATTGCAGCAGTGATTGCCATATCACTCGATTTTGAATTCCTCGATTCTGCTTATTTTATGTGCGTTGACAGTTATCCCACACAAAGCTCAATTTTATATAGTCATTTAAGAGCTGTTGTGAATTTTTCTGAGTGAATTTTTCATATTACTGGCCCTTGCACTTGCTATCAAGACTTAATCACTAAGGTCGAATCCAGAATATGTTTAGGGCCATGGGAATGGCAAAGGTTATCAACTTTTTCTGGATGCAATAGTAATTACTGATAACGCACTTAAGAGGTTGACCAGTAGTAACAAGAGGTTCGTCGGGAGGAAACCATTAGTAAAGAAATTTATTGGGAAAAGATGCAGATGTCGTATTTCTAATGACATATCGTGTATCTGAGATAGTTAATACTTCTTTTGTTAATCAAAGCAACAATTATTTCTGAATAGGAACTTGCTTTTGAGGGCAGGGCATTCAAATTTATAGTCTGTGCAAAATCGTTTGGGTAGGTTTTGTCATATGCCTCATCATTGCCTGATTGTGGGTTTCACAGACCTATTTGTTTGTGTGTTATGCCTATTTTGGCTGAAACAGAGTGTTTGAACTAGCTAGTTGTATGTACTGCTTAACTAAGATTATCCAAATTAAACTAAGTTTGGGATATCCTCAAGAAGATACAATCTTTGGAGTGCGATAGAGACTTGGTTTGTTTGCTTTAGTCATTATGAGGACCTAACTGTATGCAAATGCACACCCTGCTCTCAACATTAATATAGCTATTGTCCGAGCTATGCACATTAAACGGTGATGATGTTTCACTTTCTTTGGGACTAGGATTGGAGTTAGGTTGCATGTTAACAAGTTTTGTGTGATGTTTTATAATTTGTTGTGTAATGCTTCATTCTAGGTCCTTTTATATCCCCTCCACCACAAAATAAATTCATTACTTTTGAAGATTTTGTTTATATCCCACCCTCTTCTCTCTGCACCTCATCTGTGTGTGTGTATGCTGCCCTCGTTGTCACACCTCACATGGCCTTTACCCTCCCCTAGCAGATCCCTGACAGGCCATCTCACCCTGCAATCCCCTGATGACAAACGTCACCTCGCCACAAAGCTGTGCTGCTCTGAACGAGCTGTCGCGCTCAATGCATGCAAATTGGATAAAAAGTGATCTCATTCAGTTCCTGTATTAATATCACCCGCACCACAAGCATAGTCACATGAAATGGCGTTTTTTTGGGGGGGGAGAGGGGGGAACGGGAACGAAGTTTCCCCACTGTTTCAGACCGGTCGAAACGGCGTTTCAGGATGTCATTTTTTAAAAGGTTCTTGAGCATGATTTTTTTAAAAAGATTCTTGAGCAAGATCATTCACATTATGGACTACTATTTTGATTATGGACCCCATCGTATGTTTGCATCGATTTCAGTGATATGTATTAGACATATTAGGACTCTCACCTTTGATCGTGTTTTATGACATTGATGTTTTGGATCATGGATATTGTGAGTCATGGCTCTTGACATTTTGACTTGTCACATGTCACAAACTTACATATATCATGTGTAATTGTATCTTCGTTTGAATCCTCACACCATGAAGTACTAGGTTTTGGTTTGAA
Organism: Adiantum capillus-veneris; assembly: GCF_014529385.1. Lineage (NCBI taxonomy): Eukaryota > Viridiplantae > Streptophyta > Polypodiopsida > Polypodiales > Pteridaceae > Adiantum > Adiantum capillus-veneris. Next base: position 36,227,117 of record NC_140949.1, on the reverse strand, counting down.
AACAATCTATGAAGTGGTAAGTTGTAAACTTGTAACTAGTAGGTTTACCGTTTCTGTGTTTGAGCATTAAGTTTGAAACCTTTGAATTAGGTCTTCTCATTTTTCAATTCTGAATACACCTATGGCCCCTCCTAGGCTGCTTGCTTTACGAAATACATTGTTTAGAGAGAGAGAGAGAGAGAGAGAGAGAGAGAGAGAGAGAGAGAGAGAGAGAGAGAGAGAGAGAGAGTTTCCACACTATGAGCGAATTTGAGTCGAACGAGAGATTCTCCCATCCTCAGCCAGCTGTCTGCCCTCCTACGCTGCTGCTCCTACCTCCTCCTTTACTTGCCCTTTCCTCCCTCCTTCGACTTGCACCTCCTCACCCCACGCAAATACATACAAATGAGAACAATGCAAGGGAAACTGTGTGTGTGGGCTCACCAAAAAAGAAAGTATGCATGGCTAAGTCGGTAGCCAACTTGCCTTGCTCTACGCATGACGATAAGCATCTCCTTGCATTCTCTCTAAATAAAACTTTAAAAATGATTCCCCGCTCCCCACTTGGTCCTTTTGTTTAATTAAGAATTGTCTTGGGGCTCTGTTGTTATACAGTGTAGTTGAGGAATCAAGCCTTTGCACCATTTCATGTTCTTGATAGGATTGACAACAAATTAGAGTTTTGGTAAAATTGAATTTTTTCTCATGTAAGTCACTTCAAATCTTCTTTCTTTTAGTGGTTTATGTGAGCCGTTTGATTTCTATGTGTGTAATTATTTTAGACCTTGTCATAGCTTTTATGTTCAGTCCTCTTTGACTTTATAAACGTATATTTCTTGTGCCAAACGTGAGTTTAGAAAGCTTTCTTATTTGACCCATGACCCCTCAAATTCACCAGCTCACTTAGATTGTCTGAGCACTGGTCGATGTCTGCAACTCGAGGTTCAAAGAAGTTATCAAGGTGGCTAAATTTGTCATTAAACATTTTTGCCTAGAGGTAATCTTGTGTTTTGATTTTCTACCTGGGTTTTCTATGTTTTTAGGTTAAACCCTCAGGGCCCCAAAAATCAAAAGCAGAGAAGAAAGGAGAGGTTGCAGAGGTGACGAACATACCCCAGAAACCTCTCACTCCAGAGGAGGAGGCAGCAAGCATACTTGAGGAGAAACTTAGACAGCAGAGGTATGCTTATTCTCATATATGGGGTTATTTTGTGCTTAAGATTTGATAGGTTGGTACCATTTCTGCAGGCTTGTTGAAGAGTCAGATTATCAGTCTACGACAGAGTTATTTGGTAAGAGGAATGGGGATCGTACACTGGATACTTTCATTCCGAAGGCAGAAAGTGATTTTGATGATTATGCAGAGCTATTAGCACAGAAATTGAGACCATATGAGGTATTTGTCTCTTCTACAGTAACTGGCCTTCCTTTTCACTGAAAGCGCTGAGCTGTTTTTCATTTGGTGTTGGCAGAAAAGCTTTCACTACCTAACTTTGCTCAAAGCTCTCATGCGGCATGCTATGACATCTTTAAAAGCAGCAGATGCTAAAGAGGTGGCATCAAGTGTTTCCATAATTGCAAATGAGAAATTGAAGGCCGAGAAGGAAGCCACTGGGAAAAAGAAAACGGGTAAGCACAGCCATTTTGCTTTGTGTACATGTTGTTTTTTTTCATTCATTTTTATCCACCTCATTCTTGTATGTTATAAATAATCTGGTGCTGGTTGTCTGCAAAATGCCCTTTTTTCAAAGATTTTACGAAAGATACTATTAATCATGTAGGAGTCTCTTTCTTACTCATTTACTTATAAAAATGAAAAGTGTCTGCATGTTCTAGCTACCCCTATCAATTGAATTGTACTCGAAAAGTTACCCTGATTATTCTCACCAAGAATAATTCTTTTTAAAGCTAACAAGTTTGTACAATATTTAGGCACCGCCTACACCGAGGTCAAGCAAGATTTACGGATATAATAGGACAAGCAAAAAAGGCTGCAGATAAACATCAACAGCAAATTGACATCAAGCTTGGCGATTGGGTTTTACTTCCGTTTGAGAAGCCTAGAGTAAGAAAAATGATAGGCAAGGAACGACCATGTCGAGAGCTGTGGAGACGATTCTATGATCCCTTTAAAGTTATGATCGGATAAATGTTTAAACTCCACCTCCCACACCATTGGTGGTTTCATAATGCCTTCCATGTTAGTTTGCTTAGACCATTCAAGGGTGACTCTTCCTCAGAGCCTTTGGACGATCCACGGTAGATTAGATTGAAGAGACCTTTGTTCTAGAGCAAATCCTTTCAAATAAGGATAGAACAAGCAATTATGAGAAGTATTCGAGGCAAACGACTCATCGAATTGTGTCAGGTGCAGTGGAATGGGTTAACGATTTTAACTCAGATCTAGTATGTGCCCACGATCCCAAGAAAATCCCGTTAAAGAGAATCATTCAAAGATGCTGGGAGCGGAGTTGCAAAAAAAAAAAAAAAAGATGAATGTAGTGGAAGATGCAATATTGAGCGCCTGCATGTTTTCGAATGTCGTGAGTGGCAGTGCATAGTTCAAGGAGAGGTTGCCGATAGCGCATTTGCAAGCAGTCTCCCGTTGGTGATGGGGAGCGGGACGACAGTGCAGGGGAGAGCAGGATAAGAAATGCCCCCTTTTCTTAATTTAGTGAGGTGTTACCCAACAGCAAGAACCCCTCTCACCCGTGTTGGTTAGCGCAGCTAGTTAAGGGTATTATCCCAATGTGTCGTGTTCAAATCTCGCTCACTATTGGTGGTTTTGCTAGCCATAGCAGACGAAGCAAAAGGGGCTAGAAGAGTATGTATAGATTCTCATTATTAAAATGGTAGTAGAGCTAGATCTAGTACTTCGCACTAACACAAGGCTACTTTACTTCACTTGAGAGAAATTGAATTGCACAATGAAAGAGAGAGATGAGAGATGACACTGCATTTCGGGTCCCAATCACCCTCAAGAGGTCCCTTGCTCTGTAGCTAGAGCAAGAACTTGCTTTAAAGTTTAGAATACTGAATACTTCATGTTGATGCTGATCTGATGTTAAAATCGTTGGGTTGAATTGATTTGAAAATGTTGGGCTAAATTGATGCAAAAACACTAATGATGCTGGGTGTTGGCGATGGAAACGCTAGGTGATGAGGTACTGTGGGTGTTGGATGCCCGTGCGGGTACTAGGTTGTGATGGTCCAAAAATCTGAAGTCCAAGTGACTCTTTATAGGTTTTATAGCCGGACGTCCTACCTCTTTTTTATAATGTCATGTCAAAGTCTCTTATTAGCAAATGAGTTAAGTGATTGTTCATATGCCTATATGCTTAAGTGGCTGTACTATGCAAGTGAGGGTATGCAACTATGACTTGCTTGATCATGTACGTCCTAGAGGCTCACAAAATTGCCAGGCTAGATCCTAAGCTAGACTAACTTAGACGGGTGCTGACTAGTAGCAGTAGCTTGTCCACATGGCTTCAAGTGGAATCCGCACGTGACAACTTGGGCGAAGCTTAAAGCTTACCTTGCTATGGATGCTTAGTGGATGAATCTTGAGAATTTGAGAAATCATGAGGATCTTGACCATTTGTGTAAGAATGCTTTTTAACTTTTATGAAACATTTATTTGATGTTGACATAGTAGCTTTTGTCTACTGTGAGGTGGATGTTCATGTTATGTCCCCATCACAGGGGACGGGATCTAGTCTATGACATTGTTGGGATGGGTGTCCAGTGTTCAGGTAGACCAGTGTGGCGGTCACTTGTATAAAGGAAGGGCAAGGCCTCATTTGTAAACTTTTACCTTCATTGGCAAAGTACCAATGGTTAGCCTGCTAGGCTAGGAGTGCATGAGGACTTCGAGGAGGAAAGGCCGGATGGTATAAGACGCTTGATCTTACAGGTGCATGCATATGTCCTCAGATGTTGCCCCAACTAGGGGGTGCTGTCGGGATGGTGGCTATGGTCGGGTGGTTAGTCTTACGCGGGTCTAGGTGTTGCGAAATTATCTTTATCTGACGAAAAAAATAATTCTAAATGAATTATTGGATTTATAAGTAAGGGTTTTCTCACTTTAGACACCGAGAAAAAAATAATTCTATGTGAATTATTGGAATTATAAGTGAGGTTTTTCCTCACTGGAGACATTCGAGTACAGGTATTCCTAGTGCGTCATTCAAAGTAATTTTGAGAACACTGTGCACGGGAATATCTGTAAGGCCACCAGGAACGGGTACTTCTAATGCGTCAGGAAGTATTTGACCATCCGGGAACGGACATCTTTGATGCGTCATAGGATGGGTGATATAGAGCATCGCGAAGGAGATTGTACCGTAAGTTCGGTAGGAAAGGACTAGGTGTTGGGTATTGTTGATGTCACATTGATGCGTCACATGGTGGTTGACGAGGGCATCGAAAGGGGTTGCATCCAGGGACGCCTGAGAAGTGTGGTGCAAGCATTGTTTTCAACTTATAAGGTTTTATTGAGTTTTTGGGCAAGTTTAGACCATTTTTTTTAAAAAAGGCCGGCCACCCACTTAATAAGTGGCAACCCTCAATTAAAATAAGCCAAAAAAAAACTCCAGCGCTTTCTTTCTTGGCAGCCCACGATCCTCTTCTCTCTCTTTTTGGCTGAGCATCAGCGATCTCTCTCCCCCGACGAAAAAAATAATTCTAAATGAATTATTGGATTTATAAGTAAGGGTTTTCTCACTTTAGACACCGAGAAAAAAATAATTCTATGTGAATTATTGGAATTATAAGTGAGGTTTTTCCTCACTGGAGACATTCGAGTACAGGTATTCCTAGTGCGTCATTCAAAGTAATTTTGAGAACACTGTGCACGGGAATATCTGTAAGGCCACCAGGAACGGGTACTTCTAATGCGTCAGGAAGTATTTGACCATCCGGGAACGGACATCTTTGATGCGTCATAGGATGGGTGATATAGAGCATCGCGAAGGAGATTGTACCGTAAGTTCGGTAGGAAAGGACTAGGTGTTGGGTATTGTTGATGTCACATTGATGCGTCACATGGTGGTTGACGAGGGCATCGAAAGGGGTTGCATCCAGGGACGCCTGAGAAGTGTGGTGCAAGCATTGTTTTCAACTTATAAGGTTTTATTGAGTTTTTGGGCAAGTTTAGACCATTTTTTTTAAAAAAGGCCGGCCACCCACTTAATAAGTGGCAACCCTCAATTAAAATAAGCCAAAAAAAAAGCGCTTTCTTTCTTGGCAGCCCACGATCCTCTTCTCTCTCTTGGCAGCCCACGATCCTCTTCTCTCTCTTTTTGGCTGAGCATCAGCGATCTCTCTCCCCCGACGAAAAAAATAATTCTAAATGAATTATTGGATTTATAAGTAAGGGTTTTCTCACTTTAGACACCGAGAAAAAAATAATTCTATGTGAATTATTGGAATTATAAGTGAGGTTTTTCCTCACTGGAGACATTCGAGTACAGGTATTCCTAGTGCGTCATTCAAAGTAATTTTGAGAACACTGTGCACGGGAATATCTGTAAGGCCACCAGGAACGGGTACTTCTAATGCGTCAGGAAGTATTTGACCATCCGGGAACGGACATCTTTGATGCGTCATAGGATGGGTGATATAGAGCATCGCGAAGGAGATTGTACCGTAAGTTCGGTAGGAAAGGACTAGGTGTTGGGTATTGTTGATGTCACATTGATGCGTCACATGGTGGTTGACGAGGGCATCGAAAGGGGTTGCATCCAGGGACGCCTGAGAAGTGTGGTGCAAGCATTGTTTTCAACTTATAAGGTTTTATTGAGTTTTTGGGCAAGTTTAGACCATTTTTTTTAAAAAAGGCCGGCCACCCACTTAATAAGTGGCAACCCTCAATTAAAATAAGCCAAAAAAAAACTCCAGCGCTTTCTTTCTTGGCAGCCCACGATCCTCTTCTCTCTCTTTTTGGCTGAGCATCAGCGATCTCTCTCCCCCCCCCCCCCCCCCCCCCCCCCCCCCCCCCCCAGCGCCCTTCTCCCTCCCCTATTCCTGCCGGCTGCCAGGAGCTGCAAAAGCTGACTCTCTCACTCTCAGATACAGAGAAGACCAACGCTTGCAAGGAGAAGATGCTGCTGTAGATTTCAGCCGCGAAGAAGACGTTTCCGGTGATGCTTATGGTTGCCCCAAGTGTACTAGATGTCGCCAGGACCCAGTGCGCGAGTTCCCTCGCAAAGAAATGCTTGCAGAGAGAGTTTCTATCGCGAGAAGTTGCCGTTTTTCTCTGGTTTCAGCCCATAAACGTTGTAGACGGGACTGATTTGCGAGAAGGAACCCGAGAGCACACCTCTTCTGTGTGTAGGATTGGAAGGGAGGTTTCTCTTCTGCCGAATTGCTTTTCGAGAACCGAATTGCGTGTCGAGCGTCGAGGCTTTGAAGGTAACATTTTTCATGTTATGATCTCTTTGAGTATTTGTTTGTAGGTGTACTTCCTTTTGGTGAGGGAGTAGGAACAAAGGAAGACATGAGCCTGTGCATAAGAAAAGCGCTTTGAGAAACTAGAGCCAGATCAGCCCAAGGGTTTCGTACCCGAGATTGGCAAGTAGATTCACGAATCTGAGAGTGATAGACTCTTGAGTTGAGATCAAGAACTTGAGATTCCCAAGGAAGGCCTTCGCGTCCAAGGGAAAGCATAGTTATTTTGCAAGAAGAGGATTCTGGGAATAGAGTCTGACAAGAGTTGCAGGGATGCTATATCCTGAGTCTGGAAGGTGAGATCCAGAGGCGAGAACCTTGGTTCTCGAGGATTCGGAGTAAGGAACAGAAGTTCATTGGAATAGGATTCTGTCCTAGGAGGAAACTGAGGCTTCTAGGAACCATCAAGTCTTACTCTAGAATGAACGTGGTCATACGTTCGGTTCAAGTGCTTGCCAGTGTAATAAAGATACTTTTATTGGGAGGGCCATCTTTATTCCCCAATACCTTGTCGATCTTCTCACTCTCTCTCTCTCTCTCTCTCTCTCTCTGTATATCTCTCTATATCATCTGGCTTCAATATTAAATGATAAATTCCATTTATCTGAGTATATTTTATATTGTTATGCGCTCCCGTTTGTGACAATGGTATCAAAGGATGGTCTCCTCTCTTTCTCCGTAAAGGAGGACGACTATGGGGAGATAGAGGAAGAAGCCATGACAAGCCAAGAGAGAAGCAAGCAGGCGAAACCCTAAGTCCTGCAGGAAAAGCTCGCAGAGTTGGAAATTTTTTTCTCTATGCAGGAAGTCGACAACACTTGGGGATTCTTTGAGAAGGCTACAAGAGAATAATGCTAAAGAAGCTTGAGAATCCGAGAAGCGAAACGCTCGAGATTCTTCACAACCCAGTGAGCTAAATTGTTATGTTGAAATTCAGAGAAATCTTAAAGAACTTTCCCTATCATCCACAATATCACCTTATTCCTCTTTCAGAATATCCATGAACATCCAATCCAGAACCATTGCCAAGAAATCCCGTCATTTCGGGAAGAATATAAAGGTCTCTTGACCTTCTTCCTTTGATACCTTTGATGCAAGGGAAGATGTTTCTGAAATTTATCGCTTTGATTCGACAGTTTGAAGTTGCCTTTGCAATCGGCAATTTTTCAGAAGAGTCGAAGATGAGGCGTGTGACCAAATACCTCGAGCGGATTGCGAGTGATATACCAAGAATTCAATTCAAGACTTGGATTCAATGCAAGGCTGAATTTTCCGACAAATATTTTCCCTCTACGTTTTTTGAGGAATGCATCCAAGAAGATCGGGATCAGTTTGCCCAATAGGAACACGAGCGAGTCAAAGCAAGTAAAGACTCGCTTCTTGCCTCCACAGTACTTGAAGCGATTGAAGGAGGATTTTCGGTCTTTGTCTCAACAAGGTAAACTTGTGATGTTGTATGCTAACCGCGAGTCTCAGTTAGGTGGACAATTGCAAAAATCGGATGAGGAAAGGTTGGAGGCGTTTCTATTTGGATTGGATCACTTGATTTAGTTTGATGTGGAAGCAGGTGATCCGAAGACATTACAAGAATCTATCCGGTTGGCTCAACTCCAAGAGATGAAGCACGACAAGGGTAATCTCAAGACGGCCTCAGGTAATGGTAACTCTATTCCTCATGACTTATCTAAGGACAAGAACAAGAAGTCTAATGGGAATGGTAACAATAAAAAAAACTCCTCCCGTTTTTCTTCTCAATCTTATTCTCCATCTTAATCTCAAGCAAAGAGCGATAAATCTAAAGGATAAGGATAAAGGAAAATTTGATAAACCTCAACTCACAGTTGATGAAAAGATTGCTAAAGGAGTTTTAGGTGGTCAATTTAGTAGAGAAGAATAGGCATTGTATGCAAAGGAATGTAGGTGCTTCCATTGTTCATTCGTAAGTCACATGAAAAAGGAATGTCCTAAGAAAGAATCTAAAAAGGAAACCTCTACTGCGTCAACTTTTAACACTACCACTCAAGAGAATGCTATGAGTGTGGTAGAGCAAGAAGCTAAGCAGGTGGGGACTTTCGAAGGACTTTCAAAGAAGATGAACTCGCAAAATGTTATGGACATGTGAATGTTCAAAGGATTGTGGTGTTATTTGATTTTGGAAGTTCTCATGATGTCATAAGTGAATCTCTTGTGAAACGTGCACGTCTTCAAACTTCTCTTATCCCCACGCTCCCGGTGTAGGGGTTTCTGAAGGCATGGACGCTTCGATCTCTCAAGAAGTTAATGATGTCAAATTGGTCATTCAACAAACTCAATTTACTTGTCGGTTTGTAGTCTCTAAACTTGTAGGATGTGATATGATTTTGGGCATAAAGCGGTTTCGCATGTTTAAGCCCACGCTTCTGATCGACGATAATGTGTCGCAGCCAGTCCTCATTCGAGGTGAGAGCGGCATACCCTCTCTCCCTCTCATTTCTCACGTCCAGGCTAAAAGAGAGCTACATTGAGGAGCCCAAGTGGTTGTCATCTATGTTTTGTGCACATTTGAGTGATAGGCAAGCACGATGGTCTCAAATTTTTGAACAATTTGGTGGTACGATTGAGTATGTCCTTGGCAAAGCTAACCGTGTGGCGGATGCATTGAGTAGGAAAGGTCAAATTCTCTCCATAGAGTCCCATTGTTTTCTCTCTATTCAAGGTGTTGGTTTTGATGATCTAAAAGACAATTACGTGGGTTTTGAATTTGAAAAGCACTGGTTAGAAGCACTAAATGCACAAGGTCTGTGCATTTATGTCATTCGTAATGGTTGGCTTTTCGTTAGGAACCGTTTGTGTGTGCTATCTTCTCACAAAGCACCAATTTTGCTTGACGCACATGATGCATTTATAGGGGTATTAATGTTAAACGGTCGTTCTATTGGCCAAATATACGTATGGATGTGTACAACTATGTTACTAAGTGTGCTGTATGTCAAAATGTTAAAGTCCCTCACGATAAGCAACAAGGGCTATTGATATCGTTGCCTATCTCTGACGGACCATTAGTATGGATTTTGTAACTAATTTATTTCCTTCCACATTTGCATGGAACAAGCAATGTCTAACAATCGTTGATAGATTTAGCAAATTTTGCATGTTAATCTTTTGCAAGGCCAATGTTACTACACAAGATGATGCACGGTTGTTCATAAAGCATTGGTATCCATTGTGTGGTCTCCCTAAGTCTATTGTGTTGGGTCGTGATACCAAGTTTACATCCCGTTTTTGGTGTGCTTTGTTTGAAAATATGGCACTAAGTTAAAAATTTTCGTGTGCATTTCATTCACAATCGGATGGGCAAACTGAAATTTACAACCAATTGACATTTGATCTTCTCAAATCGTATTTTCATGTCACAAAGGGGTGACGTGGCATGACCAATTGGAAGAGAAATAGCCGAGCGGACAAGAGAAACTGAACTGACTAACTTGAAGAACTTACGAAGCACAGGTTGTGGGGCCTAAAACCCTAAAAAGCCAAAGCTAGAACCTTGAAGTTTTTGTAAAATGTGTTGATATGCTTATGCTTACGTGACAAATTGTATGGATGCTGACGTAGCAGGGTTGTACGGATTTTCCGCGTTTTGCGTTGGCTGTGCCACGTGGCAGGTTGTACGGATTTCCATAATTTTTGCTAGCTTTTGGGAGCAGATGCTTGTAGGGTTTAGTGCTTTTGAATTGATTGCTTTTGGGGCTCTGCATTTGGGCATGCCTTGTATTGTTAATAAGGTTCCTTGGGTCCTCACTCTGCATAGCATTTAAACGTAGAGTTTGAGAGTAGAGGACTCTCGAGAGTTGTACTTTGCTATGAGCAATAATAAAGAAGAGAATTTGACAGAGCAATCAAGATTTTGTTTGTCAAGGAAATTTCATGTCCGTGCCCCGCACTTATTAGCCACTCTCCCCCTTAGTCCATTGCGCATCGGGCGTGCTCCCATCTTCATTGCTCTGTCTTAAGGGGCATAAGCCAGAAAGAACCCAAGAGTACACATGGGTTCTCGCGGAGAATCCGACAGAGAGAACACCTCCGAGCGCGCAGGCGAAGAAATTTTGAAACCGGGGGTAAGAACTGAAGAAAAGAAAGAAGAAGTGGGCAAATTTTTGGCGGAGAAGTTTGCCTGAGCAGAATACAAACCATAGTAATACGGAACGGGCAAAACGGGGAGTAATCGTCCCGAAATGGCGTCCCGACTGGTTGTGTGCATCGAAATGGTGTCGGGAACGAAAAAGCGTTCCGGATCCAAAATGTAACAGCGCAGAACGGGCATTCGGAACGGCCTGGCAAAATAGAGAGAGAGTGAGAGAGGTGGCAGTTTGGGGGAGATTTCAAACCTCTCAAGACTAACACAAGGGAGGAGCGGGAGGTCCTTTTTTCTTTAAAAGCTATCAATATGGCTCAAGCGGAACGGGCAACCATCAATATGGCTCAAGCCTCAAGCTTCAAGGCTCAAGCACCATCAATATGGCTCAAGCCTCAAGCTTCAAGGCTCAAGCACCATCAATATGGCACAACTTGCAAGCTTCATTGGGGGGGGGGGGGGGGGGGGGGGGGGGGGGGGGGAAGGTGGGTATCCTTCCCATCCTCTCCTAGATAATCCAAACCCTCAAGCTCTCGAGAGTCAAAAACAGGTCCCCCCCCCCCCCCCGGCATATTTTAGGTTCACCTTTCCGGCCCCTGTTCCCGTTCCGCTGTTCCGGGGCCTCCCCGGTTCGGGAACGTTCCGAAGGCCGCCGTTCCCGTTCCGTGTAACTATGGTACAAACGTCAACTACAGGTTGACATGTGTGTGAAAAGATAAAGTACTCCAGAGACCCAAAATTTGTGAAACACTTGAAGAATTACCCGATCGATGAGATTCACTCGAGATGGCGTGCAACCATTGATTCTCCTCTTAGGTCGGGAATGAAGCTGAAAGGACAGGCGAGTGCAGAAAAACGGAAGTTGTATTCGTAGAAAGAGCTGGACAGAGCTCTTGACAAGAAGATGAACCACATCATGAAAGGCTTGAAGCACTTTCAAAAGAAGAAGAAATCGTCCCCGACTATTTGGGCCAAAAGTCGAGTTTCAAGGTGGCAAACAGACCCAAGAAGCGTGTTTGTTTTGAGGATGACTCATATTTTTCTTCGTATTCAAAGAGTAGTTAGTGATAGTGCAGATGAGAAAAGGTGGAAGAAGCGGAGAAAAAGCAAGAAAATCAAGGAAACCAGATTTCTTAAAAAGTCTACACTACGTGGGAGGCCATCTAGCAGATCAGAAGAGGAGAGCTCGTCCTCTTCTGATAGTGACCAGATGAGCAAGAAGACCAAGGAGTTTAAGGAAGGGGATCATGCCGTCAGACTTGAGACGTTTTCGGGCTACCAAGATACCCATCGAGCCCTTGAGTTTGTACAACAGTTTGACGTCGACTTCTCTGGAGGTTGGTTCACGGAACACTCCAAGGTGCGAAGGGCCATCTTACTTGAAAGGAACTGCACAGATATGGTAGTTTACTCTATTGTTACTCAGAGAAGCACTTGCATCGTGGGTAAAATTCAAGAAGATTTTCATGTTGACTTGTATATCAGACGAATATGAAAGAGATGTCATCACGGCTTGGCATCATTTGAGAATGACTAAGAAAGATACATTGGATGACTATTGCCAGAGGTATTGGGATACTTATTTGCGAGTGTCTTCGTTTCGGAAGATTACTTTGAGGGACCAGATTGAGCGGTTTTGTTGTGATTTGCCAAAACTTAAAAAGAGATTCGCGAGTATTGTCTACAACAGAAGTCTGACTCTATTCAAAGACTTATGGGACATGCTAAGCAAGGATTTGGAAATGCCGGCTCATTGACTTATCTTACGGACAGGATAGTATCCACCTCACCAAGGTAAGAGTCTTCCAATGGAGAGAATGAATCAAGGGAATCGAATGCAAGTTTATCAGAGGATTTCGGAGAAGAAAAGGGATCAATTGATAGTGTGTCTTAGGGTTCTGGCGATTGAAACTTACGTGCCAATGGACAAGAAAGGTTAGCGAAGCTACCCACAGGTCCCAGGGCACAAGGAAAGAAAGGAAAGGGAATGAGCTGGTAGATTAGAGAATTCCCCAGATCTAGATTGAGGTGCCAAGGAGGCTAGAAGGGCTATCAATAGGTCAAAGGGCACAAGAAAAGAACAAAAAGGTAAGCTAGGTCCATTGGAAATTTGGTCAAGGATCCTTTTTGGCCTTCGATGCGAAGTAGATGGAGGAAGAGAACCTCGCAAATTCTCTTCAGAGAAAACTGTACTTGAAGGTTTTGGGCTATTAGCAGTGTCCATGCCAAAAGTTACGGATGAATCAGTAGGTTGAATAAGGTGCGGTGCAGACTGCACAAGAATGGAGCCTACAACTAACATGAATACTCGCAAGAAAGCTTGAGTCGAAGATATTCAGACATCATTGAAACCAATATCAAAACCAGAAGCAAGCAATCTCTAATCGGTACCAATACAAGTTCAAAACATATCAATTCCATTCCAAACAATATTTTCAATCAATTTTTCAAACAAAATTTCAATCAAAGGATTCTCCTTGTTGCAAAAGAGTGGATGTCCAACTCTGTGCTTCCAAATGCTTCTAGATGCATGTTCCTCGCTCCTATTACTTGTAAATGCTCACAAATAACAAGAGCTTTCAAAAACAATAATTTAATTGGCAAAAATAGCAGGGAAGGGGGCGCTAGAGGAGAGATAGAGTTGCGGCAGATTTTTGCTACTCAAGGGAGAGAGATCGTAAGTTATTTTCAGCCTAAAAGACAAGCCTCGGTTTTTTTAGGAGCCTTGCTTTTTATTTTTGTCATTGGCTTCCCACTTATTAAGTGGGTGGCCAGTCAATTTTTAAAAGTATGTGAAACTCAATAAAATGGAGTGAGCTGAAAACTGATGCCACACAACACTTCCTAGGTATCCCTGGATGCAGTTCCAGGCACAAATGCAATGCAAACATAGATTCCTCGTGGGAAAGCATCTGCTTTTCAAAAAAATCACTTAAAAATATTTAGCTTTTAGAAAAGATTCTCATAACCCATCTTATTGTTGTGCTTGCGTCTTTATGCGTATTCCTTTTTTCAGTTTAGATTTCTGCCAGACCAATGGAATATTCCCTTTTCAATGCTCCCGTCACCCCTCACGTGATGCATTAGGAATATCCCCTTGCCGGTGTCTCCCACCAAACTAACGATACAACCACTTCGAGATGCTTAATGTCACCCATCATATGACACATCAGAGTTGTCTGTTCTTGATGACTTTTATCAATTCCAGTAGATCTACAGTTCTTAACCTCTACAGTTCAAGTGCACACATTTGAATATCCTAATTTCAATAAATAGAAATTACTCAAAAAAAAAAAGAAGAAAATAGTCCATTGAGCAACAACATTGGTCCCAAACGATGGCCCTCCTTTTGGTATCTCTTTATATTGCTTGACAAAGTACAACTCTGTGGCTCTGCTTTGCATCTCCGTGGGTAGAACCGAGAGAGAGAGACATCCGATAACTCTTATTTAGAGGCTCACCCAAAAGCAGTTACATGAAAAGTAGGTCGTCCAAAAGCATCTTGGTCCAAAAGCATGACTGTACAATCTGCCAAGTCAACTATATCTTCCGCAAATCGTAGCCTGGTCCGTTTAAAATGCCACGTCATTAGCAAAATCACAATTTTGAGTTTGTGTGTGTGTCTTTGCCTTATTTTTAAGGTTAGGCCTGTCAGCCAAGGTTTGGCAAGTTAGGGTTGGGTCAGGATTTTAATCTTAATCCTCTTTAGTCTTTTAGGCCTCTCGACTATCTTCATTAAGTTTGGAAAGCCTTCTTCTGCTCCTTCTGTTAGGGTTTAGGCCCCTCATTCGAGATCTACAGGTGGCTAGGGTTAGGTGCAAGGAGTCCTAACCCCCTTGGTCTTCAATGGTTGACATGTCAGCAGTTTGTGACATCCCCCCCCTCTTAAAAGAAGAGTAATCGTCCGCAATTATATCTGCAGGTGAAACCGGCCCGTAGTCTCACTAAAGCGAGGTAGACTTTGGCGTTCACCCAATCTTTACATTGATTAACTTTACTTGTACTTTACGAAAGAGAAGAACTTCACAAATAGACTGGTGATTGGAATTCAACACTTCAAAAAAAAATCATGACTCGGTAGCTAGAATGCTTCCAAGTAGAGAGTGACAGTGCATTGGCCCCAAAGGTTGGAGCCCCCTTTCGGTATTTTTTTATTGCAATTAAATTTTGGGGAAAACCTGTAAAGTTTCACGTGCCATCCCGCTTTTATTGAGCTGAAAATGGCCTAGTCTAGCCCAATTTCGACAACATAATGACAATAGAAGGCTTTACAGACAAAATCCCCACTAGGTGACTCCGGCGCAGATTAGAGCACTATGACAAACTTGGCGAGAAAATAGAGCACGCTGAAATCTCTGTTTTTTGCCGCTAAAATGCACCAGAACACTTGTTTCACAGTTCCCTAGCTTCCTCGAAGCTGCTGGGACCAGAGTTACCCAGAACGCGGAACGGGAACGGCGACGGGTCCCCTGCAGAACGGGGGAACGGGAATGGGCCCGGAACGGGAACGGCGCGGAACGGCAAGCTAAAAAAACACCCAAATAATATTTTTTTTAGCGTTATGTGTTCGAATACAAGTAGTATTAGAGTCCTTTGACTCTAATACCCACAAAAAACACGATTCGAAGACCATTTAACCTTATTATGACTTGATTGGGATGTGAGGCGCCCAGAGTACATAGCCAGATGAACAACATAGCCAGATGAACAACAATGAGCAAACACAATGCCCATAGTACATACACAATGCTCTCAAATAATTGCAAGAGTAGTAGTCAGAGATAACACTTTGGAATTAATTATGGCTAACATAGTAACAAGCCTCAAGGGCCGCCAGCGGCCAAGGTGCTACAAAAAAACCAAAGGGGGGCAAAGTTCAAACCAGACTTCAGTGACCACAATACCAAAAGACTGAAGGTGACAAATACCATAAAGATGCTAGTAGCTACAAATGGCAAAGAGGGCAATGCTCAAGCAGCCATACAAAAAGGTGGATAAATGGCAAAGACTCAAGACTCAAGAGCCACTAGCCTGAGAGGCCTCCCAATCCGTAGTAGCCGGCTGTAAATCATGCACATCCTCCCATTCCTCATCATCGAGGTATTTGAGTGCTTTTACAGGTGGGTTGAGTCAGTTGTAGGACAGTGGGCTTCAACAATTCAATGATAAGCTGAAAGTTATTTTCTTGCTTATGACATTGCCAGATACTTGGGAAACTTCGGTTGTCTCCTTGAGCAACAGTCCCACCCTCACTTATGACGGTGTGAGAGGGTCTATTCTCAATGAAGAGATTAAAGTAAGTCTAGTGGGGAAGGTGGCAGTTTTGCCTACAATGCAAGAGGTAGAAATCAAAAGCGTGATGTTGGCAACAGGACTCAAAATAGAAGTAAGAGCAAGACAAAGGATAAGGATGTCACTTGTTATCAATGTGGTAGAAAGGGTCACAAGAAACCCGATTGCAGGTATTTCAAGAAAGAGCAAGAAAGGAAGAAGGAAATGCAAGATAAGAAGAAGAAAGATGAGAAGAAAGGGGAAAAATCAGTAGGTGATTCCTCGAGGGATGCTGAGAATGCAAATGTATCCTCTAGTGTGGTCATTGAGGAGTTGTCAGACGTTGAGGAAATCTTGGTTGCGGCTTCATGCCCCTCAGATTTGGTGATAGCTAATGTAGAAGACATGCTTATCTCGAAGAAAGATGTCATTGATGCATTGCTCAGTGCTAATGATGGCCTATCCTAGTCATGGATAGTGGATTCTGGTGCTTCATTCCATGTGACTCCCATCTTTGGAGTGTTTTGCTACATATGCTGCAGACAATTATGGCAAGGTGTACCTTGGTGATAATTTTGCTTGCAATATTGAGGGAATGGGTACTATGCGTTTGGCTCTTAACAATGGTCAAGAGCTTGTGTTGAATGATGTCAGGTTTGTACCAGGCATTAAGAAAAGTTTGCTATGTGTTGGCCAGTTAGATGCACATGGTTATACTACCATCGTTGCTGGGGGTTCATGGAAGTTGCTTAAGGGCTCTATGCTTCTTGCAAAAGGGTCTAAAAGAGGTACTTTGTACTATCTTCGATGCAAGGCAAAGCCTTGCAAGTTTCTTTGCTGTTGCTGAAGTTGCTTCACACACGGAATTGTGGCATAAGAGACTTGGCCATATGAGCCAAAAGGGTATTGATGTGCTTTCCTCTCTGAAGAGGGTTGATGTAACGATTGTCTTTATGGAAAGCAAAAGAAATCTTCTTATTACTCTGGTGTCTCTCGCAAAGCTAATCCTCTTGATTTTTGTAACGATTGTCTTTATGGAAAGCAAAAGAAATCTTCTTATTACTCTGGTGTCTCTCGCAAAGCTAATCCTCTTGATCTTATTCACTCCGATGTATGCACTATGCCTGTTAAGTCTTTTGGTGGTGCATTGTATTTTGTTACATTCATTGATGACTGTACTAGGAAAGGATTGGTGCATTTGTTGAAAAGTAAGAGTGAGACTTTTAATGCTTTTAAGAAGTTTCATGCTTTTGTCACTACGCAAAAGAGTACTAAGCTTAAATGTCTCAGATCTGATAATGGAGGAGAGTATGAATCTGTTGAATTTCAACGTTTTTGTGATGAAGATGGGATTAAAAGGGAGTTGACAGCCCCTTATAATCCGTCCTCTAATGGTGTGGCTGAGAGGTATAATCGTACTTTATGCACCACTAATCTTTCCCAAGAGTTTTGGGGGGAGGCATTGAAAACTGCAGTTCATATTTGCAATCACTCTCCTAATAGTACGCTGAAAAATGACATTCCAGAGGAGGTTTGGTCTGACAAACCTGCCTCTTATGATCATTTGAGAGTATTTGGGTGTGAAGCTTTTGTTCATGTACTCAATGACTTGAGAACAAAGCTTCATATGAAGTCCATTAAAGGAGTCTTTCTAGGTTATTGGGAAGAAGGTGAAATGGGCTATAGAGTGTGGTTACCACAGTTTAGAAAGGTAATACGTAGCCGAGATGTAGTGTTCAATGAGGCAAAATTGCTTAAGAATGCTACAAAATCTGATGCTGACAAGAAAACAGCTAGATTTCAGCCTTCCGTGCCACCCATTGATGTTGAAAAAGAGCCTCATGATGCATTACCACAAGCTGAAATTGATAATCAACCGGTTATCCTTGAGCCAGAAGAGGTAGGACATGATTTTGATGCTCCTAATGAGGATGGACAACCACCTGAATTGGTTGAAATGATTTTCAGCAGCATGATAGAGCTGAAAATGAACCGTTGCCTGAGAATGTAGATCATTGGGTACGCAGGTCAACTTGTTTGAGAAGGCAACCGCAGAGATTTAACTCCTCTTTGGATCATGTAATGTTGACAGATGAGGGTGAATCCCTTACATATAAAGAGGCCAAATCATGTGAGTCAAGCAGTAAGTGGGAGCTTGCGAGGCAAGAGGAAATGAAATCCTTGTATGCAAATGATACTTGGGATCTTGTGCCATTGCCTAAAGGGAGAAAGGCTCTTCCTAACAAATGGGTATACAAGATTAAGATAGTGGATGAAAAACCCAAGTACAAGGCAAGATTGGTTGCAAAAGGATATGCACAGAAAGAAGGAATTGATTTTCAAGAAATCTTTTGTCATGTACAACTTTACGTGTCCTTTTTGCTCTCGTTGTGGTGCTTGATTTGGAATTGAATCAAATGGATGTAAAGACAACGTTTTTGCATGGTGACATTGAAGAGGACATATACATGAAACAGCCTGAAGGTTTTGTAGTTCCTACACGCGAGGAACTTGTATGCAAACTGAAAAGGGCTCTGTATGGTTTGAGACAATCATCACGACAGTGGTATAAGAAGTTTGACACTTTTATGTTGTCTCAAGGCTTTAAACGCAGCCGTGTAGATCATTGTTTGTATACGAAAAGGGATGAAGATGGTAGTCCCATCATACTTGTTCTCTATGTTGATGACAGGCTGCTTGTCGGGAAACATAAGACTAGTCTTGATGCTCTGAAACGTAAGCTAAACTTAGCATTTGCTATGAAGGATTTGGGTGATGCAGAGCATATTTTGGGCATGCGTATTAAAAGAGATAGAAAGCTGAAATTGTTGTTTTTATCTCAAGAAAGGTACATTGCAAAAGTACTTGACAGATTTAATATGGCTGATGCTAAGTCTCTTGGGGTACCTTTACCTCCATACACTAAGCTTAGCAAAGCAGATTGCCTAAAGGATGAGGTGGCATTGAAAGCAATGAAGGGAATCCCTTATGCATCAGCTTGTGGTTCTCTTATGTATGCTATGGTTGCCACTCGTCCCTACATTGCTTATGTAGTGGGAGTTGTTAGTCGATACATGTCGAATCCTGGCAAAGCGCATTGGGAAGCTATCAAATGCATTTTGAGATATTTGAAAGGTACACAATCAAAGTGTATCTGTTATGGCAAAAGTGACTTAAAGTTGCAGGGATATTGTGATGCAGACATGGCAGGTGACATGGATACTAGGAAATCTACCAGTGGATATGTATTTGCCATTGCTGGTGGTGCAATCTCTTGGTGTTCTAGGTTACAGGAAATTGTGGCATTGAGTACTACTGAGGCTGAATATATTTCAGCCACAGAGGCTTCAAAAGAGGCCATTTGGTTGGGCAGACTTGCAAAAGAACTTGGCATGCCTGCTCATACACCCGTGTTGGGTTGTGATAGCCAGAGTGCTGTCTATTTAGCAAAAAATGCCATGTTTCATGCGCGTATCAAACACATAGATGTACGGTACCACTTCATACGACAGGTATTGGAGGATGGTCTAGTCACCTTGACTAAGATCCATACACAAGATAACCCTGCAGATGTTCTCACCAAGAGTCTTGCTAAGGCTATGAGCATTGCATACAGCTGGTGGGAGTTGGTTAACTTAAAGGCGTCATTTATGCGTTTTAGTCAGAGGTTGTTGGGTTAAAGGCCTAAATAACCCCTTTTTGTACATTTTTATACTTTGTCCATGTTCATATTGAACCTGGACACATTTTTTAAAGTCACTTATAATAAAAGTGGGAAAACCCAAAACTCACTTATTGAGTTTTCCCCAAAAACGTGAGCTCTCTCTCTCTCTCTCTCTCTCTCTCCCTGCTTCGATCCCTAGCGTTTCCTCTGTGCTGCACTCCGCCTCCTGCTTCTTGTCCCAATCTTGCACTACATCGCGACGCGCACCTACCGGTACCTTCTGCTTTGCGCTTTCATTGGTCCGGGCATGGGATACCCGTTTCGTCGCAATGGCTATATAACTTTGGTTGTCAGAGTACATGAAGGCCGTCTGTTGGGAAATTCCATCTCCGAAAGTATGTCCCTACGATTTAAAAAAAAAGAAACAAAGGAGAATCAAGTATGATGCTTGCATCGACACTGAAAAGGGAAAAAAACTGAAGGGGAAGGGGGTATGAGGTGATGGCTGTGATGAACCAGGAGGCGGAGTCGGCATCAAACAAAAGCAGCCTCGAAGCAGGAGGTGAAGGCGGTGGGAACGAAGCAGGAAGGGAGGCGTATATGATGCAGGAAAGGGGAACCATGGTTCTTTTTTAACTTTGACGAACCTCTCTGACAAGCAACGTAGCAGGTTGAGGCATGTGGTTACGGGAGCACGCAATAGGTTCAGCTTCAAACTGATTGAGATCAAAACCCGTCCAACCCCTTTCAAAGTAAGGTATGGTTCATCTTAGGAGGAAACGCCTAGATTCAAAGAAATCTAGGAAGGAAATGAATATAATAAAGTAGCTGCGGTAACCACACTGACCCACATGTAGCACTGTAAACAACCCTGCACTTTGCCTCTGTGGAAGACAAGGCAACTGTAGGCTGTTTCTTTTTGCTCCATCAAACTGTTCCTGAGCCAAAAGAAAAGGTGTAACTTGTAGTTGACCGTTGTCCATCTGGTAAAAAGGACCATAATAGTTGTACACTAAGGGGGTACCACGGATATGACACATCATAGGAGTAAGGACCCCATGGCCACCTATATACTTGCTACAATGCAAGTCGGCCAGCCATATGGACAGCCTCACGGCCCAGATAAAATGCGGGAGAAGTAAAGCCCAAATAGGGCTCCTAAAAAATAAGCGACAAGGATCAAATCTGGTCATGCTGGCCACAACAGCATGCAATCCATGGGTGGCCAGCCTGAGTGCACACTAGCCGTAGACAAGTATGCCCTAATCCTAGATGAAGAGCAGAGAGGTATAATAACTCTACGAAGGTGGTGGACTCGACAACCCAAAAATAGCAGGTCATTGATCTGGTGATAGTAGGTGGTTGAAGTGGTGATCCACATATAGCAATAGGTGGTCACACTAGCACCTCAGTTGGACTCGACAACCCAATATAGTAGGTCGCTGATTTGGCGATCGGAGGTGGCTGAAGTGGTGATCCACAAATATCGAGCACACTGGCAACACATGCATGGAAAGTGGACACACATATGTAGTGCATGCATGGAAAGAGGACACACAGGCTGTGCATACATAGAAAGAGGACACATAGGTGATGCACGCATGGAAAGTGGACACACAAACACTCGGAGCCTAGCAGGAGCGGACGAAGTGGCACAAATATCTTAGCTTTGCATACACATATTCAATGGGCTGAAAGCCCAGTTGTATGGTGCCTTTTTCATCACTTTCTAGGTGCCCTCTCTCTCTCTCTCTCTCTCTCTAAGCACACTATGTATTACTGTTGAATTTTAATATAATAAAGAAATACTGTGAGGGGCACATATTCACATATTTATAGATTGAATTCTCTCTTCTTCTCCTATGTAATTCTATGAGTTGAGAGCTATCGACCTCTCTCATTCATTTGTGAGCTGAACTCTCTCTCTCTCTCTCTCTCTCTCTCTCTCTCCTACACACACACACACACACACACACACACACACACACACACACACACACACACACACACACACACGCGCGCGCGTTGAAAATTTCAGGTTTGTTGTCTCCCACCTCTTATGATCGCGTTGGTAAGCTTCATAAGCCAATTCCACAAGTCGATTGCCATAAGAATAACCTTAGTCATTTTCCAAACCGTGAAGTTGGACCATCCATACTATCCAACTTCTCGGATGGGTGAAAGATCGGCATCTCGTTGCCAAAAGTCGACATGATTGCAAGAAAACATAAGTACACCAAAAAAATCTCGAAGTTTTTTGAAGTAGAAGCACAAGACCAAAGGAGATCTGGAAGCCGCGCTTGATGAAGCACAAAAAACCGATGCGAGGAGGTGGGAGTGATTGGAATCGATTACAAAGTCTAGGTAATCACTGAGAGATCAAGGATATTCATCGGATGCTACCATGGTAGGCAGGGGTTGCTAGCACATGCCGAGGTGGCTGATAAAGCAATCCCGCAAATTGAGAGTGATGGTTGGGAGAGCGAATACCCGGCTAAAAATAGCAAAATTGAAGGCTTGGAGGGAGACGTCGAAGGCACAGAAAGAGCCTTGAACTGTGCCGAAGCTGATCGAAGGCTTGAAGCCGACAAGGGGCACACAAATCCAATTGCTAGGCAGATGAAAGCAATTTGGTGGAGGAGGAAGTGAACCGCTGCCAAGGAGTGTGCTATCGAGAGAGAGAGAGAGAGAGAGAGAGAGAGAGAGAGAGAGAGAGAGAGAGAGAACCAAAGTGTAGTGGCAAAAAATAAAAAACGCAAGGAGCGTTTCTTCTTATAAAAATAGTAAAGGTTGGACTTAAAGCATAAAATGGAGCACAAATATTAACACTGGCACAGACAGAAATCAGTCGTGGAAGAGTAGCGCAACCAGCACAAAGGCACGCGCTAAGGGGGGGCAAGGGCAGATTTCCGTGGAAGATCCCTATCGCTCTTGATACTGTTAAGAGTGTGCAGTGGAAGAGAAACATGAACACAGAGAGAGAGAGAGAGAGAGAGAGAGAGAGAGAGAGAGAGAGAGAGAGAGAGAGAGAAGCTGGCAACTCAACAACTCTAGAGGTGGAATGACACAAGATGACCATGGAGTGGACTAGGGTTGAAACCGGCCCGCAGGGCGGTAGGCGTTGGCTTTCACCCGAAATTCTTTGCTTTAGACTTTACGACACAAAGGAACTTCATGAATAAGCCTGTGACTTGAATTCAACACTTCAAGACAAACCACGGCCTGGCAGCTAGAGCGCTACCAAGAAGACAATGACACCCTGTTGGCCCCAAAGATTGGCGCCCCTTTCGGTATTTCTTTATATCTTATTATACTTGAGAAAAACGTGTAAACTTCCACAAGGTGTCCCACTTTTATCGGGCTGAAATTCCTCCAACCCGATTTCGGCAACATAACCACAGTAGAAGTCTCCACGGACAAAATCCCAAGCAAACATTGACTTTCCACGCACTTTAGAGCTCTTTGCAAAACCTGGCGAGAAATTGCAGCTCGCTGAATTCTTTGTTTTTGTGCTCCGATCTGCGTGCCGATCATTGTTCTGGGTATCCCTCGAGCTCTCGCACCTGTAGGGTCACTTGCCCCTTGAATTAGACGAGATTCCTCGCAGGAAATCGCTCCAAAATGGCCTGTACAAGCACCCAATGCTTTCTCGAGACTCCTTTGACAAATAAACGATCCGAACCCTTGCACCTAGCTCTCACCAAGCTATCCAAACCTGTCCATGGCTGTAATTGCAGGTTTTTGACCCAATTTCACCTACATAACGGCGCAAATATCCTTGTAGGTATGGAAGCTTTCCAGTGAGCTGCAAGTCAATTTCAGCATGCTGTAATTTTCTGTTTTGCCACTTTTGGGTGCTTACTGCCCTGTACACGCATCTAAGGCCTTTCCGAGGCTCCCCTGGTGATTCCCTGCAGTTTAGGTGCGAAACCCTAAACCTGCAGAAAAACACAGCAGGTTGTAATTCTCTGTTTTGGACCGTTTCGAGCGGAGCGAGCATGCCTACGCATTACTCAGGTGCTCCCGCATGCAATGGGACAGTTCCCTTTCAAATCGGACGAGTTTTCACGCGAGAAAACTCTCCATTTTCGCATTCCTTCGCGATGGAACTGTGCGTACCTGAAGGGGATTAGCAATTAGCTAATCCGGATTTTGTACAAAAGGCTCTTGCCTTGGCAAACCCACATAGAACCCCCATAGCTGTACATGGTCATCTGAGAAGCCCAACTAGTGGGGCATTACCATATGTGCAAAAGGGGAGAGAGAGATGTGCGAGAGCAAATCATCGCGCTACATAGAGCAAGGGAGAAGGCAAGCTTTCCATTAAAGTTGTGATCACCTGCACCCACTACTCACACACACTGTAGCACTTAATGGGCTGAAATCAGCCCCCTCTCTTGAAATGGGCGCCCCATCTTCATGCAAATCTGGCAAATGCATCTGGAGCCGCCATGTGTCCAGTTTGCCTCTATTGAGTTAATTCCCTAGTACCCACCAACTTATAAGTGTCGCGAGGGGCCTAAATGACTTTGAAGTGAGCCTAGACACCCTTTTATTGCTCGGATTCCAGTGCCGATTAGCCCAACCAACTCGTGATGACCTGCCCTTCCCGACTGCGGGTGAAACTCTCGGCCATCGGCCGTTTCACAGAGGCCACGCAATGTCCGATCATTTGTAACTTCAAAAAGAGGTCCCAAAAATTAAACAAAAATCATCGGAAAGAAACCAACAACTCAAGTTAGCAATTGCCACGTCGTCGTGACATACCACCCTCTTAAAATCGCAAACGTCCTCGATTGCGTGCCATAAATACATGCCAGTGATGATCTTGTGTTGTTAGCACTCTTTTATCATCGCATGTATCCGCAAGAAAGATTGTCAAAACATGTGTACAAATGACTTAATGAGACCTTCATACTTTTGTCAAACTGTACACTGCTATTGCACTGAATCCATGAGTACATTTGATGTGCTAGCTCTATCATTACCCCTCCTTTCTAGACATTGGGTTGGGGGATACGTAGGTTGTAACCCAAAGATCTCAAGGTAAAGCTGCAATACATTTGGTGACTCTGACAGTTTATGCTTTCCTATCCACTTTGCATTCATAGGTGGATAGTTCTTGAACTTCACCAAGTAGCATCTTTGCAACCCGTCCCTAAACTTTTACGTGTGCAAAAGCTCTTGCCTCTGCAAATGAGCATAATTCCACAACGTGTGACGTACCACCCACGACAAAGTAAGCTCAAATTTCAAGATGATTTATTGATGCGTCAAAGAATCCAAGCAATCGCCTCAGAGAATCGGCAAGCAGCGTGTCACCTGGCAGATCCATATCACTCCCGCAGGAGATCTAGTGGCCAATCTACCACCGTGAGACCTCTCCCTATCTCATCTTGGTTCATATTTGCAAACCCTAAAAACGAAGCAGAAAATCAGCCCTAATTTGACCACTTTTTGGCAGAGCGTCATGCGGAAGTTCCTGTCTGTCTTGTGAAGAGGAACCCTCTTTCCTGGTGTTATCTGTCCTGTCAGCCATAGTGTAATTCCAAGTTCCTGTACTCTGTGTCTTTACCCAAAACAACTGAGGCTCACTCTTTGAAGAAAAAGTGATTGATATCCCGGCAATGGAACCTTGAAACCGGCCCGCAAGGCGGTAGGCGTTGGCTTTCACCCGAAATTCTTTACTTTAGACTTTACGACACAAAGGAACTTCACGAATAAGCCCGTGACTAGAATACAACACTTAAAGAAAAACCACGGCTTGACAGCTAGAGCGCTACCAAGCAGACAACGACACCCTGTTGGCCCCAAAGACTGGCGCCCCTTTCGGTATTTCTTTATTCTTATGATACTTGAGAAAAACCCGTAAACTTCCACAAGATGTCCCACTTAGATCGGGCTGAAATTCTTCTACTCCAACCCGATTTCGGCAACATAACCACAGTAGAAGTCTCCACGGACAAAATCCCAAGCAAACATTGACTTTCCACGCACTTTAGAGCTCTTTGCAAAACCTGGCGAGAAATTGCAGCTAGCTGAATTCTTTGTTTTTGCGCTCCGATCTGCGTGCCGATCACTTTTTTGGGTAGCCCTCGAGCTCTCGCACCTGTAGGGTCACTTGCCCCTTGAATTAGACGAGATTCCTCGCGGGAAATCTCTCCAAAATGGCCTGTACAAGCACCCAATGCTTTCCCGAGACTCCCTTGACAAATAAACGATCCAAACCCTTGCACCTAGCCCTCACCAAGCTGTCCAAACCTGTCCATGGCTGTAATTGCAGGTTTTTGACTCAATTTCACCAACATAATGGCACAAATATCTCTGTAGGTCAAAAGTACACGTCAAGGACACTTTCCTTTGCGGTATGGAAGCTTTCTAGTGAGCTGCAGGTCAATTTCAGCATGCTGTAATTTTCTGTTTTGCCACTTTTGGGTGCCTACTGCCTTGTACACGCATCCTAAGGCCTTTCTGAGGCTCCCCTGGCGATTCCCTGCAGTTTAGGTGCGAAACCCTAAATCTGCAAAAAAACACAGCAGGCTGTAATTCTCTGTTTTGGACCGTTTCGAGTGGAGCGAGCACGCCTACGCGTGTCTCAGGTGCTCCCACACGCAATGGGACAGTTCCCTTTTTAATCGGACGAGTTTTCACGTGAGAAGACTCTCCGTTTTCGCATTCCTTCGTGATGGAACTGTGCGTACCTGAAGGGGATTAGCAATTAGCTAATCCGGTTCCAGTACAAAAGGCTCTGGCCTTGGCAAACGCGCATAAAACCCCCATAGCTGTACATGGTCATCTGAGAAGCCCAACTAGTGGGGCATTACCTTGTGCAAAAGGGGAGAGAGACACGTGCGAGAGAAAATTATTGCTCTACATAGAGCAAGGGAGAAGGCAAGCTTTCCATTAAAGCTGCGATCACCTGCACCCACTACTCACACACACTCTAGCACTTAATGGGCTGAAATCAGCCCCCTCTCTTGAAATGGGCGCCCCCTCTTCATGCAAATCTGGCAAATGCATCTGGAGCCGCCATGTGTCCAGTTTGCCTCTTTTAAGTTAATTCCCTAGTACCCACCAACTTATAAGTGTCGCGAGGGGCCTAAATGACTTTGAAGTGAGCCTAGACACCCTTTTATTGCTCGGATTCCAGTGCCGATTAGCCCAACCAACTCGTGGTGACCTGCCCTTCCCGACTGCGGGTGAAACTCTCGGCCATCGGCCGTCTCACACTGGCCACACAATGTCCGGTCATTTGCAACTTCAAAAAGAGGGTCCCAAAAATAAAAATAAAATCATCGGAAAGAAACCAACAACTCAAGTTAGCAATTGCCACGTCCTCGTGACAAGGGCTCCACTGATGTAGTGAGCTAACTCTAGGTCGGACAAACCTCTAAAAATATTCAACACTGAAAATCCACAAAACTCGGGAAAAAATATAAAATGGGCAGTGGTGCAAACCCTCTATGTGCCTAGGTTCCCTACCATGAGGGCCAAGGGCCCGAGTGCATGTGAGAAAAGTTGTAAGCTGAAGTGAAAGCCTCTGAAAGGTGAACACAAAGCTCACAACAGGTCAGAGTTACCTTGGAACCTAAGGTAGGCATCCGTGGTGATATTTCTACTTTCATTAATGTCATGCAATTACATAGAACAACAGCTGACCACTCTCGAAATCAGAGTACAACTTGTAAGCTGGCCTTTGTCTTATGGCTCCCGGCTGCTTAAAGCAATCCACAAAGAAACTGCTAAAAACTACTTGGTCAAAAAGTGCAATTCGTTGACTCATTGCCCATGTGGGGTGACACAAAAGCACCTGGGATGAGTGCTAACGAAAGCATTTGGGTATGGCTGCCATTTCATCACTGCTTCCGTATAGTCTGCCACGTCATCTGTGTCCATACAGCCTATCACATCAGCTGTCAATCATTTGTACAATCCAGCTGTCATCGATCAGCCTTGTCAGCATCCAGTTGTCCAAACGCGACTATGATGCCAGCATTTTTTGTGACACTCTATACGAGTCTTAAGAGTTTGCCCAAAACTGTGGGGTCCCTTGTGCAAGCCTCACAGACTGTAGATGCTTTTGTGACAGCTAGGCCAGCATGTCAAAATAATTCAGTGCTAAATTTTGCGACTACTAAATTTAAGTCTATTTGGGTGTTGTCTTTTGAATGCTGATCTGACTGATAGGATTTGAGGAAGCACTTGGTTTGAGCTTTTTCTTATTTTGATGCAGGACCCAAGAAAAAGCAATTACTCGTGGACAAGCCGGACGAGGATACTGTATTAGCCGCTTATGATGATGTCGACGATTATGACTTTATGTAGATACATTAGCACAACATTGTTGTGTGATTTGTGCCTTTAATTAGAGTGCATCTGGTAGCAACTGAGAAGCATTACCTTATGTTGCTTCTTTGTATTTGTGAGCAAAAATTTTGATCGTGGTTAACATTGATTTGTATCGACATTGTCAAGTCCTCAAGTGTGTAGTCATTTTTAAGACATTCTGGGAGTGCTTCAACCCACACGGAATGATTTTGAGGAAATGGGTATTTTATGTGGTTTAGGACACTGATGAGGAGGAAGTTGTTGGCTATGCTGTCAAGCAGGAGCTCTCTTTTGTCAATCGGCAGCTCTTTTGAAGAGTTGATTTTTTGTGTAGTGAAGATTGCTTGGAAATGTGTTCTTGTTTCTGCTGTCAGCCTCTGCAATAAGATTGTAGACATGTTGGTAGTAAAATTCGTTGGGCTAAATGATATGATGCTTGCCAGTTACAGCTGGATGGGCAACAATATGGTCACCTTTCCTCATTCCGTGCAAATGATGCGGAAATGATGCAGAAATACAGCAGGTCTCTTGAACCGGCAGTGGTTGTGATTGTAACACAGGTATTATGATTTTTGGTTGGAATTTCAAGGATACAACTGTGGCTCTGGATTCGATATTTTGAAATCATTTAGTTTCTCTCTGTTTCATTGAGTTCTTCAGATGTGAAAGTTGGGACTTTACTTCTCATTTTATGTAGTGCCAGACTTCGCTTTTATTTTGTTAATCTTTTTGATCATTATTGATGTCATATGCCTGATAAAACACGTAATTATTGACTTCAGTTCTTTTTTTAGTTGCTAAGATTTCATCATGGTTCAGGATGCTTATCTTTCACACACACACAGAGACACACACACACACACACACAGAGAGAGAGAGAGAGAGAGAGAGAGAGAGAGAGAGAGAGAGAGAGAGAGAGAGGTTATATGAGACCTTAAAGATAGACTTGAATTCTAAGATTTCTTTTGACAAAGAACGAAATAAAGAAAGCTTTATTGATGTTCTCTAGAGGGTGCCAAATTCGAAGTATAGCACGCATAGGTGGTGGGTACGGAGGGAAGAGTCCACAACATAGCAATTGGATTTGAGAAGGCTCGCTCTGTCTCCCTTTGTTTTGTATGCGCATGTTGTAGTTGGATCTATCTAATTGCCTTATAATGTACTCTCTGGTTTGTGATCCTTGTGTTTTGGTGCATCATCCCTCTGTGAATGTTGGTGGGTGGACTTGGGGCAGCTCTTTGAAAGAGTCAATGAGCTATGATTGTTGCCCAACCCTAGTTTGTATGGGTGATTGGACGAGTCTGCCTATGTAGTAAGAAGAGAAATAGGATTTCAATATCAATCTTTTTAAGTGTGGGTTTGCTAGTGAAAATGGTTCGTTTATTGGCCCCATATTCTCTCATATGCAGGGCAGTTGCATACATAGTGCCCCTCGCTCTCCACCCCACCTCCAGTATATGGCATATCCCTTGGTCTTCTTTGTCAATCTTCATCGCTCGTGTAACCTCAATCTCTAGTATGTTATATGCTAAGGAACCTTTAAATAGTAGAGGTGCCCCTTCTGGTATTTCTTTATTATTATTCTCACAAAGTACAACTCCCCGAGGGTCTGACTCTCGCCGTGACTTTGTGTCCAGATGCTTTGCGGAGAAGTAGCCTGTTGGGCACTCGTAGCCCCAAAAGCATTAACAAAGGCCTTGTTGGTCTTAATCTCCCAATCATATTGGGTCAGATTAACCTTAGCACTGTACATACAACGCTACTTTTCCAGGGTCCTATTCCTTTCATTGACACTTATTTTGGACAACAATTATTTGTCTTAGTTGGAGCACTAAATTGACATGCCACCATATAAGAGTAACACAAATCCCCTCTTCAAAGGAAGAGACACTCAACCAGCCTCATTGAATGAGGCTGTTTGCTCCCATGCTAGTCGCTCTTATTGCAGATGAAGTTGCCAATTCCCAAGCTCCCCTTGATGATTCTACCTTTTTCTTTTGAAAGCATTTGGAAGCAGGGTGACCCTAACTCCCACAACGAGTACAAGCTTAGGATGCAAAACAATCCTTGGCTACATGTCTCGTCTTTCCAAACTTGGATGGAACTACGAAAGCTCATTTCCTTGAAGTTTGACATCTCTTTTGCTTCTGCTCTTCTTTTTGAAGGGAATTAATGACGACTGAAAGCTTTGAATGTGATCATTGCTTTTGGGCAAGGCACAATGGTACTTTGTCGTCTTTGGGTACTTCACATTTGATATAGGCGAGCTGAGTGACAATGCTTTTTAGTCAATCGATCATGCTAGCAATGTCTTCAGACTCTTCTATAGTGATGTTGTACAATTCTCTCTTTAGATCGATTTTGGACATTTTGACTCTAGCATGAGGCTCTTCTTTGAGAGAAGCCAAGCATAAGCACTACTCATCATTAAAATTCAAGTAATGATGATTATTCCTAGAGCTTGCTTGATTTTACTAGATTTCACACACTCTTAGAATGGGTTTATGCATCTTTGAAGTGATTGGCTTTATGGTTCTTCAAAGACCCTTTTTCGTAAGGTAACCCTTAAA
Source organism: Adiantum capillus-veneris (assembly GCF_014529385.1). Lineage (NCBI taxonomy): Eukaryota > Viridiplantae > Streptophyta > Polypodiopsida > Polypodiales > Pteridaceae > Adiantum > Adiantum capillus-veneris. The sequence goes on along the minus strand of NC_140949.1, from coordinate 36,196,744 downwards.
CTTCGTTTGCCATGTGTGGAAGCCATCACCATTAAATTTTGCAATCTGTCCCCCCTTTGTGCTAATGGAGAGGTTGTAGCTATTGAATACTTTATAAAATTAGTGTTGTCTCCTCATAATTGCACAAACAATATGCCATCCCCATAAACATATATTACATACAAAGCCATTGTTGTGCTTGGATGCGTGGTAGCTCAACTAAAGAGGTTTTGGAGTATGGGAGGGAGTACACAATATCCTTTAGAAAGAGTTGCATCTTAGTGCCTTGATATTGAAGCTTGTTCTTCCTCAGCACTAAAGGGCACGGGCAATTTAATTAAGCCCAAGCGGTGGGATCTACGACAGGGGAACTAGGACACGGAGATCGGGACGCGCGCAGCCGTAGGTAGAGCCAAAGTAAATTAGGACACAAAAAAATAAACTTGGACAAGCAGGGAGCTTGTCCGTGTTTACTTATCATGCATATGTTTCCCATTATGGACAACATGTGCGCACGGGACTCTTGGATAGGCAACAAGCCTCTCATGGCCCCCACCTCGGATCAAATCCAGTGCACACACTTGACGCCCATTTTTTTGAGCCCTTAAACATCCTTGAGATTTGTGCGCACTATCCCCCACCGTTGATCCCATTGCTTAGCTTCATTAAATTTTCGTGCCCTTTAGTGCTGAGGCTTGTTCTTCAAAAATATTTTACCTTTGAAGCTTTGCCTTTTGCTTTGAAAAATATGGTATGTTGACTTTTGATTTGAGTACCACTGTGAAAAACCTCTTGATGATATATAGCTCCTACAAAACACATCTCCCCCTAGGTGAAATGACACCAATTGGAAACCTTGAGCTATAATCTGCTCATCCGCGAGAATGGTGTCTTGTTGAACTTGACTATATACTCCTCCATGTTCGGACTGCAATCAAAGGGCCCCGCCTCATACACGAGCACACATGTGTACACACAAACATGTACATGTACCTAGATTTTATAAAAAGTGACTTGGACCGGCACCAATATCTTTAACATTCTAAAGATTGAGTCACATTATCACCATCTTAAGGTTGCACCAAGTTATCTGATATGCAAAAATGGTAGACTATGATTTGCCCAGGTACACACGTATGCGCACACATTCACTTTTGGTGTTTCACAAAGAAAAAAGAAACACACAAAGCAGACTCCCACTCTCAAAGTTAGGAAAAATATGGCGGTTCTCTAGAAACTCCTTTTTCTTTAGATACGTAAATTGGAAGGTCATACAAGTTTTAGCCAGCATATTGAAGAATGAATCTACTTTTCATTTTGAAGGCCTTGAAGAAACTCCCATTTTCTTTGCTAACAAATTGGAAGGGTTTGAAAATAGTTTTTAAAATTTCTTCCACTTCTTTTGAAAGGTAGTGTAGCTCTGATAAGGAAACATGTAAGGCCATCAACCCCCCCCCCCCCCCCCCCCCCCCCCCCCCCCCCCCCCCCCCCCCCCCCACCACACACCACCACACCACAAACACACAACACACACCACACCACACACACACACACACACACACACACACACACACAAATGAACAAATCCGTGTAGACAAGCATGCACGTCTGCACACACGACGATGCACACACATGTATTTAGTAAAATTTGAGTTAGACCATCATAGTTTTATAAAGATTTAGATTATTGTCATATGAGATCTATCAATAACAAACACACACACACACACACACACACACACACACACACACACACACACACACACACACGTTATCACTTGCTCCGGGACTTTATTGGGACCCTTGTAATATGCTGACAACTCTTCAATTATGCAGAGATCAGTTAGACAAATGCGTACGCTTCTTGGGGGTACCATCGTAGCATAGCTCCAATGACCACAATAACTGTCAATGCGGAGGGATGAGTTACCCGGCTAGGGCATGGAAACACTCATCGATTTAGTGAGCTAATCATGGTAATACGAATGGTGACTTTATGAGGTGAGCTTCTCGGCCTATGGAGGAGTTAAGCCATGATGTCTGGCAATCTCCATATCCACTTCTCTTCACCTCAAATCAACCCAATCACACACACTAACGATTGCAAAGATGCACATATCACTAACCCATTAGGCAACACACTATTATAAGCGCACACACATAGATCTATTGAGCATCTGCACTCCAATAAAATCTACATGCACACACAAAGAATAGAAGGCAATCACACAAGATTAGAACGGGATTAATCACTAATTAGTTACGATTTAATTGATAAAGCACCATTAGAAATCACAAGAGTATGAGAGAGACGTAGTGAAAGAGAATTAAGCATTGATTAGTGTTAATCAAGTCACATGAGCAAGGAGAAGCTCAATGACTCCATAGCCACACACCTGATGAGCTCTCACCAAAGAGTGGTCTCAACAAATGAAGATGAGAATTCTAATTTCATTTACACACTGTCTATTATACTTATGTTAAAAATACGCAATGTCCGGACGCCCAAGGCCTTTAGGACTTCACAACTTACTGAATATGCAACCTCAGCACACTAACTGACCTATTCTTTACAACTTGGAACTATCATTGACCTCGTAACACATTACAAATATTACAATGGTTTGAATTAAATCAAGAATTTACAATACATGCCATTTTGAAAAAACTGTGTAATTCCAATCTTCATTACTTCTTCATATTTATCTTCGATGTGAATTTGTAACGCTTGGACCTTTAGCAGCTTTTGTTAAATGACGTCGGCTCAGTTAACATTCCCCCTTCCAATTTTAGTGCCCGTCCTCAGGCACTGTTCTGTGGAGGCTGTGGAAGGATTTTGATTGGTTGTCGATGGGCTATATTGTTTCATTTGTCGTTGAATTTGTTGATGAGGTTTATTTGATTGTAGCATCTTCATTGGTCCAAATTTGTCTCTGATGTGAGAGACGATTTCACATTTTTTCGTTGTAGCAGCATAATAGTGAGGCTTTGTTTATTTATTAAGAGTATGTACAAGGGAAGTAGAATGATGAGGATCTAAATTAGGGTCAAATACCTAGATGACCAAATGACAAAAACCCAGTGGAAAAAAAGTTCCTTTGGGATACACGCATTATTGGAGTACTTATGAGCATAGGAAATATTATTAAAGGATTGAAGGGATTATTTGTTGATGGACATGAAAATAAGAGGGTAGCAAATATATGAGGGTAGCATGATGGGAAGTTGGTTTGCTTGTTGTAGTCCGCTAAAAGGTACGTAGGTGGAAGCAAAAAAGAGTGTCTAATGAGTAAGTCCAATGATGGGACGTTCTATACATGCATACACACAAATGCATGTGAAAACAATATGTTGTACTAGAAAGAATTTTGAGAGGTTCTTCAAAAAGAAGGGGTAGCTATAAAAGCATATGACGTGGCTTTACTAGCTGGCACCCCTTTAAGAAGGGTTTTCACCGTCAAGGATATGTGTGTGCTCTCATCTTACTGTGCACTGCGTGTGAGTGTTGGACTCTACGTTACTCCAACATGATTAAGTTAATAGACTTCAACTCTTATGGTCATCTCGTCCAACATGAGCGACACGACTTAGATATGCTCAACCCTTCCAGCTTGAGTGTAAGCTTAATAACACGATTCTTAGAACACAGTTTATTACGACTTGAAGCTTTGGGACTAACACTTTGTTCGTTTCATGGCTCAACAGCCGGACCCTGACTATGCCAAAGAGTGTTTTTGCACCTTGGCGACTTGACTTTTCACATTTTTGTGCTTACTAAAAACATTTCTTCACGTAGAAGTAAGCTTGAATCCTCAAAGAGTGGATTAGCAAAGGACCAAGTTGGCATTGAAGGTTTGCTTTGCCATATCTGTTTAATCAACTTTGAATCTGCAGCTGTGTTGGTTGGGTTCTCCTTCTTTGACTATGAAGACTCTATTGTTTGATTGATTTTCCAATTAAGCATGTTGAAAGGAGTCTTTGAGGTTGTTGTAGACCTCTGTTCACTGTCGACATCTAGCTATTGACTTAGAGGATTGGAAGACTTAGGAAACTAAATCCTACTATCATCTTTGTATCTTCCTTGATGACTTTGGTTGGCTTGAGGTCTTATTGAACCCTTGAGATCTTTATGCAGTTTTGTTTCAATTGTAGTTGGCCATTGATTAACTGGTTTCCAAATCTTTGTATAGCTTGTGTAGAATCTTTGCGCAAGGAACATTCCTTGAAATCCGTTTCTATTCTGTATTCTCTTGAGAATTTTGGTAGACTTGAGTAGCATTCGCGATGTTGTCCTTTTGACATCTACTTCTTTGGTATCTTGGGATATTGTGAGATTGATACCTTGTTGGCCTTCTCTCTTGGGAGGGTTTTGATTTCACTTCATATGTCTAGAATTTTTGGTTTTGGTACCCATATTTGTCTGTTACCTCTATATTACTCATGTTCTTTTAAGCTCCATTGTGATGCTATCCATTTCATGTGTTTGTTCTTTTGTGTTGATCCGCTGTCTTCAATCCACACTGGATCATTGAATTTTACTAAACTACTCGGGAAAAACACCTACTTGACGTTCATTTACTTTCTTGAGTACTTGGACTGAAATACCTTTGCATTTCTGGGTGTCTCCCTAGAGGTTTTGTTTGGGCCAGCAATTGATTTGACGTTTTGAAAGATTGAATTGTTTGAAGAAGCTGATCCATGAGGGTTCTTTGATGTAGAGGCATATGTTGCCACACCTTTCGTGCTAATCATTTGTAGGTCCACTTTAGCTTTACCTTCGTCTCCAAGATATGTCTTTGATTCTTGGGACATTTGCAACTCTGAATCTAGCATTAATGGTACTTGTAATTGTTGCTACTTCTTAGGAAAGAGAGTATCAACATTGTATCTACTTTGTAGGCCTTGTGTTGGTCTAACCACTGATGTCCAAGAATGACGAGCATGTCTTTTGAAGACTTTCCTTAAAACTTCACCTGCTCTTCATGCTTTTGGATGCTAGGAGTAGCAACCATTTCTTCTTTACTTGTGGCCTTACCTAGCATTGCTTTAGTGTCCTTTTTGCATGGAGTAATCTCTAGAACACTTTGGATGTTGTCTGCAACCATATTGCAATTTTCTTCTTTATCCCCAGTAGAGCATTGCATCTGACACTTGCTCCATTTGCACTACTGAGCACTATAGCTATTCTCATTGGAGGTTCTATTGAAGGTCCTTGTCCTTCTTTTGCCAGAGTCTTGTCTTGATCAAGCTTGGTCTCTATGGAAGGTGACTTGAGACTTTCTTTTCCATTAAGACTTCTATCTGTTGACTTTGTTGGCAATGATTGACTGACCTTTGGACTTCCTATTGCTTCCTGGTTATGTGCAACCTCAATCTTCTTAACTTCTTGCCTTGATGGCTTTACCTGCTCAATAGCTTTTGTGGTTGCTATTGCTCTATTTGAACTGCACTTGTTTTTGGTGATGAGTTTGTTTTTGCTTGATCTGCTTTAAGCTCTTCTGAGATTGTCTTGGTTGGAGATGAAACATCTTCAATAAGATTTGCTTTGGCATCGGTCTCCATTTGAGTTTTACTCGAGGACTTTGGGCTGTCGTCCGGTCTTCATCGTTGTTTGTGACAACTGTATCTTGTTTGAACTTTGTATCTCTAAAACCTTCTGGGCTAGTGACATTCCCACTATGATGTTATCTGCTATATCTTTTGCTGTTATCACATGAAATTGGGCTATGATGATCTGTGAACCTACTTGAATGGCGGTGGAGATGATTCCCCAACATTCTGCTCGTTTGTTTCTAGATATGCTAATGAATTCAGGAGAATCTTGTAATTGTGGTTGGCTTCGTTTTTTCCAAGTGCAAAAAGACATGAGGTTCTTGTCTAGCTGAAAATCTAGCTTTACTTCACTTGACAACTTTTCTTCATGTTCACGATGATGTTGCACTTGATCTTCTTGAGATTTCTTTCTGAATTGATTGGTCTTGCTGTGTTGGTGCCTTGAGTCAAACTTTTTTTGCATCTTCTTTTCTTTAATCAAGTGCTTCAGTCGATGTTGGCTCAATTTGCTATAATACTATACCTTTTCCTTGCAATTGTTAAGTATTTTATGCTTGCATTTGGGTAACCTTTGATCTTAAAAGATCCATTGTTCTTTTTGGTAGAATTTTTTCTTCGGATGAGATTTTGGTTGGTGACCTTTGTGTAGCCTTTTGAACTTTAGATTTCGTTGATTTTGACCTTTCTATTACCTGTTCTGGCAACTTGAGGCTTTGCATCATCTTGAAATAATCTTTAACTTTAACATCCGTAAAGGTTTGTACAAGGTCATGAACATTATGGTATTCATTGCCATCTGCATCTCGATATGCATATGTGAGCTTGGTCACATGCAACTGCTTGAACACTATGGGATTCGTGGCTTTTGACAGACTTTAGAAGTCAACTGAAACTTTTGTCCCTGATTATCTTCATATAGGTGTTTGTCTGCAAATTCTGTGGAAATATGGGTCAACTAGGAACTTCCAGCAACCATATGATCTTTCAATGGTTTTTGCTTTGAAGATGTCTACTAGCTAGAGGCTTTAGGGCTTTTAACTGGTGTTGCATTTCCCGATACAAGAGCTGAGTTTGATGAATTTACAACTTCCCCCTTCTTAGGGTGATCACTAAAGCTTTCTCCATGAGCCGGGCTTAGAATTGTTTGAATTTGGTTTGATCTCACCTTTTGGACTGTGAAGGTACATTGTAGGTAGCACTGTTGATGTTTGGCATTTGTAAACCTTCTGCATAGTTTCCTATGTACCTTCGTGAAACATGACATATGATTCCCCAAGTCAAGCTGTAGATAGCATTATCTTCACCCTAATATTTTCTATCCCGTGGGTCTCCCATGACACGAGCTTCTGTGGTTTCAGGACCAAAGGCAGCATAGATTTTAGACTCTTGTCTATATCTATGTCGATTTTGGTCAAAGTATAAGCTCGTTTGGTCACAACGTCGAAGCTTGATTTTTGATTTCTCGATTCACTCGGATAATGTCATTCAGCTCTAGAGAGGATGGGCTGCAATCGATTCTTTCCTTTGAAATGAACCATCCTTCCCAATCTATCACTGGGCACAATTCTATGAGGTGGTATGTAGGCCTTTCAAACCTTTTTGTACAATTTCCCTTTTTGGCCTACATAGTTGTGCATATGAATTATGGGTGCCATACAATGCTAACATCATCCTGTTTGATGTGTCCCTTAGACTCGTGAATGATTTCACATTAACGGTAGTGGATGCAAAATCACTTGCAAACCTAACATTGTTTTCGACCTTCGGTGATATCTGGACGCTTTGACCAAATTCACGCAGGAATTTGTTGCTTAGAGGATCAATTTTAAGTTTTTCATGTGCATGTGTATCTTGATACTGAATTTGAACTTACGTAATTTTACAGGTGCTTCTAATGGTAATGCAAGAGCATCTAATTGCACAAAGAATGATAAGTTAGATGCACTCACATCGAATTTTGCATTTGCAATTTGCTCCGTGCTTTGCTCTATAGTTGCTATGCCTCTGTTGTCCGGATTTCTTGGACAATTCTCTAGAAAATGTCCATCTTTTCTTCCAGAATCTGAGCAATACACCACGACTGTGATATTTCAATTGGTTCTGTCATGTCAAGCTCTTGTTGAGGAGCTTCCGCTTCTGTGCTTGCCAAGTTGTCGTCATCTTCTTTCAAAACAGTGAGCATCAAGTTGTAGACTGCTTCGTCGTGACCTTTGTACTTTGACTCGGTTCTCCAATTAGACTGGCTTCTATTGGGTGATCTATTGGATCTTCCAATTCTAGCTCTCGACTATAGATCCAACCACTATAATCCATGTACAATGACCTTGATTGCATATGCACCAACTATATGGTCTACTGACTTTTGCAGATGTCTCAATAAACACTTGGGTCAATTTTTTGCACTTCTATCTGTCCTCATCTTTGAGCTTGCAATACCTGGCTCCACCGAAGTATGTAAACATTCGGGAGTTCTCTGGATCTGGCTTCACTCTAATCAATAAGGTCTTGGCTCTTGTGCCACTTTTGCTGCTACTCATAAGGTTCCTATGGCCTTTTGAATCTGCATATAGTACTTTATCTCCACGGTAGCTATATAGTTGTAAAAGTTCTTTGTTGCACTTGTGCTTGTGTTGCCACTACTACTAGCTATCTCTGCTGCACTTGAACTCTTGGCTCGACTCGTATCCATGTTGGCTTGTTCTATAAAAACTGTCTCCTATCAGATGCTAATGTTGTACCGTCAAATTTCTCTTGCTTCAGCTTGACAAGACTACTTTTTCCAAAGCAATTTTACAGTTCATTGCTATTTAGACTTCAGCATGTCCACCAACGTTGATGACTATAGATGTGGATGGCGGATGTGTATGAATGCTATGCTCTTTGCTAGCCAAATTTTGGATGTACCAAACGTAAATATGCGTGTTGTTTCAATGCTTGTATTGTTGTAATGTTTGTATTAAAAGAAGTAACTTCTTTACTTAATTTCCTATTATCATGCTTTTATAGGACCTTCAATTACATAACTGCATCCCCTATGATGTGCACAACTTTTTTGTAACGGCCATTTAGCATATTATAATTTCGATGCACATACGGTCAAGAGAGAAAAGCGCTCAAGCTGAGGAGTTTGAGAGGGCATGCATTGAAGAAGCAATGCAGCGGGCCAAGCAGTCTCAAAATGATATTCGAAACATGTAAGAGGCAATCAATCAATATTATGTGAATGCCACAAAAGTAGAGGATTGGGTTACACGTCCCCGGAAAGATCAAGAACAGAGGGAAGCTTCACCATGGAGAAGGTCCATGCAATTGAAAGACACAAAAGGGCACGCAAGACCAACGTCTCTCAAGGGAGAAGGGACAGCAACCGAGGGAGAGGGCAGGGGAGCAGTGGTAGTAATCGAGGGAGGAGACAGGATAGCAATAGCAGGCGAAGGGAGTAGTAATTATCATTGTATACATTTTGAAAGAAACAATACAATGTGTAAAGTTTTGAAACAATGAAAAGTGTACATTTTTTAAACAATGTTTGAGCGGCACAAAATGTCTTTGTATTCATTATTTTGGGATGTACATCTTGGATGGCATGGCATTAAAACTCATTGCGTGCACAATGTATGTGACCTAGCTTCCATTGGAAGCAATCAAGTGAAGTGTATTTGAGAGGACTCCTTGCACAATGTTGTTTTCTCCTTGCGTCTTGGAATCTAAGAAAAACAAAGAGTTAGTATTTATATCTTAAGGCATTAAAGCCAAATGAAATATATCCATTTAGTAAGTAACTTTACTATTGTTGAGACCGAATGCATACACTTTTGGCAAAAGTGGAAGTGTGTGCATTCTAATTGAGTGTGTATATGCCTAATTTTAGGTGTGTGTGCAATATTTTGCCCTTGTGTGTGCACCTAAAAATCAGTGTGTTCATAATGATTTTGCAAATGTGATGATTGATTTGTGTTGTGGTCATACCAATTAGACATTTGTGAATTCAATTTGCAAATTCAACATGATTAACCCTTGTGTGTGCACACCTAAAAATTGGTAAATCTACCAATTATTAATGTGTGTGTGTGTGCGCCTAAAAAGTGCTTAATGTGCACGATAAAATCGATGTTTGATTGCAAATTTGATGGGTGTGATGGTTAACTACTGTGTTTTGGAGTTCAGAAAAGGAATTTACACACTTGGACTGTGTCAATTTTTGACCTAATTTGATTGATTTAATTGCTTAGTTTTGGTTTTTATTGAAAAAATTAATTGGTAATTGAATCGATGTGATTATTGAGTTTTGATTTGGTTGAATCAATCCCCTATGTGTAGAGAATTTTAAGAGATTTTTGAGTTTTCTCGGATAATGTTTTGCTAAACTTTGCACTAATTTTTTATTAATTCTGTAAAATTTTGATATCTTGCGATCTTGATTAGCCGTTTTGCGTGCATAATTACAACATGATTTTGAGCACCTTGGCTCCCTCATTTGTTGAGATTTGTGGGTTTTGCTATTTTCGAGGGCCGAGTTGTTGACTTTGTCATAATTGACATTTTCAACAAAAATTGTTATTTTTTGAGTGTTTGTGCATGTCAAAAGTATTTGATTGTGATTGCTGATGATTTTTTGAGATTTATAAAAATTTTGAAAAAGTTATTGGATTTATTGATAATTTTTTGGATTTTTGAAAGATTTTTAGCGTTTTTGCTAATTTTGGCATTTTCAGACATTTGAAAAATAAAAATTGAAAAACTTGCTTCGATGTGAGCTCGAGAAATTTTTACGAGCTTTGAGTATGCAAGGCGGCAAGGCATCGACATTCGTGGCGAGCGACGGTAAAATTTCGACCCCGACAAAAAAATCGATTTCAATGGATTGATTCGATGAGAATCGTCTGTTACACCTATTAAAATTTAAAACAAATTAAATTAAAAAAAACCTCCCCCAACCATCGTAGGCGCTCCTAACATGCTCTCTCTCATCCTCTCGCCCCACTCTCTCTCCCTCTCTCCCCCTTGGTCCAGGCGCCTAAGATAATCTCCCACTCTCTCTCCCCCCTTGTCCCAAACGCCTAAGATAATCTATCTCTTTGTTTGTCTCTCTTCGTCCACTGCCCGACAAAGGCCTTCTTTCTCTTTCCCTTTGTCGCCACTTCCTCTCTCTTTGTTTGTCGTTTTCGGCAAGCAACGAGCCTTGAGCCCACCACACTGGTTTCTCTCTCTCTCTCTCTCTCTCTCATGCTTGCCATCCATCCTCGTCGCCAGCGTGGACTCTCTTTCTCTCCCCTCTCTCGCCTCGCGTGCACCTGACAAAGGCCAGCGTCGCTTTTATCTCTCTCTCTCTCCTCTATCGTGCGCAGTAGCGGCAGTACTCTCTCTCTCTCTCTCTCTCTCTCTCTCTCTCTATATATATATATATATATATATATCCACCTGAAGTACACACTCTCTCTCTCTTCTATCGTGCGCAGCAGAGCAGAGCAGTACTCTCTCTCTCTCTCTCTCTCTCTCTCTCTCTCTCTCTCTCTCTCTGTGCGTCGACCCCAGGTCGCCTTTTCTCTCCCGACTGCGCGCCATGCATGCTCTTGCCTTTAGCGCTGACCATCTGTGTTGTCTTCTCTGACCATCTTCATCGTCTTTTATGCTCTGCCATCGCCGAATCCTCCACAGTTCACATAAGCATAGGTTAAAGGTTTATTATACTTAAGCTTCATTTGTGTTATTTATTTATTTATTATTATTATTAGTTTTATTTAATAAAACCCAAAAAAGAGTTTTTTTAAAATAAAAATCCATTAAAAATACCCAAAAATCAAAGATATATTTTAAAAATCCCTAAAATGTCAAAAAACAAGTTTTAAAATTCACAAAAAAAGTCATTGAAAAGCCATAAAAAGGCACTAAAAAACTCCAAAAATTGCATTAATAAATCACCAAAAAATTAGAAAATTCTTGAAACTCTCAAAAAATCTATAAAAAATGGAAAATTCACTAAAAAATCCATACAAATCAAAATTTCTCAAAAAATTTATAAAAAAATCATAAAATACCAAAAAAACAAAAAAGTAATAAAAAGGAGGGTAGGTTCCAATAAAGGCAAAAAAAGCTTTTTTATTGAATCCATAGAGGTAATCAAGTCAAGGCAAGTCAAGCAGAAAAAGACAATTGCGAAAGCTTGAAAAAAAAGACACAAAAAGTGAGAAAAAAGACCGAACAAGCGAGTCGTGAGCTGTAAAAATTTCAAAAATTTGTCTAAAAATGAGCAGAAAGCGAAACCACTTAAAATAGAGAATCTGAAAAACATTAAACCCAATCGATTGATCGAGAAAAATCACTCAAAAACCCCTGTTCAAAACTGAATTTTGAGTAGAATTTGGCTGGCCGTTAGGGCATTGTTCATGCGCCGAAATTGCGAATCGAGGATGAAATTAGCAGACTTTGGTAAAAATTGACAAAAAATTGAATCTTAAGTCTCGCCAAAGTCTAGAATTTGACTTAGAATCACGAAAAACCCTTGGGAATCGGGATTTAATCATTTCGATGAAGAATATCATTGTTCTAGCCGATTGTCGATCGTGTGGCCACAATTCAGTCAATTAACTAGAAGTGATCGTGCGAGCTACAATTCAACGAGTGCAAGTTAAACTTAGGATCGGACGACCAAGGACACAAATCACGGTGGATTGGAGGTTAGGCCATTCAAAGTTGAGATTTTCATCACATCCAAGGACTAAATTCGATTTTGACACTTTCAAGCTAGAGTTTACCCAACTCTTGTACCCGTCGATGCTGAGTGGCAGGTCCTTAGATCATGTTCTAACAATATGTGCTCTACACAACATATAATTTTTTTTGTGGCACTACATACATAAGCACTTGCCTCAGTAAGGCATTACAAACAGACTCTACAAGCTAACACATAAAGATGCGCCTTACGTCTTTACACGCCTATGGAATCCCCTGCTTTACCCACAGTTTTTGTAGTAGACAATATTCTCTTCAACGTCGAATAACAACACAAACTCCAATGTTCACTACACAAAAAACACCAAAACCTTTAATGAGGAAAAAGAAGATCCTAAATCCAACACAGTTTTTACTTTTCAAGACGTAACTCACATTTGATTGTATGCAGGAGAGATAAGCGGATCTATTACGTATATTTTTTCTTGCATGCTTGCAGAGAAAAGCGAGATATCGTGCCTAACCTGAATCAATGCTAGTGATTATATTGCTTAGTGGATATAGGTCAGTACCAAGAAAATCGGGCCCCTGATTCATTAGGGTTCCCTATTCGCTTGGTTCCGAACCTCACTGCCGTGACGACATGGGTCAGAACCAAGCAAGTCGACAACCAATACCGCAAAAACATGGGTCAATATTGAGCGAATCGGGGCCTTCAAAATTCCAAGGACCCCTATTGGCTCGGTTCTTTGGCTCGTTTCTGACCCCAATAGCATGACCTATAATGAACTTGAAAGGTACCACAAAGAGGGGGATGTTAAGAATATCCATTGTTCTATGGTCTCCAATAGGTACTGATTGAAGCAACCCATCATAGCGGAAATGCAAACTCTGAAGGGTGTCAAAATCTTGAGGCATGATTGTGACGTGATGTGCATGGACAGCCAGGATATATCCGTCTCGCTGAAGAATTCAATGAGGTAGTCTTCTGCAATCTCCTGCAAGCAGAGAAGAGCACTCCTGGATCATTGCATGCCCACTCTCCAATTCTTGCATATCTATCGCATTACTCGTTTATATCAACGTCTTCTTGCTTGAGCATGCAAGGAATCACCTATCGCTCTTCTAGGCTTGACCTTTTCACGAGCCATCTCTACAAATAGCATACAGAAAAACCACACCACATTTTGTGAGCGAATGTCCCTTTCACAGAAGGGGCTTCAAGTGATGATGGTAAGTACTAAGCGAAGAAGGGCACCAAACACAGTTCTCTTGCCCCTATTTGCTTGGTACTGACCTCACAAATTAGAACTACACGAAAGTATAATAGCATACCTCTGCACTGTGTGCGTCAACAAAGCGAGGCAGAAGAGGACGCAGAAAGAGGGATGGGAGCACTAGAGAGGCAAAAGAGGATGTAGGAAGAGGGTTGGGAGCACAAGCACTCCAGACAGGAGTCTTTTACTTGTCCTTTTACTGTTTTCTCACTGCGTGAACGTCTTAGCTATTGTGGGGGGGGGGGGGGGGGGGGGGGGGGGGGGGGGGGGGTGGGGGGGGGGGGGGGGGGGGGGGGGGGGGGGGGGGGGGGGATAGAGTTAAAATGCTAGGCGGATGGTGCACTAGAGAGGCAGAAAGGATGCGAAAAGGAGGGTTGGGAGCATAATGTCTACAGGCGAGAGTCTGTTACATTGTCCTTTAACTTTGCTCACTATGTGAACACTTAGCTGGATCGGTAAGTTAAAATGCTAGGCATGGGTAGG